>NC_091029.1:1268750-1585937 GCF_041296385.1 Aphelocoma coerulescens | reverse complement strand
CAGGAGGCCTCAGGTCACAACCAATGCCAAAAGCTGTGGGATGGATATACAGAGTCATCAGTTTAAGGACAAGCAGAGCCAAGAATTAATCCATGTTGTTAATCATTGTGGCTCATCCTATTGGGGTGACCACAGCCAAGCCCCAGCCTGGCTGTAATGTCACACCAAGGTGAGAGCCTACATGCTCTGGTGTGCAATGCAAGAAAGGATGTTTAAGTGAGTGAAGTAGGATCAAACATGGAACAAAGCAGGAGGTTTTGTACTGCTTTCCATCCAAACTCCCTTTGCCTACATCATACATCAGTGTAGGACTCAGTCATTTTCCCATAATACTTTAAATAATTGCCTACACCTCTCATTTGCTGTTTGGGCACAGGATTTTACCTGCCCAGAGCAATGCCCTCTGAACCTGTTTTGTCTCTCATTCTCTAAATGCAGCCCTCTTCAGACACAAGGAACCTGGATCTTTCATCACTTTTCCTACAAGTTTCATTCTGTTGTCTCAGAGAAACTTTCTGACCCCCTGCACCTGAGTGAGAAGTAGGCCCTAATCCTTGTCTACATCCATGAGCTTCCCCGTCAGATTCACAGAAGAATATATAAAAATTAGAGATTTCTTGTCAGAAATCAAGTTCCTTTCTTCCCCTGATTGTTAAAACAGTGGGCCAGTTGCTTGAAAAATAGATACATCTCTCCTCTCTCCTTTTTCCTGCCAATGGATTGTGTTCTTCCTCAAATCCTGGATTCAAATACCACCACAGTGAAACGTTGCAAAAACGTGAACAAATCAGGCCTTCGAAACAAAAGAAAGTTTGAAACTTATAAATGGAAAACTCAGCTTCACTCTGCTATCCTTAAAAACAGTTATTGTGGGTGACAGAAATAAATGTTTGTCAAAGGAAAAAAAAAAAATACGAGGCCTTTTTATTTCTACCTAAATTATTCAGCTGATGTTTGTTACCTCTGCAAGACAGGACAAGGAGCCGTGCCCCAGCTAAAGCAATTTTGCTGCTGCACCTACAGCAGCAATGGTGTGAAAAGACAGCTCTGAGAATTTCAGATTCTTAGAGAAAGAGCCTCTGCAGAGGCACCTGCGTAGTGGGTTTGAAGAGCTTGATTAGACTCTGGCGTACGCTGCTTTTTCACTTTTGGCAGGCAGTGAGGAGCTGTCGGCGCCAGCTCAGAGTTTTATTTGCTGCTGGTTTTAAACAGCTCCTCGCGACGCGGGCTCGCTCTCGCTGCCTTTTGGAGGTGTTTTCTGCCTTGATGGACAAGATGTTGGGTATGTGCTTCCTTCTAGCAGCAGAATTCACAGATCCCTCAGCCCTCCTGGCAGATCAAGCGGGAAGTGGCTCACTGTGCACTCTGTACGTGCGCTAATTCTGGCAACCTTCGCGCTCAGCAGAAGGAATGTGGGATGCCTTTGGCTACATGCCCTCCCCAACCCCTAAAAAAAGGCACCTTGTCAGTGGTTAGCAGTGCTGCCAGGATGGGAATTTGCCTCGGCTTCCACTGAAATGGCAGCAGTTGGAGTGGGCCGAGGCTGCTTTGTGGAGGGGTTTTCTACCTGAATCCCGCTCCACATGAGCTGGAGCAGCTCCAAGAAGGTCAGGGAAAATCCTGTTTCCTGCACAATCCGGGATCCCCCCAGGCTGGCTCTTTGCAATTCTTCTCCTCCACTGCCCTTCCTGCTGCTCCTTTCCCATTCTAGGACACAGGGCGAGCCTCCCCTGTTGTCACAGGGTTTCTCTGAGGAGCTCAGGGCAGCATCTTCCCCGAGGTGCAGAACTTCCCTTCCCACCTCCACGGCTGCTTTCTGCTTAGACAGCAGATGGAACAGCTCCCTGTGGGAAAGGACAGCCTGAAATCCCACGCAGACAGACAGAGCCTGAAATCCCACACAGACAGAAATCCCACACAGACAATGCTGTTCCTCCTTGGCTGCCCACCCACAGGAGCTGAGCTTGCCCAGGCACCCTCCTGGCTTTGCCCTCATTAGGAGGGTGTGGATCCTGCTCCCTGAGCTCATCCTGGCACTGCCACATTGCTGGTGCTGCCAGCAGGGTCACAGCACCCTCCTGGCTGCTCCTCTGCCACCAGCATGCACAGGGGGAGAACAAGGAGATGCTGAACACAAAATATGGATGTGATGTCCCAAAAGCTCAGATCTCCCTGCAGCTCTCACGATTACCCTCCAAAGCTCCCTCACACACACATATAAACAGATATTTGTATATATATGGCTTAGTTCTTGGGTGGAACAGTCACCTACAGTGCTGATGTGCATCTGACTCGGGATTTAACATCCCAAGTGTGTGTTAGAGATCCACAGGGCAGGGCTCATCTGGGAAATCTTTATCTAAGCTGATCTAAACTCAGAAGTGACAAACCTGCTGTTGGCAGAAGATCTCATTTTTGGGGGGAGTGCTAAGCATCTGTCAGCCATCCATATTTCTGTGTCACCAGGCATTCCTAAAAAAACCTCAGCCCAAATGTATTGAATGTGCTTCTGTAGGGCAGTCACAGGCCATTTGCTGTTGTTGCAGAGCACAGCAAGGAGCCATAGCTCATCCCTTCAGATCCATCAGAGGGGATTCAGCTGCTCAGTCATGGTGGGCTGTGAAGGGGACAGGAATGGTCAGACACGTTCTGCTCTTCCCAACACCCCTGCTCAGCACTGCTGAGCACAGTGCTTCAAATCAGGAAATGTTAATATCAGGAGCACCTGTAGCAGCACAGAACCTTCTTCAGGGAGTGAGCACACGCTGTGACACCGCCACAATCTGTTTGAAAGCGATGCCATTTTTTACCCGGGACAGAAATCAGGGGTTGTAACGAAAATAATTTACTTTTTAAAGTAACCCAACATCAGCAAAGGCAGTTTCCTGCAGACTTTCATTGTTTCCCTCATGGATGAGGCAGCTTTGTCCTGTTGTAACCACAAACTCTACACACATACAGACAGGGTGATAACCTGCAGGATCAAAATAAAGATGTTTTCAAACCTGGAGCCACTGAATGGGAGATTTGCTACAGTCTTCAACACCACCAGAATTCACATCATTGTTACTCTACATCCTCACAGGCAAAACAAGGGGCTTTGTCACATCTAAAATAGGGGCCAAACTTAATATTTGCTACCTGAAATGCTGGATTTTCTTCTCCTAATTTCATAAGGAAGATAAGATCAACACCACTGTCAAAAAATTTCACTTTTTTGACATTATAACTGAAGAATTTGAGAGAGGAACTGCTACATTTTTAAAGTTTATATGTAAAAGAGATGCAAGGCTAATATTGCCTATTTATGATAATTTTAAAATCACAAATTCCCCACTCAAAGCCTGAGAGAGACAATAATTTTCTTCACATGTGGTCAGAGGGTCACTGTGGAAATTAATGTGGTAAATTAGGAACTCTCTTCCTTTTTTTTATTACTACCTATTTAAGCTGAAGAGACAAATAAATAAGGAAAATGAAAAAGGATGAAGCCCACAAAGAACAAACGCAAATTCCTACACTCAAGCCCAACCATTTTTCACAAGTTCAAAGTGAAAGACACAAGCTGGTCCCTTTTATGCAGAAAGAAAGAAATCTGAGATTAGAGAGGGTCAAAAGCAGAATATGAACCAAAAGTTTGATAAGCCACACGGCAAACACAAACAGTAGTTTAGCTCCAAGCCATGGGACAGCCAAGTCATCCTCTACTCCCTCAAACTGCATCGAGCTTTGGAAACCCCACTTCAGGTAAAAATTTGAATCATTCCTGCAGTGAGAAAGATCAAAGAATTAAACTTAGGAGGTGAGGTTGAAAGATCTGGGGCTGTGCAGACTGCAGAGGAGACGGCTGAGTGAAGGGAAAACAGCCTTCAAAGCACATAAAAGGCTGCTGGAAGGAGAAAAGGAATAAGCAGAGTTTGTGTGCTTATTTCAGGGAGGAGCAAAAGTAATGGGCTGCATCTGCAATGGGGGAGAATTAGCTCAAACACAGGGAACATTCTGTAAAAGCGAGGGCAGCTAAACCCTGAAATAGATCGTGTGGGAAGGGGGCACCTCTGTCTTTGCAGGTGTTACGGAATGTGTTGGGCCAGGATCTGCCACAAAGGACACGGGGATTTCCTCGTGCCTGCAGGAGCCTGGGGATGATCTGTGCCACAGACATGGCTCAGGGTGAGCTGGGGAGCCCAGGAATCCTGCACAGACATTCCAGACCCGACAAAATCCATGGGAGATCACCATCAGCATGGGCCTGGGCGACAGCCACAGCATCCCAGCCTTGGGAAGGGAGGGGTGGCAGGGATGGAGCATCCCCTGCCGGGTTTCCCATTGTGGCTGCAGAGGAGGTGATGTCCAGAGCCACCCTTGCAGCTGAGCTGCACCATCCTCTGGGAGCTGGTGGGAGGCAGACACAGAGCAATTTGGAGCCAAATGTGGTTCCAAGCCCTGCTGTCACTCTGGAGGGCCCTGCAGCTCTCCTGGTGTTTGGTCTCCCACAGCCAGGGAGTCTCAGCCTGTGCTGGCCCCACAAACAGGAGGGTCACCAGCAAAACCTTGATCTCTGTCCAGTCTTGGACACTGACGGGTTCAGTGAAGGAGACGCTGCAGTTCTGAACTTCTGGGGTCTGTCGAATGGAATTGTTGTGGACAGAGCCCAGGAAACAGATTATTCACAGAAGGGATGGTACTGGTGTGAAGATGGGCTGCTGAGAACACGGGAGAGCAGCCTCAGCGTTGGGGGGTGTAAATGGTTCCAACGTGTCCCAGTGCCGGGCATTCCATCTGTGACATTCCTTCGGGAAAAGATGTCCCCCAAGGGCCTCTGTAAAGAATCACCCCCAGGAAAGAGCAAGACCTGTGGTGTTAATGTCCCAAACACCACTTCTGTGCCTGCTTCCCTCCTCCACCGCGCCCTGGCTGTGAATTTGAATCAGTTATGGAAGCTGACCTGACAAGGGAGCATTAATGGGCCATTTACCACCTGAGAAGTGCATTAATGGGTCGTTAATGCCTACCCCGCCGTGTCCTGCCCAGATATTGAATATTTTTTAAAAGTTTGTTCTTCTTTTTTTTTTTTTTTTAAGCAACCAAGTTCTTTTAATTTCTTTTTTTCTCCCTTCCTCTGAATGAATCTGTAGGTTGTAGGGGAATACCAATCCATGAAAAGAAAATGAAAAGAAATGGCACTGTTATTCTGTGGGCATGACCATCCCAGCTGATGCACATCCCAAACCAGCAGGAGGAATGTGCCAGTTCTGTGGTCTCACCTCTTCCCACAGGAACACGTGACAGAGTTTTGCAGAGGCTGCAGTAGAGATATTAATGTCCTTGATTAAGGAGACTGACCTGAAGAAAGGCTGAAATCAGTTAAGGGCTCTCCCAGTTATCACGTGGAGAACTGAGGATTCCCAGCACTTCATACAGGTACTCCTGGACGTCAAAAAACAACTCGGTGCATGAGTTTGTATTGGGATTTGTCTTTGTATGGAGGAGAAACTGGGTGGAAAGCCCTTCCCAGCCCCGCACTCAGTGAAAATGTTGCTTTTCAAACACGAGGCACTGCTGGGTTTTTCAGTGCTTAAACCTATAAGAAGAATCAAGAGTTGACAAAAAGTTATTATTGCAATATCAGAGATGACGTCATTTTCCTCATCTCTCTCAGCTGTACAAGTTTGGGAATGAAAAGAAATCAGGGTTTAATACCATTGGAGAGTTTGTTGTCCTATCAGAAACTCGTCTTTGGCCAAATGAATGCAGATGTTCATGCCAGGACAGGAGCACTTTGTAATTGGAAAATAGCTGAAAATAGAAAAAAAAAAAGGAAGTGCATTCCTACCATGCCTTGAATTGCCTGTAATCCTTGAAACAAAATTAATTGTATTCAGCTGCACTGAAGTTTTTTGTTGGATTACTTCTCAGTCTGACAACAATAGCTGGGAATTTCCACAAAGGGAGCAAGTGCTTTTCTAAAGATAATTAGTCCACTTTGATGTGCACTGAGAATGTTTAGAAGAGGACAGTACCTGTCTGGTTTTTATGCATTCACTGAGCCTAAGAACAAAGAGCAGTAAAAGATACCAGAAACTTTTAAAGTGCACTTGACACTGGGATCTGCTCAGCAAAAGAAGTCCACTGAGAGTGGAAAATGGACAATGTTATCCTTTTTGGAATTCTTTCTTCATGATCACTTGTGGGCTTTATTTTTCATAAATAGATGGAAACGTTGTAAATCACAGGTAAAGTCCTTGAAATTTGGATTTTTTCAGCTGCTGGAAACAATGCCATGGACCTTGATGGCTGCTGCAAAATGCCTGTGTGTATGAAAGCAGCTACTGAAGCATCAGGTCATAAAGAAAACCAAGGACAGAAGAGTGATGTAACTTGAATTTCAACAAGTTCGGATTTCATCTGTTGTTCACAGCGGTTTGAGGCACAGAAAGCAACTCCTCAGTGCCAGAGAGAATGAACTGAGCACAACGAGGGGTCAGAGAGCAGCTAAAGCACTTGGGACACATTCACACACTGCCAGGACTGAGGCAACAAGGGGGCAGGTTCTTGCTTTCTAAGAATCCTTGTGGCTCTGTGTTCAGGAACTTCTGGACAGAAGGAGCCAGACTGTGTTGTAAACTGAAGTAAGGTCTTCCAAAGACCCGATCTAAATTTAATAACCCCAGTGAAACATGCTCCTCCATCCCCCTGCCTCTGTAAGGCATTATTATTGAGTTTGTAGCAAAGAACTGTTTATTATTTTCCCAATTTTCAGGCACAGCGCAGTCTATTTTAACACAGCAGCCTCTCAATGAGTCTGGGCTGCAGAACTGGTGACTGTCTTTAAAAATAAAAAGCGCTGGTAATCCAGGGAGGGGAGCAAGCCACAGGCCATGCATTTCCAAGGGGGAATGGTGATTGAACTGACCATGCAAGGAGCAGCTTTTAGGCTGAGCTGAAGGAAATGGATGTGGCAATAATCTCATGTTACCTATTGAATGGTAATTTCAGAGACATCCTTTGCTGAGTGTTTGAAAGGACAAAATTTGAATTCTAATTTCCAGAGAAGGCAAAGGCATTTACAACAATTGCCTTTGTGCAATTGCTGGAGTCAGGCTCTGTGCAGGGGCACGGGACAATGCATCTCGTAAGGAGTCAAAGATAAATGGCTTAATCTGAGATCTACAACTCTAATTACACACATCTCTCTATCCTAAAGGGGTTTATTTGGCTATAGTTGCTTTTAGAGCCATTAACGAAATGCTGCATTATATCTCTGTTAGTGTGGGGGCATGTGCAAAGACTGCCTCTATGCCTAAAGCCTATTTTTACACCGAATGAGCCCTAAAATGGAATTCAAATTCAGTTTGTTTCCATTATAGTGATGTGATTATTACAAGTTATTATTTTTTAAAAATACCGATAAGCACATTTCTGCATTAAAAGGGTTTGTGAGAAAGGGATAGAATCCATATGAAAAATGTGAGTTAGGAAATATTTACAAAGGAGGAAGCAAAGCATAAATCTGCTACAAATGTATTATCCCCTTAGCAACACAAAGCTCAGCCTAAGCTTTCTCTTCAAGTTCTGTGGGCTACAAACCCAAGATTTCCTCTGCTTCCACACTGAGATTGGTGCTCTGACTTCTCCATCCTGGTGCAAATGTGTCAGGATTTGCTGGAAGGATGGAAATACCAGTTCAGTGAGTGATACGGGGCACCACTGCAGGAGGACCCACACCCCACACACAGCTGCTGAGCTGTGGGGTGGAAGGAATGACTGGGAAATGCCATCGCTGCTCTGAAGCTGGAGCAGCCAAGCATGGCCAGAGGCATTCAGAGAGCTGCCAACCACCTGTGCAGAGTCTGATATCAAAGGGATGTCCTCCTTCTGCTGGCAAAGGTCACAAATGCACAGAATCAGGTCCTGCATCTGTAAAGTGCTGCCTCCATCAAGGCTCCTGTGGTTGCACCAGAGTGGAATTCCTGGACAAGGATTCTTCTAGGGACAAGGTTTTATTCAGAGCAGGATAGCAGTGTAAGAGAAAGGAGACTTATCTTCTAAATCAACACTTTGCCTCAGGATTCTTACATTTGCCAGGAGATCAGGGTGCCATTTGCTCAGTCCCACCCTGAACCAGATGTTTTGGTTTGGAAAAAGTCATAGCAAAAGTTTAACAAAGCATTTGTGTTGTAAATAAAAGTGAATCCTGTTGACCAACAGACTTGAATGCTTGTCTTGCTGTCACCCAGAACTGCAAGAGGCCACAGCCAGGGAGGTTTGAGTGTTCAGTATCTCACCCATTTTCTTATAAAAGGAGTGTGGTTTGGGTCCACACCACTTGACTGCTCTCACCCTACACCTACACACCCCATTTTAATGGCAGGATTTATACGGTGACAAAAGAAGAGAAAAGCCTTTGAATAGAGACAGAAATGCAGGCTAAAAGAAGAAGAGTAGGAATATGCAAACGAGATCTAAAGTCATTTACTCAACAAGTTTTCAGTAAAATTCAGAGATTCAGGGCGAGTTACAAACAAGGTTGGTTCCACCAAAGATGTTCTGGCTACTTAAGAGATCAATTGTCCATAGCCTGTCTTTGATCAGGAAATCTGAACACAACCATGGCACAAACAGCATTTACTCTCTGGAAGCCCAGGGCTCTCAACCGGTCACATCAAGCCACAAGAGAATTACCAAGAACAACAATCAACATGGATTCTTTGTTCTCTTAATCCTTATGGTCTAACTGTGTGTTCTCCGAGCTATTTGGCCCTTCAAAGCAGGACAGGTAATTGAATTTCAATCATATCATGCTCTGACTCAAAATAACCCATAATGGCACTCATTTCAATATTGCACCGTGCTGCTTTTCATTCTGGCTGTAGTGTCTGTTCTTTGCTATAGAAATTTCCATATGCTCCTTGCCCTGAATTTCAAAGAATAAGTTTGTCTAATGAAGCTGAGTATTGAGATTTTCCCCTCCCGTGACTTATGGGTGCAATTTGAAAGGGGGAGGGGGGGAAGTAACAAGTAAATGAAAAGCACGTTCAGCCCTGTGTGATGATAAACAGCCCTTGCAATGTGCTTAGCTAGAGCTTGTTCTTCATTCCCAGAGGCACCAGTCACTTTTATTATGAGATGACAGCTGAGTTTTATTCTCAAGATTGTGCAGATTTCTCACCTGACTAGCTCACAACTGCATATTTCAGGTCAGAGAGCAACACAAGCTGGGCTCTATTTTTCCTCTCATGGCTGTTCTCCCCCTGCCATTCTTTGTGTTGATTTCCATTTCTCAGTCCCACCAGTAAGTTCCATTTTCTCAGTTTGTTCATTTACATCTCTAAGAACAATCCACGTGCCCTCTTTCACAGACATCCTGTGCAAGGCCCACCCACCATACCCCAAGCCCTGAGCTGAGTGGGTTGTGGATCACAGATCTCTGCCCCTTGTTCTTCCCTCACCACATTCATCTTCACGTGGGGAGTTGTTGGAAGTCACATTTCCTGTGCTCCTCTGAGCAGGCAGTTTGCTGCAGCGTGAGTTAATGGACACTGGAGCACTATCAGTGACATTTATCAGTAACAATTTATGTAACTTAAAGGGCAGAGCACTGCCTGCAGTTCAGAAGGTCAATTATCACCTCTGCTGCTGGTCTGCAGGGTTACCTTGGGCTTCTTGCTGCCATCTGGTGTTTTAATTTTCTACGTGTAAATGGGCAAATCAGGCTACTCTGTGAAATCCTTAAATCACATGGATCTTGTGTACCTAGATCAAAGTCCCTACTGCTTTTAAACATGCTTATAAACAGCTGGCAGGGAGATATTCTATCAGTTCAGTAGAACAGTATCCATTTCTGAGTCCCTGGCTTTGAAGCATCATCTCCACAGCACTGCTGAGCAACTTTTAATGGTTTGTTGCAGGACAGGAATGATGGTAAGAATAGACTTGAAATTTGTTCTACCAATCTCCTTTTCCAGGGCTTTCAAACCAACATTGCTCCCCTCCACTGCTTCTCTGAGGAAGCCAGAATTAAGCACGCAGCCCACATCTGCACTGACAGGTCAGAAAATCAGAACACTTGGATAAACACCAGCCAAGCCAGATGGAACATTTAGTTAGCAAGGAGACTGCATTGGAAAGCTGCATTAAAACTCGAGTCACCAGGGCTGTTTTTCAGGGTTGATAAGATCATCCTTAAGCGTTGCTGCTGCATTTGGCTGTGTCAGTTACTGTTAGGATTGGCTCCAGAAACTTCAGGGTCCCAAAAGGGAAGAGTAGATTGAATCCTCTCCAGAAATTTTGCTTCACTGATTAAAATCTCTGCAAGCTTCCCCCGCAGCTCATATTGAGAACATCTATGCCTTTGAAATCATCTTTGTGGAGGAATGTCCATTATTTAGGTAATTTTAGCAATAAAATCCAGACTCCGTGTTACATTTGCAATGCTGCTTGTAAGACTTAAGACCATCTCTACATCCTACAGGTCCAGGATCTATTTAAGAAGGAAAAACCTCTCAAATCTGAACATTTCCAAGTGGATCTTTTACTTTGTCAGATGAGAATACGGATTTCACGTAATTTTTTTTATTCCTCAAAATCTTCCTTTTGTAACCTTACCACATGTAAATTTTATTTTGCCTTCTCAAGCTTACCTTGGAAACAAAGGAACAATTACCACGAAACAAAGAAACACTTCTATAAAATAATGGAACAAATTCCAAAATCCCCTCCAACTGGATTGGAATTGAGGTCAAGCCCTGAGGACCATCCCCAGGGTCTTCACTACTGAAGGAAGAGTGAGGTGAATCACCCTGGAGAACAAGGTTTTGATATCCCAAATCATCAGCTGGGCAAGTGGAAGCTCAGCAGATTTTCTCATAGATTTTTACTTGCACCCATGTGATAAATCCACAAATGTGCAACGATTTTAATGGAATGCCTTAAACTTTTCATAATTTCTTCAATTCTCCTTAGAAAGAAATGACACTCAAGCAAGAACCAGTTAATTGGAAAATCCCTGGTCGATTGGATGTGGAATACTGGTGTGGTACTTGATGGGTAACAAAGCTGAGTTTTCTCAACCTCTGGTTAGATTTTTACAAACCCACATTCTCAGTGAATCGAGCAGAGGGACTGGACACTTCCCCTCTGAAAAAATCCAACTTGGAAGTCTGCAGGTGGCTGGTTGGGATTGGGCTGGTAATATTTCCTCTCGCATCTCCCTCCTTGCTCTGTTTTTCCCTGAACAACAACAAAAAAACCCCCAAACCCTGGGCTCCTTTAATCCATTTGAGCTGCACGTTGGCCAAGGAGCAGCACTCATCTGCGGAGGCAGCTGCTCGCCCACCCTTCTGTGTGCAGGAGAGATAAATACAGAGGCTCAACAGAATTTCTCGTTTTTCCAGTGTTCTTGGCCTACTTAATCAAAATCCACCCTTGCTGCCAACTGTCAGCAGACTCACGGTTTATAAATGTTGTAGTTCAACACACACTAATGCTGTGTGTTATCTTAAAATAATTACAACTCTCATCTCAACCAAAATTGAGATTTTTTTTTTTTTTCTGTGTGAGAAGGAGCACACTTGCTAATGTTCAGTTTTAGTTTGGTTTTGTAACAGTCTGGCAGTTTAAGCTGGGGGTTGAGCATTTGTATTTTGTGTGAAGGTGTTAGAGAATAAATCTATTGAATTTCCCTGATGTTATCCTGAGACTCAGAAAACTTAAGCAGCATCTCACATTCTGCAGCACTGTTTTTTCACAGAGGTGGGGAGTGTAAACAGCAATGTAATAGAAAAGATATAAATGCAGGATTGTCAGGGATTGTCAGGAAGCCTTTTACTGGAAAAAATCCTCATAATCCAAGTCCATCCTCCCTCAGATGTGAAAACTGCCGCGTGCAAACAACTTAAAATACATATATTTAACTTGAAGTATCATAAAAAGGAAAAAAGAAAAGGAAAAAGATAATCAGAAAGAAATCTTCTAAACAAGACAAGAAAATTCATTCCCCCCTTTCTGAAAGATGGCAGTCCTCTCAGATTTCGATGCAGACCAGCATTTCAGAGGTAAAACCTCTTCACTGCATTTTTGTGAGCAAACCCTTGGTCTGCGTGGGTCCACACCAACCTGGGCCAGGCAGGGGGAAGTCCCTGCCCTCATGGACAGCGTCAGAACTGTCCTTCCGTGGCCCCAGCAGATGGAGGGTTGGCAGCATCCCATAAAAACCTCCTACAGGAACTGGGGTGTGGTACACGGGGCCTTGCTCTGTTCCTTCCACCCGTGATTACCCCTCCAGAGCACCTCACCTCTCCACCACCCTGTTTCTGGCGTTCCTCCCACGGCTGGGAGAGCCAGGGAGCGTTCAGGGAATCACTCAGCAGGGTCTGACCCTGCCCTGGCTTTGCCACAAACAGGAGCAGCCAAGGCACCTCTAACACACAGACTGACAAGAGGTTCTCAAACCAGCTCCCTCTGCCTGAGACAGCGCAAACAAAAACTCTGGAAGAGGAAGGAATACTGAGAGCAGAGGACACAGGGCCTCTCTTGGGAATGCTGCAGCTGCTTTACCAGCCTCACAGCACCAGAACCTGAGCACACACTTGACTGGAGCTTTGATGGGTGTCAGTTTTTAAGCTTCTCAGAAAACAACATCTGGCTGCGTAATTGTCTGTGGCTGCTTCTTGTGGGATTGAAATGACTTGGAAGAGGACTGGAGAAAGAGCCAGGATCAGTTTGGATCAGGAAGACAGGAAGTGATCCCTTCCCAACAAAGCCAGCTTAAGGGGGAAGATCCAGCTACAAGGTTAAGAAAGAAATCTCATTGGGATTGGGTTTAATAATGCCACACAGAGATTAAAAGTAGCTCATTTTGAGCATGGAAGAAGAGGCACAATCTCAAAGCAACAGCAGGAGCCATAAAAGTCAGGTGGAAAGAGAGCCATGTCCTGCTGGCAACAAGCTTAGAGATCCCAGGCCAGAAAATTCAGAGTTCAAGGAATGAACCTACAGAGCTGAGCAGGATGAGCCCCTGCAGAGAGCAGGAGATCCCAGATTTAACAAGGTGCTTTCAGCAGAGTAAGCCCAGCTGGAAGCAAAAGAAAGTACAATGGGCCAAGAGGAATCCCATGCCATGGGAACAGAAACAACAGGCAAACGGCAAGGAGGTGAGTTGGAAGAAAATGGGTTAGTGAAGGCTTTTTGTCTGGTGGGGAGCAAGTCCTGGGCATGATTCCTGCAGAAGTCAGAGTGCTGTCATCTGTTACTTACTAACTCTCAAAGAAATAATCCATCCCAGGGAATGAGAACACCAAAAAACCCCAATGGAGAGCAAAACCAATACCCAAGCCTTGGGGACAGAGGCTCGAATGCCTGTACATGCAAGTGGAGACAAATAGTTTTGTTCTGAAGGAGAAAGGACAAAGATAATCAGGCAGCAAAGCTCTTGGAGCTAGACAACTGGAAAAAGTGTAACTCAAATGCTTCTTGCAATTACCAGCACAGAATATCAAAATGGCAGGGAGTCAAGAGCTGGGCTGCCTCGTCCTAAAAGCCTGACTCGCACCAGCAGCCCTTTCATCTGCTCTTCATTATTCTGTAAGGTTTGGGTAGTTTCAAAAGTGACAGGATAATTTATTTTTTTTTTTAATAAGATCAGAGTCTGTGCTCTGGAATGAGTCATCAGCTGTCCATTAGCACTGAGCCAGGAGTCTGAGGGGATGATGCAGGTTGGGATAATGCATCCTGAAGTGTCTCTGCATGGGCCACCCCTGGAGGGCACCTTCAGGCTGACAAGGGGGTACCACAAGAGCTCAGCTCAGGAATTAACACCCCAGGCTTGGCTGCAAACGTTTCAAATACTTACACTGATTTTGTAAGTATTTCACAGAGGGTTAACATGGAATTTTAAACTTAAGTTTAACACTGAGACATTCAAGTAGGCAGGAGAGCATCAGCTTGTCACTTAACTAAGGGAGCCTGGAAGTGAACTTCCCATATTCAAACTAAAAGGACATGGAAAAATATCTTGTTTGCTTTCAGGACGAACTCTGGCACTCATGTAAATTAGAACAGAATCGAAGAAACATGACACGTCTAAGCGTGAGTAACAGCTGGGGAAAACTGCCCAGCAGCTGCCAATATCAATAATTTATTATTAATTGGTTCCACAGCCATTTCTGAAGCAGTCATGCCAAGGAGCTGTGCAACAGGGTCACAGTGTTGTAGGGTAGGGTAAAGGCAGGCACTTCTGTGCTGCTGTCCCAGAACTTCCCCAAATATTTGTGTGTTCCTGGGTCTGCAGCTGTGCTTGAGATGCAGGTGTTGCTACAAAGTACAACCAAACAGCCACAAAAGCAGCAAAAAGACAAACAAATCCATGAATTTGTTCCCCCAAGAGGCAGGAAGACAGAAATGGAGCAGGATGAATGGTAACCGTAAGTCCTTTGCAGCAATTGTACAACCAGATACAGTTCCTCATCAATACAAAAGGGGGCTTTGGAAACCTCTCTGCTCGAAGTTGTGGGAGCTGAATCCACTTCTGTTTTGATATGTGTGTTATCAATTAATTTGACTGAACTTCCTGGGCAAGTTATTAAGTCCCCATGCCACTTTCTCATTATCTGTAAAATAGGGCTAACAGTATCAGCCCCTGTACTTTACAAAGGAGATCAAGGATTATACAGAACTACGAATAATTCCCAAATCCTGCTTGAAAATTGCATGCCAACTTTTTCCTCTTATCTGGAAACCTCCAACCTCCCTTCAGCATCATTAAAAGAAGACTTATTCCAACATATTATTTTCTAAAAACAAAACAGACAGCAAGCATTTCAGATAATGATTTGCCCACAATCCTAGCCTGACTGCCATTCTCCTTGTTTCCTAAAAGGAATCTGTTTTTGAAGGTGACCTGCATTACCGCAGTGTTAATAAAAATGCACTGTGTGTAATCAGTTATTATTTTATCTCTGAGCATATTCAGTGGTTCAAAATGTGTGAGCGTTCCCAAGGGGAGCATCGTGCCAGGAAGAGAAGACTATTCTTCAGGAAAAAAGGGGGTTAAATCCTCCCCCAAAGTACAAAGTCCCTGCTGATACTGATCTATTGAAACACTGCATAATACATCTCCTATTTAGATTGTCATAATGTCTTGGGCTTTGTCACATATTTTATGTTTTGCCACAAGAATAATTCATTTTCCTGTAGCTGTCAATGCAGGTGCTTCTGAGATCCCACTGGCCACAGTTCAGGTGAAAAACTTTCTCGTGGAAAAGAATTCCTTCAAAATACTGCTGAGAAACAATTTAAATTTTCAAGCAAAACTGCCCTGTCCTGTGCATCCTTCACTTTGCTTTCAGTCACACACTCTTGCTTCCCAGAAAACTTGAGATTTGTAAACAAAAGCATCTAAATTTTTATGCCAGGTCTCAAAAGCACAGGACATGTACAGGATCCAAGGGCTGCAGGGAGGACAAACCCTCTGATTTCCAGTAATTCCCAGGAGCAATTTCCTGATGGAACCTGAGTAGCTATGGAAACAATCTCTTTTGTTTCCTGCACAATAGTCTACATTTCTAAAAGCTTCCCCTCCTGGAGAAGGACACCTCTCCCTGACAATGACAATTCCTGTTCCCGCTGAGCCAGGCAGGATGGGTTCTGCAGCCTCACCCCGGAGCAGGTGGAACAGGGAGTTTCTCCCCCTGGAGCAGCGTTTGGATCAGTAACTGATCTGTCTTGGGGAGTCCATTCCACTGTGGGAATCCCTGCTGGAGGGCCAGGAGAAACCACACCGAGCTGCACTGCTCCCAGTTCATTCCGAATGGTTGCTCTGAAGGTGAAACAAAGGGGATCTGTCCCACAGGGAAATGGGGATCACTGTTTGCAGTCAGACACTCAGGTGCCTCCAGTGCCCCATCTCCATCAATTCCTGGCACACACCGAGATTTACACCAATTTAAATCTGGCCTCCATTACCCAAAGGCCAGACCCACAGGAGATGAAGGTCTGATGTGGGCTTGGGAAAACCAGGATATTCCTTCTGCCTCTCCAGTGATTTCCAATATAACCTTTGTAAAAGTCATTCTGTGTCCTCAGTTTCCTTTTCCACATGGACAGGGCAATGGCATTCACCTCCTACAAGTGTTTTAAATCTTCTGATGGAAACTGCAAAATGAGAGTGCCAAATATCTTTATCAGTGGAGAGAAAAATAATCCTACTACTCTCTGCACATATTTTGAAGAATGGGTCAATAGATTTTCTTCATCTGATTTGTTCCCTCCCCAGCAGATTTTATTCTTATCTAAAACTTACCCTCAAAAATCCCATTTAGTTTTATGACGTGCTTGGGAATCCTTTGGAACAGGATACACTTTATAAATGCAAGAATATCCCCACTGTTTCCAGCCTTCTGCCTCTAGCTAACACTCATCCAAAAATGTAAACAGGTTGGAAAATTTTGTCATAAATGCTCCATTCCTTCCCCCAGCCTTCCATAAGGATTGAGTGGGGGAGCAAAAGGGCTGATCTGACTGCATTTGTGGGTGGGTTACACAGAGCTCATTAAATCGTGAGCAGGAGCTCGATGCCAAACACGGCTCCTGCAAAATTAACTCCCAACGAGGGAACATCCTCATGCCTTCAGGGCTTTGGGCACCAGGCTGGGACATGTGAGCACTGCCCAGTCTAGAACATGGTCAATAACAGAAAGCCAATATTCTCAAGCAATATCTGGAATCCCAGGAGAGCCTGAAAGCCTTCTAGAACTTTTTTGGTTTAAGTCTCTTGATGACAGCTGCATTTCTAGCTCCTCAGATGTCACACTGTGATTTAACTTACTGCAATCATCTTTCAAGGACAGGGTCAATTTTTCTCATTTCTTTCGTGAGTTAACATTTAGAGAATGAATTTGCCTCCTTTCCTCCATGGATGCCCACTGGGTGAAGGTAGCAGATGAAAAAGGCTGCTTTAAACTGAGCCCAGTGCCACTTTCGAAGATCCCCAGGTCATTCCAATCCTTGCAAATAGAGTTCCTCCTGCCTTTGGGGAGGAATTCTGCTTTCTTAGGAAGGCTCTGATGCACATTTAGGTCTGGAATGGGCCTAATATCAGCTCTATAAAGGCAAAAATGAAATAGCAATTTCAGACTGCAGGGATGGAAGCCTCCCCCACCTTTTCCTGAGCTGGCACTCAGAGATGTTTGAGAAGGAGCCGTTCCTGAAATGCACTGAGATGTCTGGAGCAAGGACCCCTTCGGGACCCCAACGAGCACCACTTTTACAAAGCATTTCTAGGGCACATTACCTGAACTTTTGCTGTTTGAAAGGCACTGAGTCTTTGGCAACATCTGACACCCTGCCCTTTGCCCACGGTGTCGGGAACAGCCTCTCGTTCCGAGATATCATCCAATTGCCCTGACACACCAAGATGTTATTTGAGCCCTGAGCGGGATCAGTCCTGCTCTGCTACCAGGGAAAAAATGTTTCTTCGAATCACACCACAGAGCCAGGTCTCAGTTTAAATTCTCCAGCTTATTTTTCTTACTTTGAATGTCTGATCTCACTCTTTTATCACTTTCAGGATTACTTTCCTCTCCCAGTGACATTCCCTAGACAACAATCAGGGAGAAGAACCACTCCTCAGGATTTTGATTTATTTATCTGCTCTGGGACATTTACTTGCCAGAAAGGTTGCAGGTTTATCAGCAGTGACCAAGCATCCCAGGAGAATGCAGAAGGTCAGAGTTCAGCCCCTCCACGTCTCTAGATCCCAACTGGATTCTACCCCAGGGCTTCTGTTGAATTCTTGGGCACAAAATTCCGCATCCCTGGAAATGGTGCAGCCATATTCCAAGAACATTTTTCGATCTGGGTCTTCCTCATGGTTTTATCAATAAGCTGACTTTGACCATTACCACTTTCTTTCAAGCTGTTCTTCCACCCTGCCTGCACTGCAGGCTCACAGATATTTTGCTTCAGTGCCCTGAAGAATCTCACCCCGCACTGACCCTGACCTTAAATTCAGTTCCTGCTTTTCCCTCACTCATGAATATTTAACTGCTGTAGTTTACACCTGCTGGATCTCATTTTCTGTCATTAAGATCATTCAAGTTTACCGTGGGGGAAGGAAAATAAAGTGCTTTGTGATGTCAAATAATTCTCTGAAATGATTCTGGTCCCATCGTGTTCCTTTTAACCTCTGCTTGCACCATCAGATCTCACTGGGACGATCCCTGTTGTCAGCTGCCACCTTTCCCCACAACACAGGCCCTCTGACAGACCTCTCCTGAGCATTCCTACCCAAATTAAAGTCAAGAGAAAACTCCCCTAGACGGTCACCTTTGTCATCCAGATGGTCCCAGGAACTTGGGTCAGAATTTGTGATCGTTTCATGCATTGCACCAGCATGAAAATCAGATTGGAGAGACCAACTATTTCTTCCAAAGCACCAGTTCCTTCCCTTTCAAAGCTTTTCCAGTCTGCTGTGAATTTAGTTATTCTTAGAGATAGACAGGCTTCAGTGGGACCATGCAGTTAAGGAAAAAGAATTACACTATATATATATATTTATATATGTATGTATGTATTTTTAAGTTTGAATCAGAACAAGCACTTTATTCTTAAGCAGTGATGACAGCCTGGTGTCATCAGTCCTGTTTTGGCACCAGTGATGCAATCCTGTCCCTTTTCTCCTGCCTCCCTCTGTGCAGGTTCCTCACCCACAGAATCTCAGTGCAATTTAGGATGGGAGGAATCTAAGGAGGTCACCTGCTCCAACCCTGCTCAGGGTAGGGATAAGACACTAAAAAACACTAAAAGAAATCCTTTTTTTCCTATTTCTTCAAGCAGTTAGTCCACAGAAAAAGCTTTTCTCTCAGTCCATGGCAGCTCAGTTACTTTCAAAAGTTTTTCTGATGAATCTTACCCAGAAGATTTTGGAAATCCATCTAATGCAGCACAAACCAGATCACCCTTCACATATTTATTGATTCTATCAAAAAACTCTAATGGATTTGTGAAATATGACTTCCCTCTACAAAAACAATGTTGTCTCTTCCCCAGGATATTTATCTGGGTGTCTATCAAGTATCTTTATTACAGTTTTCTACCATTTCATCAAGGAGAAAAGTCAGAGTTGCTGGTCTGCACTTTCTCGAGTTTCTCCCACACTTCTTAAAAGAAAAAAAAATCCTCGTTGTGGCTTTATATGTCCTACTTTCCATTCCTTGCAACCACTCCAGAGTTCATTTCAGTTCTCTGGAAACCCTTAGTGCAGAATTTTGGTTGCTTTGGTAGGGCAATGCTTCAGTTCCTCGATGCAGGAGAAGGAATAACAGCATTTCCTTCACTGTCACAACAATTTATGACAAGTCTGGCACAAACAGAAATTTTTTTTTTTAAATTTTGCTAATAGAATAGTTGGAATTTTGGCTGAAAACTCACTTTTTCTTCCCTAGTATTGCAGAAGAGGTGATGTTCTTGCTGGTTCCTGCAAGCTAATGCCAGGAAAAGAAATGGAACACGGCACTGCTTTCTCACTTGCAGAGGAACCCGAGAAAAGGGCAAGTTGGATCATTTACTGTGATTAAACAGAATATCTTGGGGTTCAGCTCCAGCTATGACAAGGGTGACTTTCCTTACAGAGTAAAATTATACCAATTTCCCACTGGAAGGTAGAAGCGCTGAGGAAATGGGAATTTGAGAGTTTTGTAACTATGATAATTTTACTGTAAAACACATCCCCAGCTCTAACTCCACGCAGATCCTCTGTGTCAGGAGGTTTTTCCCTCAGCCTCCAACAAGTGGAGACTTGTTCTGTTATTTGCTGATATTTAGGCACAGGAATGAAGCAAACGAGCTGCAGAACAGAATCTGCCACGTTATAGTTCATGCAGATTAGGATTGCTATTCGTTCTGAAGCTGTTACAGCCTATTAATAAAGAAACAAACAGTTTAAAACTACTTAAATTTTTAAATGGTATAAAATGTTTAATATTAGCACTTTTTCCCCATAAAATAAATCTGATTATCTGCTCCATATAAAAAGAGATTATGCATGTTCTAAAAAATGTACTTTGCTGAGGAATCCTGATTCTCATTTTCTTGTTTATGATTGAGCCAGGAGAATTGTAACACACTGCTGTTTGTTATTTTTTATATATATATATATATGTATATATATATATATATAAAAAAATATATATATATATATGTATATCACTAAATCAAATCATAAAGGGGATATGGAGTGTCCATTGTGATATATATAGATATATACAGATATAGATATATATATATATAGATATATGTATGTGTATATCACTAAATCAAACCATAAGGGGGATATGGAGTGTCCATTGTGATCAAACCCGAGTCAAAACTGCTGCTGGTTTGGATGACCTTGTCTGCCCAAGGGACAGAGTTCATTCCCAGCAGGTGGAGAGCTGAGAATTCCAGCCCTTGCAGTGTTAAGCACCCGGTGTTTCCATGGGGGCCAGGGCCCAGCAGATTTCAGAGGTGTGGCAAGAACCAGTGGGACAGAAAGAGAGGGCTGGGGCAAAGGGGAACACATTTCCAGATTAAATTCACCAGCTGCAGTGTGACTGCAGAGCAGGAACAGCAGACTGGAGCATTAGCAGGGTTACCTTAATGGACCACGGGGCCACCATCGACTGCCCCCATAAACCTTGGAAAGCAAAACTGCCCCATAAACCACAGAGACAGGAAATAATGCCCACAGCCTTGCTGGTCCTGTAAGGATTTCATCTAGATCGCTTCTTCTTACTTCTGTACTATTGACTTCAGGGAAATTACTGCATCAATAACCGGGACAGAGCCAGCCCCCCGGAACTCGTGTGCCCTGCTCTCCCTGCTCCTCCAGACACATCCTTTACCTTGCCCAACCAAGCCATTCTGGACTACACAGTAACTTTAAATACGTGTCAAGGTCAATCAGAACACGGAGAGAAAAGGTGGCACTTCAACCTCCCTGTTCACATCAGGGGCAGCTGCCAGTGGGGTTATCTGTGGTCACCAAGCACTGGTTAAAGGAGGAAAACAGCTGCTGTGAAATATGGGGGGGGGGGGGAATGGAAGCAGTTCTCCTACTCCTGGTTCTACCTCCAGCTTTTCCATTACTGTAAAGGAGAAGTTCCTGCATTCCAGCACCGTGCTGAGATTTCCTAACTAACACCTGTTTATGAAGTAAGGATTTACAGCATTTTTACAGCATTTTTACAGCACCTAGCGCTACACAGCCATTTCCAAAAAAAAAGAGCTCTTAAAACACTAAGCCAAAGATTAGAAGTTGTTTTATGAGGCCTGAGACAGGAGCCAAACCCAGAGCCCCACTCCACCACCCCCAGCAGAGACAACCCTGCTCACGCATTTGTTTCTCTGCTTTTGGCTAAGGACAACGCTCAAATTATCACCAAAAGGTCACAGGGAAAGTCAGCAGCAAGGACTGGAGCTGGATCAAATACTCTCCATAAAAATAAAAAGAACAAAGTCCCGACTTTTGCCTGTTTGAGAGATGGAGGAGCAATGAGGGCTGATGGATTTCAGGACACAGGGAGGAAGTGTGAGCCAAGGCACGCGAGCTGTGCTATGCTGCAAAGTGTTTGAGTGCTCTAAACTATTTTCATACTCCAGAGGTTGGAATAGGCTGTGAATTTATGTTTTTGGTTGCTATGGTAATTTGTATTGTCAAAGTTTTAATAACCTCATCAAAAACATGCACTCAAGAGCAATGTGGCACCTCTACGTAATTTAACAGCAATCCATTCATAGCTTGTGGTACCGTTTGAAACACTGCACAAGGAAATTAAAACCAAATAGAAATAAATCACCACAATACCGAAACCAATAAATATTCAGGCTGAAAAGGTGAGCAGTCAGTGGAAAGAAAAAGATATTTTCAGAGAAATGATGGAAGCTTCTAAGACAATTCTTCTCCTCCCAACAGCAAGAGCAGGGTTAGCCCACACCAGTGATAATTAGCTGAGAACGACGGGTTCCTTTGATTATTGTGCATGAAAAACCATTTTAAGCAACAGCTTTTCAAAATTCAGATTTGTTAGCCCTGAACTACAAAGTACACACATTGCTAATATGTAATTAAGGCAGGTTAAAAATGATGGGCTAACCCCCAGAGAATATTAGGACTACTGTACACAACAAACTCTTTTTGAGTTCAGTTTCAGTGATGTCGGGGCTGTTTCATCTGAATGTACTTTGGTCCTGTCTCTAAATTTCCTGAGTGTCCTCACACACCATCAAATTACTCCAATCATTTGTTGGTAGCTTCATGTGCTGCTTCTGCATCGTTTGCAGGGAGACATAATTATGTTTCAGCTCTTTTGTTTGTTTTTCTGCTTGAACTTTATTGCATTTTAATAGTTTTTCTAGCTCTCTCTTGTGCCTAAATAAGAGAAGGAAAAGGGAATTTAATATTTTTTTTGGTCACTGTTATTGTTCAATATGTGAAAATGGCAACACCTTGGACATGCTTAAGTTTTTTAACTGTGTTAAAAGAGCTTGAGTTACACAAGGCCAAATAGTAAACACTGAGTATTAACTTAACTGAAGCCAAACAAGAATCCAGTGCAGTGTGAACCTGAATTAACTTCAATTTCTGACAGATGCACAAACTGTTACAACCCACAGTTCCCCTCTGAATGCCTTGTTTTCCTCTGGACAGTTTTATTTTCCTCTGGACCGATCCTTTGCCTCTCCTCCCAGTGTGGATTCCTGCCTTTTTCCAGCCACAGTCACATCACAGCTTTTATTTCAGTGTGTTGACATGGGTTTAGTCTTACTGCAAGCAAGGCAACAAATATTTATTTACTGCCCTTCTTTATAGCTTCCACTTGAAATAAGTAAATATAAAAGTGGTCCTGGTCCTTCTGGCTCTGTGTTACTACTGGATAAGAGAGAACAGCTCAGGAGGAAAGTGCTCCAAGGCACGAGCAGACATTGGCATTTCCATGGAAGGACGACACTTCCAGTGGATTTGCAGAAATCCCTGCAAACACACAGCTCCAAAGAGACTAGCAAACAACCCTTGGGGAAATCAAATTCCTTTTAGCACCGTGATCTTGGGGTTCACAGTGAGGCCAAACCTAAAATTATCTTCACCAAAAGTGTCCTCTTGACCGATCCAGCTCCTGCCCTGCTGTTCGAGGTGCTCTGGTGGCCAAATTGTTTCTTTCTCAGAACGAGGAAAAGTTCACAGCCTGAAATGCCTCATAAAGGAACTTCTGGATTTGGGATCTGCCTCACCACTTAAGCCACACCGCCCTCCTAAGCAAGCCAGGCCTCTGCCATGGCAGCAGACTCACCACATTTTATTGCTTTCCAGCCCACGAGGAGCTGCAATCCCCCCTGGCTGCAAGAGCCACTTTCACTGAGAATATTTTAATAGCCTTGAATACCGCAGGCAGTAATCAGAGTTTCCCCAGGTGCACAATTCTAAATGAATCCCATATTGAGCTTTTATTTTTAGAGAAATGTAACGATCAGAATCCAGAACAGCCCGTTATGGCTGTCACTTCGTTTCGAGGGACTTCAGAAATAATCAGACTTAAAATGTTTAAGGTTAATTAAGGAAAACAAAAAGATTTATACTGTATAGAGAAGCCTTGAGTAAAAGGTGTGAATAACAAGTGATGTGAATGAGGGTGGGAAGGCAGAAATACACAGGAAGAGAAGAAAAATGTTTGTGCTGGGTGAAATCTGGCAACAAAGTCCCATCTCTGTCAACAGTGTCACTCCCTATGGAAGAGCGAGGATTTGAATATCATGGGAGGATGCAAAGGGAATTAAAGGTAATCCCATCAACTCTGCTGCACTGGCAGAGCAGGATCTTCTGAGCATTGCTCCATCAGTTCTTGAGCACCAGGAACTGCTGAGATATCCCTGATGTTCCAAATCACAAACCAATCTTTTCCAGCTGTATGGTCAAGCCTACAAGTGTTAAAACACCACCTCCGCTGCAGCCACAGAATTGTTTGTCCTTGTTTTCAATTTTCGGGCTACATTAAATACTATCAGCAATATTCCTACTCATTGTCTTTGCTCTCTTTTCAGTGAAGAGACAAAGGCTCTCTCTGCACCTGTCCAGAGCAGATAATCTCTTGCTGATAGCAGAGGGTGCAGTTGCCGAGGAGACTGCGAGGCCCTGGAAGAATCCCAGGAGCTGCAGCGTGGGATGCTTTGTGTCACAGCAACTCTCAGCACCAACAGAACCATCCCAACTCAGTTCCTCTCTAAAACACTGGGTTTCTGCTTTGCTCCACCTCATAATTACAGCTTGTGTCAGAGCCTAAGCAAGAAGAGGGCTTTTCAGATCCCTGTCTGGAAATAATTAGAACTTGACTCTGTGCAAGCTGCATCTTTGACTCAGTGAGCCACAAAAGCACATGAAAGCAGGAGCTGGTCAGAAAAGCAGCTTCTTTCTCTACTGAAAATGCCACCTAGCCAAACAGAGAAGCTCTGCAGTGGTGAAAACTGCACCCCAGCTGGCCAGTGGGCAGTCAATAAAACATCCAGCCAAATCACAGAGTCAGGGACATTGCAGTAAAGGGTTCCTGTCACCTGTGTGCTTCTTTGGCTCCTTCCAGGGAGGTTCTGGGCAGAAGACACCAATCCAGTACTGACTGAGGAAAGATTTGCTCTAATGATTTCCACAGCTCCCTTATTTTCACAGTCTCCTGGGAGCCATCCAGGTTTTAAGGAGAGACTTCCTGTCCATCTCTGCTCGCTCTTGAGAACAACCCCCCAGCATTTCTACAAATACCAGAGACTCAGCCACTTGGGTCTTTGTCAGGCTCTGTTGCACAGATATTTTAAGCCCAGGCTATGTGGCAAACCCCTCCCAGTCCAGACTGGAAAGGAAGCACTGTTCCTGTGCAGAGGCACAGCTGCCACTCTCAGATGGCATCCGTGGAATTGACTTTTTTCCTTTAAAAAACAAAAATCTTCGTGTTTCAGCCTGGAAGAGGAAGGCTGCATTTATATTATTTACACAGTATTTTACGGTTATTTTATCACAGCTATCAGCTGTGTCCCCATTCTTCTGTTGCAGCCAGGGTTTGGCTCACTGGTGTCCTTGGGTTTGAAAAACAGGGGCTGGGCAGTGATGGGGCTCTGATTCATGATTCCATCCTGGGCACAGCCTCTCTGTGCTTTGAGAAATTCCTTCTCCTTGCTGAACTCAAGCAAGTAAAACCTGTCCCTGAGCTTTCCCATGGGCAGGGACCTGCCTGTAAGCCAGAGGTTCACCTGTTCATTTGAGAAGCCACGTTCCACTCCTAAACGAGGCCAGAGTTTTCTGAAGACAACGAAGTCCTCTGAATAGCTCTGTCCAATTATTTACAAAATTCTTTGAAAATTTTGCTTACAGACGTGAAAGGGAAATGTGACTTTCAGAAAAATCACATTTGGGGGGAACAATGAATTCCATTTTCAAAGCGAAATGTCACTGAAGTTTTCAACAGAGGCTATCACAGCCAGCACAGTGATTTATTCCATATTCCAGAAACTGCCAAGGCAGGATTGGTGATAACGTGACCAAGTGCAAGTTCAATTTGCTTCTGTTCTTTTCATTTTTTAATTAAATCTTGATAGTTGTAGGATAGAACCACTTTTCTGTGAACAAACTAAATTCAGGTGCTCCTTTAGCCTCTTTCTTCTCCTGGTTGCTCCCAGGACTTCTCACAGAAGCACAAATGCTGCATTTGATGGGAAAAGGGAATCTCTAGTACAAAGTGTCTCCTGTGACACGATGGGAACTGCTATTATTCCCTTTATCACCTTCCATCGAGCCAATTAGCAGCAAGAGATTGCAGAATCTGATCAATTAAGTCCCATAACCTGCTTAAAGTCAAAAGCAATTTTCAAGCAGAATGCAAAGGGCAGTGCTGCTTTTCTCCCCAGCCATGAAGTGATCACACCATTAACTATGGTAACTGAAGAATGTCTTCTCTAAAGCTGGCCCAAAATAAGTTGAAGCCGTTTTGACAGAAAAAAACCCCCATCTTTCTACAAAAGCTCATCTTCTAAAAACTTTAATTTGAAATGCTCAACTTTCTTGAAGTTAATTTGGAAACAAAATATCTCAACAAGCAACAGAAGTTTAGTGTTGTGTTCTAGAAGCATCTTTCCAACAGCTCGGTATTTTAAGTCTGTGAAAATCTTCAAAATTGCCTGCCATAAATTTATCACTTTGTCCATTGGAATATTCACCAAAAAAAAAAAAAAATTCAAGAAGCTGTTGAAAGGTGTCATAGGCTCATTAAATAATTTTTTGCAGAAGTGAAGCATGTAAGTGTAATAATTAGATCGCTGCAGACTTTAAATACACACACATCGTGTTGCACTGAAATTAATCCTTGTGCTGACACCTGACTTGCTGCAATGCCTGTAGAACCAAAATTATAAAAGAATGAAGACCAAAACGTGCTCCAGTTGCTGTGCTAAGCCTTAGTGTAAGAGGGGGTCGAGAAACAAGGAGCTTAATTGATTTTATTCCAGGAAACAAAGGCTGCATGCAAAGGATCAGCTGCTCTGGTATCAGTGGGAGCAGTCATTAAAAGCTGATTAGTGGCAACAAGGCACAAACACAGAACATTAAAGGAAGGAAAGTTTTCCCAACAAGAGCAGTGTGTTTTGATTTTCCTCCTCGAAGTTTCTGCTATCCCATAATATGATGAAGATCATTACTGCTCTGTGAACGCAGACCTTCAGAACCTGCTGGGCTGGCACGGGCAGGGGTTTCACACCTGCAGTGGAGCAGCAGCACCCAGGGCTGGGCAGGGCTGAGCTCCTGGGAAGGGTGGTTCCATGGTGTGCACAGCTCCTGCTCAGTCCTGGGGCACAGGAATTCCCATCCCTGCTCAGTCCTGGGGCACAGGAATTGCCATCCCCTGCTCAATCCTGGGGCACAGGAATTGCCATCCCTGCTCAGTCCTGGGGCACAGGAATTGCCATCCCTGCTCAGTCCTGGGGCACAGGAATTGCCATCCCCTGCTCAGTCCTGGGACACAGGAATTGCCATCCCTGCTCAATCCTGGGGCACAGGAATTGCCATCCCTGCTCAGTCCTTGGGCACAGGAATTGCCATCCCTGCTCAGTCCTGGGGCACAGGAATTGCCATCCCTGCTCAATCCTGGGGCACAGGAATTGCCATCCCTGCTCAGTCCTGGGACACAGGAATTGCCATCCCTGCTCAGTCCTTGGGCACAGGAATTCCCATCCCTGCTCAGTCCTGGGGCACAGGAATTGCCATCCCCTGCTCAGTCCTGGGGCACAGGAATTGCCATCCCCTGCTCAGTCCTGGGGCACAGGAATTGCCATCCCCTGCTCAGTCCTGGGGCACAGGAATTGCCATCCCTGCTCAGTCCTGGGGCACAGGAATTGCCATCCCTGCTCAGTCCTGGGGCACAGGAATTGCCATCCCCACGGACACTGCAGCCCTGCCCAGGAGCACAGCCTTGGCTCTGAGCACAGGCACGGGGAATGCTCAGTGCCAAACCCCTCCCTGGGCTGTGGGAGCGTGCTTTGGACACAGGGAAATGTTTCTACAATCCCAGCGTGCAGCTCTATGCAGCAGCTCACAGAAACTATCCAGAACATTCCTCACACTCTGAGCGGGTGTGTATGTTCACTGCCTTTGGACCATAATTGTAAATAAGAGTCCAAACAGACACAGCAGCTCCGTGTAGAGTCTGAGGGAAGTTACAGAACTGGGAGCTGATCTATGTGCTTAGTGGGAAAAAGGAAATAGGTGTATTTGTCTAACAGAAATGGGACTCTTGATATTTAATCATTTTGTATTCTGGATAACGTTTATTCCCCTCATGATTTGTCACTGTGGGCTTTCAGGAGAGGGTTTGTTCCCTTTGCTCAATGTTGGGCTCCTGTCACTTAGGGAAACCCAAGTTTGGACTCCTTGAACAGGCAGATAAGGAGGGCAGCCTTTCTGCAAGAGGTAGTATCTTCCTGATGACCAAGAATTAAGAGCAGATAAGTGGCATTTCAGTCAGATAGTGCCTAAAATTAACAATATACCAGCAGAGCCAGTGCCTGTGGTGAGGTCAGCGGAGCTCTTTGTTTGGGAAGTGCTCATTGTTTAATATTTCCTTCAGGGTACAGCAGCGTGCCAGGAATTCACCAGCCACGCTGCTGCTCTCCCTTTTCAAGCAGCCTCTTTTCAAGACTGGCTGAGACACCAGAGGCAGAGGGGGAGAATAATGGATGGCAGCATCCCTGTGGAATGTGGGTTTCGGAGCACAAGCAGATGAGAAGGGGCTGGCATGCTCCCAGCTCTGGGAGGCCTCGTAGCAAGAGAACTGGGGGTTTTCATTAAAATAAAAAAAAAGCAGGGAATTACTAGGGCCCTCTCAGATAGTGAAGTTATTCACTGAAGGGAGACCAGGCAGCAGAATAAAAACCTTGGCTGAGTGATTGGCAGAGTGGAAGGGAAAGCACAAAAGATCAAGAAGAGCCAAAACGTGAGCAAAGCACTGCCCTGTGCCTGCAGTGCCGTGGCTGTGCCAGTCCCTGCCCTTGCTGGGCTCCTGGGGGCAAGGGAGGGACATGGGGAGATCCCAGCAGGATGGGCTCGTGTGAGCAGCTCAGGGAAAACCCAGGAAATTTCAGAGCACAGCTTTGGAACTGCAGTGGGGAAGGGGAGGCCGTGGTCTGGTTAATGCCCCAAGGCTCGAGGCACCAGGGTTCAGGTTGGTGCTTTGCTGTGGCGTTTTCCTGTCAGAACAATCAAATGAGGGTCCTTAAGATGCAGCAAGAGGAGAGATTCACCTTACTCCCAGTGGCAGTAAGGAATAAACAGGGACAAGGTAGGAAAACAAACAAACAAACACAAAAAAAGAGAGGCCAAAGAAAAGACATCAGAACAAACCCCAACACTGCAAGTCAGACAGCAGAAGTGAGCTTTGGAGAGAAAACAGTGTCCAGGCACAGATGACATTGGTGTTCACACTGTGACAGAGCTGCTTGGGTGGCAGTGTGAGTTCTGACCCCAAAAATCACCAAAGGGATTATTCTCCCACCAGTGTGGTGTGGGAAGAAAGGATTAGGAACCTCACAGAGGAGGAAACAGATGCTGGCACTGTCCACGCTGAATCACATCAGATCTTTCAGGGAGTCCACTAAGGGATTGAATTCAAGTGTAACACACTGAACTTACCAAAATCAAAAGAAAAAACTTCAGCATCTTCAGTGAATTCAGGTTTTATCTCGTTCTCTTGCTACCCTTCCCACACCTTGACATATTTTCCTACCTAGAATATTTTCTCTCTTCTGTAGAGTGAGAAAACCTTAATCTGGCAGGATCTTAACTCTTCTATTTTCAGTCTGAACTTAAATCTGGTATCAGATTGATATCTGATATAAAACAGATACAGAAAATGCAAATGTTCCCTGTTTTGACTTGAGATTTGATCAGATCTTGTTCAACTGCTGTTGTCACTGTCAAGTCAAGGAGACCAAAGATGCTCTTGCTCCTAAGCAAACTATTTTATAGCAAGAGAAGCTCCATGGAGATTATACACAGCTCCTCAGGGCCGAGGGACTGCTTGAAGGAGGTGAAAGAATCAGAGTCTAAATCAGTGTAAGGAGAGAGAGATTAAAATGATCTCCCCTAAAATAAAATAGCATTTGACCACAATGAGGTCTGCTTTGGGAGTGCAAAGACTTCACACATTTTTGTGTATTGTGTAGCCAGAAAATAAGGATTCTGTGTGTCTTTCTACACATAAACAAGCTCACGTGCCCAGACACTTGCAGATATAAAGATAACGAGCAGACAGATATAGTGGATGGAATGTTCTCAGAAAGAAAAAAGAAAAATCAAAAATAAGACTCCAGAAAAAACCAAAACCCTTTTGTGAATGGTATCACAATAAAATTACTGTGCTCTCTGTGGTTGGGATGCTGATGTCTCCATCAATAATGTAAATAACTGGATTTTTAACGCCTTCAAAAAAGCCCACATTCAAACAGAAATGTGTTTTTAATAACTGGTATTGAGGAAAACTTGGCCCAATCTGTATGCAAATTGTGAGATCTGATTCTCTCTGCTTGTTAAAGAAACCTGCTGTGGAAAATTTATGTGTGTTTTTGACTTCAAAAGCTTCCAAAGTATTTCACCCACCACAATGATACCACACTTTTGAAATATGGTTACCTTGAAAACAGAAGCTGACAGTGGAAACAGAAGAAATACTACGAAACTGTGATCAGATGAAAAATGTGCTGTTTCACAAACATTCCACACAGGCCACATAAGTCTTCCCATACAAAATATCATCAAAAATCTTACACTGGCTAAAGCAAGTGTCTATTGACACAAAAAGACCCCAAAATAAACCCCATTTTTAAACTTTGGAAGAGTGAGAAAGGAAAGAATGAAAAGAAGACGGGACCTCAAATAAGAAACTCCTGAGCTCTCATCCTGCTGTTGACACTGACTTTTTCCATGGCCATAGCACATCACACCACCCCCTCAGGTCCCCACAAGGATCAGATCTATTTAGTCAGACTCTGATGGAGTGGAAGTGATGTTTTATATTCAACTAAATTTACTGACTCAGGAAACAAAGGGAATAATCTGGTAAGAAACAGTATCAGGATCTGACTCTGGACCATTCTGAACCAAAACTTGCTGTGGTGACACTGATTTGAAGTCACTGTGTATCGAGCCTTGTGTCAAAGTGACCTCTTGTAGCTCCAAAGCTCTATGTAAACTCTAAAAAGGGCTATTTTGTGCTTTTATTTAACAAAAATATCCCATTTGCAGAAAACTCCAGGGACAAAGAGCTGCAGTTCCAAACCAGTGCCAGGCAGCTGTGCTTCCCAAGGCTGAAGTCCAAAGCCAATCCAGCAAAGTGGCCGTACAGCACCTGCAGATGGCCAGGAGCACGGCTTACACTGGCAACTTAACTGGACAGGTAAGGCACCTTCCATGGGAAGCAGATTAAGCCATAAATCCAAGCATCATCAATCTAAAATTATGCACTTAAAATTGCTTCTTCTCGTGTTTCTGCATTGCACTGTGTTGGGTCATTAGTTTTTATTAAAATATGACAATGCTGTTGAGTAGGCTCCTAACTGGCTTTTACCAGGGGAAGAAATAGAGACAAGAGACCATAAACTTATCCTGCAGAATGGGATCTGGTCATAAATACAATTCTATGTCCTGATGGGTTGACTTGTCTTTCTATTTCATGCAGCTGGAGAAGAGGCAGCTGGAAATCACATCCAAACAACCTCAGAAAAATTCGAAATTATTATCCGATGCAGCAAGAAGGCAAGTGAAAAGGGAGGTGTAGGAAATCCCCTGATTTGGGAGAGAGAAGAGCTAAGAGGGTATTTTTGACACTGCACTGGATTTTATGAAGAGTCAGAAGGAAAGATCCAGTTTCAACCAGAAAGCCTCATCCAAAAAAGGACTTGAGTCATCAACAAATAGTTCTTTCATTTTGTCAGTGCTCAGAACCTTCACAGGTGGTTAACTAACTCACTATTTCGTGCAGGCTTTTTACCTACCTTTGTTTCTGAAGGCAGAAAAAAATCTTTTATTGCTACATGTTTTCTGGTAATACAGCAGCTGCTGTTTATGCTAATTCCTGCTTACTTGCAAATAGACCTGTGTTTATTTTGTGCCATGCCAGCTGTCAACAAAGGCATTTGAAGAATAATTTCCATGCTCAAAGGAAAGGCTCTGCTCCCCCTTCCTACTGCTCATTTCTTCCTACTGCATTTCAGATCCGAGGAGTGTTGAGCTGGGGAAGTGCCTAATGGTGAATTATGGGATGAACTGAACCTGAAATTCCTGATGTTCCCATGGGAATCTATCTCTTACTCTGGACATTTGCCCACTCTGAACTCCTCATCTCCAGTGCTGCCCCGAACTTGTCCTCCAAACACTCTCCAGAACACTGCTGGGGTGCTGTGACAGCCACACTCCCCGGGGACAAGGTTTGGCTGCTGCAGGAAATCCGACTGCAGGCTTTGCTTCCCACCTGTGTTTGAGCTGGGTCACTCTGTTCAGCCAGAAAATCAAAAATTCCAGGTGCAAGCCTCCCTGCACAGAGCTTGTCACTGGATTGGGATGAGGCCCAGAGAACCACAGAGGATTTGGGACCCAGTCCTGACTTCACCACCCAGAAACTGCTCCTACAAACACCTTCCTGTGTCAGTCACCTGTGTTTTCTTACTGAATTCATCTCGGCAGAACTGAGACTGAAAGACTGACTCGTGACGTTTTCCAGCATCTGAATCTCAGACTTTTCCCCAGCTCGATTTTCCCTGAGCTGAAGCACAGCTCTATTTTCCCAGAGTATCTGGAACCGCCTGCATTTTCTCCTGAGCTGTGAAGCTGCCAGTGCCTCATTCCTTCAGACAGCGTGTTACTACCCATTAGCATTTAGTGCATTTAGTAGTAAGATCAGAGAGCCCCTGAGGACAAAGCGCTCTCAAATCAATCACTCAGGGACTCTCAGCCCCGATCAGCACAGCTCCCTCATTCCCTATCGCTTCTGTGGAGGGAAAAACTCCACCTCCTGCTCCCACAGAACCACAGCCCGCTGTTCAGTGAGCAAAGGGATGGAGCAGTGATTTACTGCTCACACCCTGGAGAGGTCTCTGTGCCAGCTCCTGCTCCAGGCACAGCCGTGCCCAGGGGCTGGGGGCTCTGGGGGGAGCCTGGAGCTGGTCCAGGCTGCTCTCAGGGGATCCAGCACAGCCAGGCTGGGGCTGCCACAGGAAAGGACACCTCATAACAGGTGAAAAAAAGCTGTGGGAAACATCCCTGAGACCACTCAGGTCCATGTATTGAACCCCATGATTTTTCCCTTTTCTCCCCTGTCCTGTAGAGGATGGGAAGTGAGAGAATGGCTGGGTGGGTATCTGGCAGGTGGCCAGTGTCAACCCACCCAAAAAGCAGATGCACTTTTTTTGGCTTGTGACTGTGGTGTGAACCTGCCATCACACAGGGAAACTGTTTCCTGCATTTCCTGCAATGGCTTTGTAAGCTCACTTTGCTTTCACCCCCAAGCAGCACCTGTTCCCATGGTGTGGGTAAATGTTCTCCCCTGATTGAGAGGTTCCACCTGGAGGAGGATATTCCAGCTCCAAGCTGGGACTGTTGTGCTGTTTTGTCCATCACCCATGGCCACAGTATCCCTGTGCCTCCTGCACCCCGCCCAGAGCCCCTCACAGCTCTGTCTGGCACAGGGCATTAAATGGTTTATCCTCTCTCAGCCAACATCTGTAGCCAACCAGCAACTCAGCTGAGAGCATTTAAGACTGAGTTTGTTACAATAATCACCAAACCATCTTAAATTGTTTCATCCTGTGCCATGGCAGGCCAGAAAACTTCTGGGAACCGCAGCTATTCCATTGTTTTGGAATGGATTCACAGCAACTCTGTGGCCAAATGACACAAGAGGATGTTGTCACCACCACAGCTCATTCAGGAATAGCTGCCTGAAGTCAGCCTTCACTTATTGCCAAGCCTGTGCTGGCCACGGATGCCTACATTTATAAATCCAAGCAGGCAGAAGAACATGCCAGTACAAGTTGGTGATTTCTTCTCTTTGTGCCATAATTACTTCCCAGCCAGCAGACACGAAGAGCAGCACTGAATCCATTCTCACTCAGTGCACTCCATATGTTCCCGAGGACTCAATCTCAGATGATGCCAACAGGAATAGAGTTACACTACTGTGATATATTTCATCCTATGTTGGCTGTCTAAAAGTCACTTATCCATGTTCAATTAGAAGAAACCTTCCCCTAAAAGGCAAGAAATCCTGTTACAAGTGGTTAATTAACAACAGCAAGTTTGATTCATCCTTCAGCTTTCGAGGTAGCAAAGATTTTCCTGTGCTTCCTTTTTAGAGCAAGCACGTTTATAATGTCATTTCAATGTTTATAATATCATTTTATGTGCACAGACAGACCTCTGCTTGAAGAAGGTGCTGTACAAATGAATAAATTGCTACAGAAATCAAAAGCACAAGACTTGTGTATACACAGAGTTAATCAGGGCCCCAAATAATTCTTAAAAGCTGCTGTTGCCTAAAACATTTAATTGAGGGATGTTTTACCCAGTGAGAGTTCCAAAAGGAAAGGATCTGTGCACATCCCACGTGTCCCCACTGCACCCAGCAGTGTGCTGGACAGACACACATCTTTCCAACCACAGCTTTTTGTGTTGGCTTCCTCTTGAACTGGCCAGCCAGAAAGCAAAGAGGAAAAAGCAGGTATGGCAAGGGGATGTGCCACAGTTAAAACAATCCTGGCACGGGGGAATTTCTACACCATTTCTGCCTTCCACTCAGCCAGGGCTTCTTTTCAAAGCTGTCCTGGTAGGGAGAAGCGCAGGTAAATCAGGACAAAGTGACAGGGGGAAGAAGGTACAAGATTCAGTCCCAGATGGACAGACTTTGTTAAATCCCCATTTCAGTAGGCCTTGAACTGGAATAGCCTTCAGCAGGCAGGGGACTCCATGGGATGGTGCTGCTCAGATCCCCAGCCCTGGGCTGGGCTGGCTGCTCCCAGGCCAGCAGCTGGCACTGCCCTTTGAAACCACCAAAAGGGTGTCAGGAATTACAAGCTCCCAGCACAGACATCCCCAGCCTTCAGATCTGAACTCTATTTTTGGGAAATGTTCTGAATTTCCATGTGGTAAGTGAGAAAGAGGGGAAAGGAGATGGAGGAGGGAGAGCGACTGCAATGAAGCAGAGAGGCTCCAGAAAAAATGTGCCTTGCCCTTCTCTGGGAGCAGCTGATGTGTTCTCAAGGGGTAAAAGGGAATGCCAGCTTTCTGTTTAAATGTCTCCAAGTGTTTTTCTTTAATAACTCATCAGTTCCTGGTAAAAAGAGCTTCCCCAGCAGTGACTTGTGGTGGTAATTCTAACAGTGCGAAACGCTGTTGAATTATGAAAAATAAAACCCTGCTGTGCTACTGGGTCACAGAATCTGTGTCAGCTGAGAGAAAGAATGAGCAGAACTGGGCAAGAAACAACTTCTGTGTGTCTGGGAGCTGTCTGCCAGGAAGCAGCTCCCACATGGGATCTAAGGAGGTGGACAGAGGCTGGTTTATGAATGACCTGTGGGCAGTGACACTCCCAGGCACTGCCACCACCTGCAGGACGTGTGTGTGTCTCAGCAGGGCCCCTCCAGGACCCCTTTTCCAGGGATCCAGGCAGCATTAGGGAAGCCAAGCATGGATCTTTAATCTTTCCAAGCTTAAGTTCTCAGCATCCCAAAGCTGCCACCGAAATGTGAGTTTGTGGTGTTGAGCTCCTCACCATCCACCCTGAATGAAGGTGAATATTGAAAGGTCTGCAGCTGATGGGGCCCAGAGCTTGCTCACAGGGGTTTAAGAGAACTCAGATGTGCACATGCAGTGCCTGGCCAGGTGTGCATGGGCAGCAGTGGGGTGCACAAGCCAGGCCTGTGCTGCCTGTGCACTTCTGCACGTCCCTTTGGCCTCGAGGAAAGTGAAGTGCCCCGGTTTCGAAAGAGACCTGGTGAATTTTCAACATTTTCTTGTAAAACAGTAAATATTTTCTCAGAAAATGTTTCATGAAGGATGCATTGGTTTCTGGCTGCTTCCTTTTTCACTGAGAAACTCTGCAAAGCAATTCAGTGAGAATGAAGGCTCTGCCCTAGAAAAGAGGGATGGTGCAGTCCTGAAGGGAACTTTCATTTAACAGGTTTGAATTTTTGGAAGGAGCTCCTATATGCTATTAACTAGATGCCCCATCTGCAGATGGAGTAATGAATAAATTATCATGAATAAACACAAACATCCAAAGTCAGCAAGAACATAAAAATAATGGAACTATGAAGGAAACCTTGCCTTTCTTGAAGAGGTATTCCTAACACACAAGTTGTCAGGGTGGGAATCAGTCCATCAGAACAGAAAAGTTTGGATACTTTTGCTAAAAGTTCTCTGTTAAAAACTGCTCTAATGGTAAGAAGTTTCAGATTCCTCAGCACAAGCTGTTTACAGAGATTCTGCAGGCACCACACTTGGGCAGATTGGCACAATATAGGCAGGCAGATAACTGTGGAGGCATTCACATGGATTCAGTATCCTGAGAAAAATCTTGACAGGCCTCACAGATACCAATCGACAGTATTGGAAACACAGGAGCCAAGCTGTACATCTCTGAATTATGCAACTGGTATTTCTTTCTCCTACAGCCATCAAACTCTATAAAATTTTAAGGTCCTATAAATCCCCCTAGAAGTGCTCCATCTAGTCACTGTTTTCAGCCAGGAATAAATATATTGGAGGAATATAATCTATGGATCTCAGTGATTTAAATGCCCTCTCGTGAGCAATGCAGACACGGGCACTGCTGGACATGCAGGGTTGGTCTGACAGGCTGAATTAAATCCCTGAAAGGATTTGGAGCTGGCTGGATCCAGCAAAGGGGGTGAAGCACAACAAAAACAATTAACCCAAAAAAAAGGATCTTTGTTACAGAGTCCTTCCCATCAAAGCACAGGAGCTGGCAGGAAACAGGCACACAAACACGGGGATGTTGAGAAAATGCAGCCTCCATTTGAACTGGATTTGGGCACCTGAACTGTCCAGAGCCCAGGGCCCCACTGCCTCCCTCGTGCCTGGCTGAGATGCTGCTGGCTGGCCCGTGTGCCCAGAGCTGCGAGTGGCACCAGGACCCAGGACCCATCCCCTCCTGAGGAGCTGCCTGTTGCTGCCAGTTAGTGGTGAAATGGTACCTCAGGACAGAGCAAAGCCCGTGAAGCTGTGAACTCTCTGCTGCTGTTGTCCAGAGATGGGATCAGAAAAAAGCCTTCAGGCAGAACATCTGTAGTGTGGACAGACAGATGTTTGCACTTGCAGTTCTGTGCTTTTTTTCCCCAGGATTTAACATATATTCATGGAATTTCTGTTCCCGTCATGGTGGAAAAGAGGTAATCCCCCCTTGGAGCAGTTCTATTTTCTGCTTTACTGTAAATGGGGAGGTGGGTGATATTTATTTGTTAAACATTGCCATAAATATTTAGCAGAGCAGGGCTCAGCTGAGGAGAGGACATCTAAACAGATTGCTGGTGAGCTAACCCTTGGAGATTTTCCAAACTTCTCTCTCTTCCTCCCCGTTTTGTGGGTTTTTTTCTTTATGGAGAAACCAAATAAACATTTGAAAGGAGATGCACAACTGGAACAAAACCCCCATAAATAATTCAGAAGAAAATTAATAGGATTCAAGATATACTTTCTGATTATCAGCACGGGTGCTGTTCTTTATTTTATTTTTTTACAGTAGCACCCAGCTGGTACAGTGCATCCTGCTAATCAGGGAGTGTCTTTCACATCCCTGCAGCTCCTTGGAAACGCATCTCCATCAAACGGCTTTGAAGTTCAATTTTAATTTAGATGCAAACTATCCCAAAAGTACTGATAGTCTAAAAAGCGCCTCTGGCAGTCCATAATTACGAGGCACTGGAGCTGTCAGGTTTCATTAGGGGGTGGCTGCAGTCGCTCAGGCCATGCAGCACCGCTCAGCCCCTCCTGATAACTCAAAGTTTCCTCCCCAGCACTCGGTGCTCACCCAGCACTGGGGCGTGGTGGGTGTTTTGTACTCATTCCCTGCTTTCCCATCAGCCAGACCCTCCAGAGCACTACAGGAGAGCATCCCCCAGCCCCGTCCTCACGCAGACATCCCTGCTGCAGCATTTCATCTGCAAGAGATTCACAGCAGGAGGCTTAAAACAATCTGCTGGTATTAGGGCTTAATAAAAGAGCAATATTGTGTCACAACGCCGGGGTTTGAGGAGTATCGCTGCAGCTGAACGGACCAATTCCCACCAAAATAAATAATATTTGGAAGATAAGAGTAATTCTTTTGAGAAGAATTTCTGTGCTCCTGAATCCATCATGTATCCCACGTTCAGCTGATTTCAGTGGGGTTACCTGGGACAGGAACCTGCACCAGGAAATGTAATTAGTATTTGCTGTTCCTGCTGCTTTCAGTACATGCCATGGACAGGGAAAACAGACAACGGGCATTCCAGAAAACACAGGCAGCTTAAGCAGCACACCTGAGCTCGGATATTCAAAAGAACAGCCAGAGAACCCCTCCTGGCCCAAAGCCCCAGCCCTGACCCTGGCTCCAGGGAGGGCCCTGGGAGAGGCACTGTCACGGTGCAGGACGGTATCGTGAACATCAAACCCTGTATCTCCCCCAAATACAAAGGACACCAATTTCCCTCTGTCTGTGGGGTTTATTCTGTGTGCTCTTTCCCTGCTGTAGGCCCGGGGCCAGCACAGTGCCTCCCCACTCTCCCTGTGTGTTCATTTTTATCCCCTATTCTTGGAATTTCCCATCTGAAGCAGATGCTGCCTGTAATGCCTGAAGAGAAAGAGGCTTTTAAAATCTTGGGCCATGCTTTTCCTTCAGCTCCACTGTCTCACTTGTTTAAAAAGGTGAGGAGAATCTGACAATAATTGAGACTTAGCAATGCTGGCCAACATTACCCTTCATGATTCTGTCTCTTCTAGATGCTCTTCAGAAGCAAAGATAAAAAAATATGTAATTACAGTTCTGAGGCTTCATCCTTCAGACAGTCCAAGTGCTCTGAATGCCACAGGCCACCTAAGTTCTCCCTACAGAAGCTTTTCCTCCTGCCCACCCATGAAATAAGATCTCATTCTCCTCTGAAGCTCTCACTCCAAGCCAGATGTGAAGGTCACAGAAGCAGCCCTGTTGATTCCAGTACCCAGGAAATGTTTAACCTCCCATCCCTTTCACTGTGTGCCTCAAACACATTGAGAGTACTTTGGGTCTCCTCAGGGGCACACTGAAAAATAAGCCTGTTAATACTAAGGGTTAATAATAAGGGTTTCAAAATACTTGAAGAGCTCATTCAGCAGAGTTTGCATCTCTTGTGTAGGCTCCACTGGAGCCAGCCTTCCTCACTCTGCACTCAGTCACTCTCAATATCCATCAGGGCACTTCACTCAGCCATAAAGGAACTGCAAGCAGAGATGAATCTCATCCTTTCTTCTCTCAGATAGCTCAGGAAGTCACCAGCCTCCTGTTTTTGCCTAACTACACAAGACAGCTTAATGAGGCTCAGGGAAGATCACCTTGAATGTTAGCCAACAGCCCCCATTGTCACAAGAAGAGTTCCTTGCATCAAAATCTGTATAGCCCTTGAGAATAAATCTCTTTGGTTCTGCTTTCAGTGGGGCTGTGCTCATTCCTGCTCCCTCAGCTGTGGGAGGTGAGTGTGTGTGGGATGCTTGCGGTGAGAAAGACAAGGGGATCATATTGGAATCTTGGCTGTAATCATTAATTTAAGGAAAGCTGTAGCAAGAAGTGAAGAAGGAAGGGTTTGGAGACAGCATCTTTCATTCATTTATGTCTGTAACAGAGGCAGACATCAGGAGGGGAGAGCCCTGCACATGTGCACAGACACTCAGCTTCTGCTGCCTTGGGAAACCTTCCCATGTTTGCCTGCACGCTCAAATATTCACCTTCTCATCCTGCCTCTGGACTGGGAAACACGAGGAAATGAGGAGCAAATAGAAGTCACATCACTGTAAGAAAACGTATTTCCACACAAGCAGAGGATGTATCAAGATTCGTCCTTCCCCGATAGCAGATGAATAGACCAGAAAATGAATTCTTCAAAAACTACTGCTAATGCTGACCTTAAAATGGCCCAGAAATAATTTCAAAAGTTTTAGCCTGATTGTTTAAATACACCTTCAGCATTTTCTGCCTGCCGTTAATCAGACATTTATTACTAGTAACTCCTTATCTTCCAAACATTCACCTAGAAACCAACCATTATAATTAGGCAGCAGGGGTGCTTTGGCCACTGCTTAAAATGTGGAGCACAGAAGTCTCATCTTCACCCTGAATCCTCTCCTCTGCTTGTTGCAGTGCTTGCTGTCCTTTCATGTGCAGAAGCTGTTTCAGGCAGAGGGAAATCTTTCTTGTTGTGTTCTTGCAGAGCACCCACCACACTGGGGTTCAGCTGTCACCAGAATAAACCTTCTGGTCTTGTTGTATTAACTGGTTTTGATACGAAAATCAGAGCATAAAGGAAAGATGCAACTGTGAACTGGTTTGCATCAGGAAAATAAATGCTTTTATTCTTTTTTTCTTAACAAATCATGCAAGTTTTCTCATTTCTCTCACGGATTAAGAATGTACTTAGTCAAGGGAAAACATCTGTCCAGGCAGTGAGGAAGGAGAGCGCCATATGCCTGAATGAACTGCTGCTCAGGAGTCAGTAAAGAAAATCTAGAGGGGTGGCTTGGGACTCAGCTCTCTGGAGGGGAACAAAAGCAGCAATTCACTGCAATCTGTTCGTGTAGGAGGGAGGGACAGAGGCGAGGATGGGAGGGCGTAATGATAGCAACATCTGCAGGAGGAATATTTCTGAATAGCCAGCAGCACACGCTGGCTCAGGACAAACATCTGTGCTTGGGGAACAGCCACGCTGGTGTCAGCACTCCCCCACTGCCAGCGCTGGCACGGGAACGGTGGGCAGGACAGGAGAGACTGGAAACAGCTGAGGGACAGGTCCTCACTCCATTAAACGGCACAGCATCCATTTCCTTCCCCGAGCTCAGCCTAAAGGCGCTGCTAATAGAGGGAGCTGGAGGCAGGCAAATTACCTGTCAGGCGCCAGAGCTGCTAATGAAGAAGGATTCAAAGAGCAGGGTAAACACGGCCAGCAAAGCAGCTCTGGATGCAGAATGAAGGGGAGTGTTGGCAGAGTGCAGCTCCTCTTCCAGCCTGGAGGAGCAGATGGGACACCCAGGCCCTGGTCTGGTAAATACCCCGCCTAACTGAGCTCCTCTGCTCCCAGGGGTACAGGATGGGACATTCCCAGAGAAGGGGTGACTGTGATCAGCTGCTGTAGGTGTGCACTGGAATGCAGGAGGATAATGATGGAATCATGGAGTTGTTAAGGTTGAAAAGCACCTCTGAGATCACCAAATCCAACTTTCCACCCCACACTGTTACAGGAGTCCCGTTCTCCAGGGCTGATTGGACTGGGGAAGTAGGGAAAGCAAAATTCAAAATTCAACCAAGCAGTCAAACTGAACCGCTCCATTACAGGATTTATGGCATTATCCCTAAACTACACTCCTAGACACCTTGTTTTAATTGTGCAGATCCCTTTGATCCCCACATCACACTCCAAACTCTGGGTGTTTGTGTGAGTTGCCCAGGCTACCTCCACAAGACAGATGATACCTCTTGAAATAAGTAGAATAAATCATCCCCTGAAAGCCTCTTTCTATTTACTGAATGTAGAGGCAAGTCTAGTTTATTTAGACCAGAAATCTATTTTTCATATGTCCAAAGTTACGTGAGATGAGCCTCCTCACCATTTTTCTCCCTTTTTTTCTGAAATCTGTCAGCAAACTAGGAAAAACATCTGCAGTGACACTGTTGAACACTGAAGACATCACCCATTGCTGTTTCAGAGCAGCCACATGCAGTTGTACTAACAACAGCTCTGCAAGAATAGAAACAGGTTTTTAAAAGGCAGAGGATTGTTATTATTATTCTTGTTATTATTGTTAATATTATTATTTATTTGTGGTCTAGGTTTCAACACTAGCTTTATTTTCCCTATCAGGAATTGAAGGTTCCTGTGAGCTGCAGCTCTGAAGGGAGCTCTATACAATATCAAAGGCAATCCTACAAAGCTACGATTTTATTTGGCTGTTTTTGAAATAAACAAAGGGAGAGGATTTTGATCTACATTCCAATGGTCTCAATTCTGTGAAGGCTGACAGGAGTAGTCCTGAAACACTCTTATCAGTCAAGGTCCATTACTATATTGGGCAGATGAAAAAGTTTGCAGCTTCACAGAGCTGACTGCACTTCTAAATGTCTGAAAACACAGATTTGACAGAATTGAAGCTCTTCACAAACAGATATTGATCTCTCCAAGACTGTAGATAAATATCTGTTGAATAAGGTTGAAACATTTGTTTTTCTTGAAGCATGAACCAAATGTTTTAGATAGCTCTGATTTTTAGATTATATGCTGAATGACACCTGTCAAAAAGCTAAAGCTGGAATCTGTCAGAAAGACCAAAATTAAATATTTCAGCGAAGTTAATTACAAGATCTCAGAGACTTCAAAGAAATTCCAGCTTTAGTAGGTTTTTTTGCTCCATTTGGAACAAACCCAGGGTAAGAGATGGCACATCCTCAAGGAGCTCAAATCCCATTGCAGCCAGCTCCATCCAGGACACAAATACAACCATTAAATGCTGTTATCTGTCAGTCCTACAAGGGTCATGTCTTGGAGGAGCATCAGAGTAAACACATTACAACATTTCAGGGGATTGTTTCTTGTCTTATTCATCTAATTTGCCATTCAATTGCATTGTGAGTATGAGTAAGAGACAATAGTAGGAAGCCTTTTAACCATGGTGTTGATTTGAAGGTGTCCAAGCTCTTGAGTCACTCAGATTTCCAGGGAATTATTTGTTATTTCACTCCTGAAAATTATGATAATATCATGCAAGCAGTTCTTAATGCTACTTTTCCACATTAAATCCACCACTTCTCAGGAGGGCTTGACCACCAGGTGCTATTTTGATTTAAAATGTACACAGGAGAGATTAAAATGAGTCGAGTATATTATCTCTGCACGCATTTGTCGCTGACAAAACGTATTAATTGCACATGGAAATCAATGCAGAGCAGTGTAGCTTTCAACCAAGCTACAGAATTAAATACAGGGCCTATCAAAGCTGATAATCCCTTATTGAATCAAACACATTGCCAAGGTCACCCAAAACAAGCAGCCTGTGAAATGTATCAGAGTCAGTTGCACAGACGGCTGTGTGCACTGCACTGTGCATCCTGGACAGCACCTGTCAGTGAATACACCCACAACTCCAATAGCATCATAAAAAAGAAGTATTTTCCCTTAGAAATGGGCAGCCTTGAGGAAGGAGGCAGTGCTCACATGGGACTCATGGAATTAAAGCTCAGTTCTTGGCTTAGTCTTAGAATTTGTGCCAATTACCTCACGTTCGTGCCCCTTGGCTCCATAAGTGGAACTCACCCTGAGTCACAGTCTTTGCCTCCCCCATGGAGCCACTCAGCCTGGAGAATCCTAAGCACTGAATGCCAGGGCCTGGGTGAGATCTGTCACCAAAAGGGGCTGGCTCAGCGGTGCAGCTGCCACATTGGGATGTCAGTGATTAACACCGAGCAAAGATTTTGAGCATAAAGCTTTGGCTGTGGATTGCCCATTACCAAAAGTACCAGGCTGCTCCAGCTGAGCATCACTTTTACATTTCAGCATGCAGCAGCTCAGGCAGCACTGGTGGGCACTGATGGGGTCACTGCCTGCTCCCTGCACCACTTCTCACTCAATATTCTCTCCCCTTTGCTCTTTCCTGCAGCATCCCCCCTCTCCTCTGCTTGGGGGCTCTATCACCCTCCCACCTCGAGCCCAAAGACTGAGGTTGCACAATGCCCCCACCACAGAGTGAAAGGGACATTTGCAGACGTGGTGTTGTTGTGTGCTCATCAGCACCCACTGCTCCTTCTCCTCACCCCTTATCCATCCTGTCTCTGGATTTGGAAGGTCTTTGGGTCAGGGATTGGTTTTTGCTCTCTGGGCTGAGGGAAATAAGGAGCTGTTTGCTAATCCTCAGTCATTCCCACAGGAATGTCACATTGGAGCTCATCAGTAGCTGATTACCAAGTCCACACCACACTTAAAACAATGCCCAAATGTATCACTTTTAAAACAATACACAGCTATTCCTTCTGTAATTCTGGCTGTTGCATTCTCAAGTGTTCCTTTGATTTATTAGCCCAGTGTGTTATTAAAATAATGAATTATGTGTTGGTACATTGCATTTAACGCAGCACACACAGGGGCAAGTACATCTGCTACCCATTAATCAAATATTCACTAACAAAGGTTGATTAACAGCATTTTACATATTTACAGCAAGAGTGAAAAGCAAAATAGAGCTGCACTGAAGATAAACGATAATAAATTATTAAAATGCATTTATCTGTGCACTGATTAGTGCGTGGGATAGACAGAACCACAGGTATGGTTTTGTTCATCACACAATGCCAGTTTTCTATGGAAGCAGACATTTCTTTAACACCTTATTTTCAGCTTTTGGGGGGAAAAAGAATCCCCCCAAAACGCTGTAGAGCTGTGCACATTCCCAGCCCAATTCAAACCAGTTCCCTCACATGGAATTTTCATGTCCTGGTTTACCCTTTCCCATCACCTGTGGTGTGGCTCTGCAGCTCAGAGCCTGACATTTGCACACCCCAAAGCCAAGGTTTGATGTGGCTTTGGGTGACTCCCTTCCACCTCTCCAGCCTTCAGGACTCTCTGGAAGTGAAGATTTGCCAAGGAAGCACCAACAAAATCCAAGGCCTCTTAAATGGATATATCTCAACTTCTTTCTGCTAAGAGTTGAAACCACAAAATCATATTCTTATATTTCCTGTGTGGAGGATAGGCCAGGAGCATTTTCCTTTTACTGGAGCTGAGCTGATTTACACAGAGCTAAGCTTAATTCTCTTGCCTAGGCCCAGCTCCCAGCTATGACAATGGATTAAAGGTCTGGAGTCCATGGACCCCTTGAAATCCTACTGAAATCAGTCAGAAATCCAAGGGCTGCCAGGCAGCAGGGTCTGTTCTCCCTTGTTAATTACTGGCAGTTTCTTTAACCAGACTTCAGAGAAAATTCCTAAATTGCCTTTTTATTGATTTTCGACATAACAGTGTCCCAGAAAGAAAACATGGACTATAAATGAGAGCTTAAACATGCAGTGCACATAACGTGGAACAGGGGAGAAAAATGTAGTATGCTAATAAACCCAGCTAAAAGAATACAAACTGGAAAGTAAATAAACAGATGCAGGAATTACGGGAGTTCAGAATTTGAGTTCAGGGAGAAGAAATTAGGGTTTGCATTAAGAGAAAATTACAGTACAAGGAAAAATATTATGGGAAAAATATTTGCAGCTGGTGTAAATCAATATTGACTCTGTTGATTTACTCCTGCTGAGAATCTGGTCCCTGCATCCCCACATTAGCATGGAAACAAACAACCCAATTTTTCTCTGTGGCAAATAATTCCACGTGAAAAAACCCCACTTCTTCCTGATCATTTATCTAAGAGCTCACTTGTAAACCATTCTACTGAGAGTAAATCACTTATCAATCTTTTCCATAAAACAAAGGCAGAGATCGAGTCCTGGGTTTAATCTGCTGTGAGTGGCACTGTGTGGCCAAGAAAGCAATTTATAAATAGTGCAGTTAAAATGACCTTCAAAGTTTCACAGTAGAGTCTAAAGAAGCACAAACTTGAGAAATTTAAACAATGAGGAGCATATAAAAATATAAACTGCACATGTCTTAGAGATGTTCCTCTTTCAGAGTCTGAACTCACTTCCAAGGGAGGGGCACTGGATGTGTGCGACAAGGGGTGACACTGGGGGCTTCCCAGTGGTTAGAAGTCTTTACCTGTATTTACCTGGGGGTGTTGGGATGAGTTGGAGGTGGAACAAAAGTCCACAGGAAACCAGGCTTGATCAGCTCCACCCTCACAGAACAGCTTGGTTAATTTTTTTTGATCACACATCGGGCTTCCTTATCAGATGCAGGGATGGTTCAGAGACTGAGGGGTCTGCAGCCCTTCATGGGAGGGCTCAGAGCTCAAAATGATCTGGGTAGCCAGGAAAATGGACCAAGATCCATAGGATGAAAGCCAGTGAAGAAGGAATCAAATGCCAAGTACAAAATAGGGAATTACTGCCTGGGCAAAACCATTGTAGCTCATTGCAAGCCATCACTGAAGATGGGTGAGAGCTTGGGTGGGACACTAAACACAAATGTGTTATTCTAGAGTATATTTTCTGATTATTTTGTTATTAGAAATATGTACCACACTGGGTTGCTGATGACAGATTATTTTTTTAAATTTAAACTAAAATTGGATTATAGTATCTGCTAGAAGCTTTTTTTTATAATAAGAATTGCTCTTTTTTCTGTACTCTTAACACAATTCTCTTTGTCAGCTTTATCTTAAACATATAAAAAAATAAGTTCAAGCCTGCTTCTGGAAATATACAGCTGTCAGTGGCTGAGGGAGTATTTTTGATCAAGCACCTGCTAGCTAAGCTGAAGAACAAATACTCGCTCTGAAAGTTTTTCTCTATTTTGGACATACAAATATTCCATTATATGACAAGTCACGTGCTGGGATGACTCGAAAACCACGAGGAAAACCCTCCAACCATTCCATTCCTCATGCAAGCAGCCATCCCGTTAGCTACAGCCCTGACTGCTGCTCACTAGTGCCCAGGCACAGCTGGCAGCGCAGGCTTTCCAGGCCGTGTTCCAAAGCCTTTCTCGCTGCCATCTCCCGTGTCTGTGGCTGGGATGAGTCAGTGCAGGTGTCAGCAGATCTCAGAGCCGTCAGTGCCACCGCGAGCTCTCTGCGCGGCTGGGGCTGGGCGCCCGCCGACAGGGAAACACGGGATGCGTTCTCCCTCGGCACGGACGCGGAGCTCGCTCGTGTGCTCAGGGGCTGAAGGGTGCCAGGAGCTCCTGAGCTCCTCCAGCTCTGCTGCCTCACAGGAGGAGCTGAGAAGGGGATGATGTGGCTGTGTCCATGCCTTGTACCGGCCGCACAGCTCGTAGTGAGCCTCGGTGTTGTGGAACACAAATCACATCCTTGGCTCCAAACGGCTCCAAGTCCCAATTTAATAAAGATCCCACTGCTGAAAAGAGCTTCTATTAACCAAGGTTTTCTGTGACAAAGGGATGGCTTTAGCATTTAAGATTTCAGTGGCAGGGAGAAATTTTACTGCTAACGAAATACATCTTTTCCTTCTGTCATATCTTCCCCCCAGGAGCTCAGGGCAGGTAAAAGCTACACAGGGATCTCCTTTTGGGGTCTGTGTTACCACTGCTACCCTGCTTGCAAGGCAACTCACACCCAGAGCCGTGAATCTCTGGTCCAGGCCAACAGAGAGAACGCATTCCTGCGGCACCTCAGGGCTTTGATCAGCCCATCCTTACCACAGCTCCGGGCACGGAGGGTGTGCAGCCTCCTTTTATGGGTACCCAAAGGGGAGAGGTGCCCCTACAGCAGCTGGGAGCTGGACACTCCTTAAGGCCAGTGGAACAGAACAGATTCTTCCTGGGATGGCTGAGAGTCCTGCAAACAAGTGCTTGGCCTGAAGCAGGGTTTCCTTGCCCTTTCCTCCCCCTGCTTGGCAAGGTCCTGGCAGTCTGGGCACCTCAGCTCCAGGAGAAGGCTCCAGGCATGAGCAGCACACCCAGGGCCGTGCTGGGGGCACCCACCCTGCAGCTGCTGCGTGGAGGCTGTGGCAGGAGGGAACAAGGGGAGCCATGGGGGCACAGCAGTGCCCAGGTACTCTCTGGGTAAAGCTGCTGCCTCCTGAGCACCATCCACGAGCAGGTGCCCCCATCCCCTGCCATGCACAGAACACCATTCCTGTGATGTGCCAGGGCGGGAAAGGAGAACTCCTCACACACAGTCCTGAGCCTGAATAAAACCCCCATCCCTTTGTCAGAGGGATTTACCAGCACGTTTTGTCACATTTTGCAATAACGTGTTTTTAACGTGTTCAGTTCAGCTGAGTGACTGCAGCACAGCAACCATTTTGCAGTGACTGTCAAGCTCTTAAAGTTACTGCCTGTGATTTGCACACAGAATTACTGTGTCTCATCCCTTCCAGCCATAAACACAGGTAACTCAGACTTGTCAAGAACCCTGCATCAAATTCATCCTTAGCGCAACTCAGTGGGAATCCAATGAAGTTTGTGTTAGAGATGGATTTGGTCCACTGTCTCTTGATTGCTGATATATTGGGATCAAAGCCCTGCCAGGGATCCCACTGTGTATGAAATGGTTGCATTTGTCAGTGTTCAGGCATCCAGCAAAATACTCCCCGTGTTTCCTCCATTCCAGAAAGAAACAAAACATATTCAGTAATGAAAACCTAAACCAAAGAGAAGGAACTGCAAATACAGAAAATGTGCCTTGATCATCACCTGAAATGAGTGAAAATCTGACAGAACTTTTCTGAAAGGATTGCTTTGCTGATAATAATTTTCCATTGCACTTTCCTTGCACGTAGCTAGACTGGGATATTCTAAACACATTTTTTAGCTTTGCAAGTAAAATATAAAAATAATCAATATTATTTCTAGTGGGGTCCTAACCATGCAGGGAGTAGAGGGCTATGCTGGCTTGACAGTAATTAATTCCCCAAGGCCAGGTTCCATCTCCTGTGAGTAACACAGCACCACTGGTATCAGTTTTTGGAACACCTGCCACCTCCCCGAGATTTCTGTGGTGAGCTGTAAATTGCAGCACTCTCCCTGAATTCCAGTTACACCAATGCCTTTTACCTTGTTTAACACTGGCAAAGCTTACAGGGGTTTTTTCTGTAACAGTCCTCTCCAAGCAAGCAAAAAGCCCAGATGAGGTCAAGAACACACAGGTGTTTCCTTGCCTACACCCACCAAACCTCCTAACGTGCTGTAGGAACATTTATCCCCTGCTCCAGTGGCAGCACTCAAAGCTTCACAGACTCTCCCACCAACAACACTGGCACACACACATGCACAAGAGATGTAGGTTAAAATTACACCTAAAGCAGGCATCGATTTGGCTTTTTGTTTTGAAGAGCAGCGAGTTTAACACATCTGGTCCCTGACTCTCAACATTCGTACCAGGAGACGTGAGGCAAAAGTGTAATTCCCCCTTTTAAAACGAGAATTTTCTTTCTGGATTTCTTCGAAGAAAAAGAACTTCTTTTTAACCATATGTCTTCTCTGTGTATGTACTGGAGCTGGAACTGTGTGGTAGCTCACACGAGAAGGAGACATATGTTAAAAGCTGTTCTCTTTTCTCTGTTCTAGAAAATAAAAAGAAATAGCAGTTGCTCCAACAGACACTGAAGTAAAAGTAAAACCTCACACTGATTAGAGCAGCAATCAAGTCAGAGCCATGCTATTGCTCACAGTGATGATTTGCTTCTTGTGCTAAAACGAGGTGGGGTGGCTGACACTGAGCAGTGTCCTGTCACTGTACAGAGAGAGCAGCAGGGGGATGAGGGAAGCAGATGCTGCAGAAGGGAACGGGGGGAAACAGTCCACATCAACATCATTATAAAAGTCATATCAATGATTTAAACCACTTAAAAATATCCTAAAACTTTTACTGTAGGTAAAAACCCACAGTGCTGTGAATTAAACAAAAATTATAGATTGCCAAAAAAAAAAAAAAAAAAAAAAAAAAAGGCATTAAATAATGTTTGGAATGAACCTGTCACTCGTGGTGACACAACTATAATTTCCCAGACACTTAACATTTGCTCTTCCCTTGTGCAGCACACACACCCCAGTGCAGCTCTGTGCTGAGGGAGGTTACAATAACAGCTATTTCCCTGAATTAGTGCTGGAATGGTTATTTTAGGAACCCACCTACCTGAATCCAGGCTCCAGGCAGTATAATTGAATAGCCTGTGAAAGGATTAGCAATCCTCAATTGCCCTTTCCTCTCCTGGTGGCTCCCAGTGAGGGACAGACCTGTCCCATCCCAGCCCTTCTGCAGGAGACCATTCCAAGGGTGGCACTGGCCACAGGGTGTTGGGTATTGTTTCTCCTTCCTTTCAGAAAATGCTGATGTTTCACTGGGAAATTGTTTTTTACTGGGTTATGGCCCCTCAAAACCACCATTTTCAAAAAGTGAGAAGTAAGCAATAACCTCTGCTTGCTTTCAGATACAGCCTTGTCACCACTGCACCATGATCTTCTTGTGAAGCACTCAAATTCTTCAGGAAAACACTCCTTTACCTACACAAAACAATTACCATTTCTTAATTTAAAAAATCAGAACAGAAAGAATTTCAATTTGCCACATGGCTCTGAAAGTTAAGTTTTTACTATCCTTTCACTTTTTTAACCTAAATAATGGACAGAAATACCAAATAAAGGTGAAGAAAACCCAGAAGGCAGGCATACAGTTTGCAAATTCCCACAGAAAAACTGATTGGTTCTGTGGTCAGCCAGCTCTGAACACCTGCATTCATCTTGCTTTTACTTGAAATTGTGCATTTGTCCAGGGCCAAGGCACATTTTGACCTCTGGAATAGCCCCCATCACTCCTGCCTGGCAATGCTCAACTGGCAAGTCCTGCAGGGCAATTTTTTTAATCTTCCAGCTACTGAAATATTTAATTCAAGGTATAACTTTTCCATTAATGAAATCAAAGGGGCTTGGTGGAAATATTCTGGAGACTTTTCATCATTAGGCCATTTAAAGAAAGTAGCGAGAGGAAAATCAAAACTCTGTGATGTCTGGAGGGGAAAAGTAAGTGAGGAATAATTCAGAGAAAAGAGGAGACAAAGGGAAGGGAAAATAAAGGAGGTAATGTAAATTTTATTCTGGTTTGCTTTCACAGCTCCTAAGTAATTTCTCCCACTTGTGCCCCAAGTTATATTGTCTGTGCCCTTAAAAAGCAAATTAAAATTTACAGACTTATTTTCTCCGGATGTAATAATTTATGTCCCTTTCATAACTGGCTCTGTCAGTTAAACAACAAAAAATAGTAACAAACTGTGTCATCCACAGCTTCCTCTGCCATTTCCCACTGCCCATCCTTAGTGCCCACCACCCACGTTGGAAAGAAGCTTCTGACACCAGGCCAAGACAAAACAGCTTCAAAGGGCTGTGACAGGATGGGAAGTCAGAACAACGGGGGGGGGGGTTCTAGCATATTTTATTAAAAATAAAAATCCTTAAGAGGAAACCCCCCAAAGCTTTTCTGGCAGGTGGCTGATGGCTCTGCAAAGCTGAGCAGGGGAAGGAGAGTGAATGTCCCACTCTCACATGAAGTGGGGGGCACAGAGGACTCCAAACAACCACTGAGTAAGTTTTTATTATTATTTATTATATTCAGTGCTGAATAAAATCTCTCTGGATTGCATAAGGAATGGAGCATGGTAAGGGTCTGATTCCTTGAAAATAATGAGGGAGAGCCTAATAATTGACTCTAATTTTTCATTTGGGGCCCTAAGCTGCTTTTGCTGCTGCTTTGCTAAACCATAACAAAGAGCCCCATCAAGAGAAGTGTTCCCAGGTTGCCCTGCTCCAGGTCTGGTGAAAGCTGTGAGTCCTGTCCAGGCTAGAGGAAACCTTTTACCAGAAAAAGAACTGCAGCAATGAGAAATGAGAGGACATAAGGGGATGATTCTGTTGAAGATTTTCTTAATTAATAAGTTGGTTGCTACCTTCCTACGAGATGACTTCTTGTAATTTCCTTTGACTTGTCACAAGTCTGTTTTATTGCCTTGGCTGGGTTTCTAGAGCTGCTCTGTTTCACTGTGTTTATTAAAACCAACAGCAAAGAGTTCTGCCATGTCCAAATATAGACTTAATAACCCTTATTTACACCAAATGGGCCCTGAAAGACTCAAATCATTCGTGTTTGTGTAGGGCTTCACTACCATCAAGCAAAGCAGAGTGGAGAATGCAATAATCAAAAAATGATTGTCTGCTCCCATTCCAGTACAGGCTGCAATAAGAAATACACAGAGGGGTCTCCACAGAGGCTAATTTTGGGCCCAGAAGGCTGCTCTCTGTAAGCACTTTCTGTAATCAATAGAAAGAGACAGGCACCTTCAGAGGGCAGTTCAGAGCAGCAGCTAATTTAAGTGCTCTGAATTGCACTCCTGAAACCCCCGTCTCTCAGAGCTTTATATATTGGAGGTGCTCCTCCAGCACTGACACAGAAAGAGCACGAGAGGAGTAAATCTGTGTTTGGTACCCGAGTTGTGACACCTGTGCACCGAGGGCACGTCAGGCGCCGAAACGAGACAAAGTGCAGGGAGGCCCAATGCCACCCTGGCGGGAGCTGCTGAGCCCAAAAGACCCTTCCAGAAAGGTGTGCCACCCTTCCCTGGCACAGGCAGAGAGGCTGAGCAGTGCCAGGATGCAGCAGTCCCCAGCCCATGGCAGCCCAGCCACACCTGCCTCAAGCACTCAGCTCTCCCTGCCTCAGACTGCCCCTAAGGGACCTGGTCCTGCTTGGCTTTCTCCTCCTTTTTACAGAACAGTGTCCCCTGGGCTTCTCCAAAACCAGAATGAAGCATGAGAGACATGGAAGTGCTGGGGATCCTCCCAGCAGGAAACAAGGCTGATTTTGGGACAGATCAACAGTGAAAGTAGGACATGTCAGACACACATGCTACGTGAGGTGATACCTATTTGTGTCTACTTTTAAGCAGAGGCCTTCCTGACAACTTTGAACAAACCTATGTTATTGTTAAGGCACAAAACAGAATAAATACATAATCAAAATCTATAAGGAACTCTGTTCTTTAAGAGACATCTATTGTTTTTGTGTTGTGACAATAATGGGGCTACTGCATCTTGTCTGCAAGGGTGGTGTTCTCTGCAAATCCCTTGGGCAGAAACAGCCCAGCCAGCAGGTCCAATTCATCCAGCATGTAAATCACTTGGAATAACGGGATTTCCAGCCTTGAACCCAGAGACAGCCACCTTAGAGCCTGCCAGGCAGCCTCTGTCCTTTGTTCAGGTGTGCTGTTTGTGACTGAAGCACAGCAAATATCCACACCAGCCCCTGGACACACATTTCCCTGCTACAGGAAGCGAGTTACTGCACAGCCATGTGCCACCTGCAGGAGAGGAACCGATGGGTCAGCTTGAACTCAGCAACCCTCCAGGTCTTTCCCAACCTTAAGGATTCTATGAAAAGAAAGGAACAGAAGCTTTTCCATCTTCTGCCACCGCCTGTCTCTGGCTTGCGACAAAGGGAGCGTACGAGGTGCTGTTAATGCCTTAGCACACCCTCTTCTTCCTACAAACCCTCCTGAAGGTATTTATAATTTACCTGAGGCTGGACTAGCAGCAGCAAGAGAAACAGAAGCTGAGTTACTTACAGCACTCTCAGAAAAGAACCCAGGACCAGATAGGAAGGAAAGGAATCAATAGGTGTGATTGCTCTTCTCCATCCACTCTAAACACATTGGTGAGGGACATGATTCATCTCTGCTGGGGAAAATTGGATTGTAAGTGTTGTTGAAGCAGAAGGGGAGTTTTTAAAGGAATATGTGTTCCTGCATTCATGGCTAAGCACTCTGCAGAAAGACTTTTAATTGAATTCATGACAAATCCTGGAATAGGAGAAGAGCCCAGGCTAGAACCTTGAGGAGCAGGAGTCAGAAGTTGTCCTACAGCTTGGCCCTCCCTTGTAGAGCAGGACAGTCCTTGGGCTTGCTGTGACACCCTCCAGTGGGAAAGGCTCACAAGTCAATGCTCCTCTCAATGCTCCCATCAGAAAGGAGACAGATACTAACAGAAAAGTTCTCCATTTACCTGACTTCTTCCTTTCAACATCATCAACAGCTTCAGAAATAATTTGCAACAAAGACTTGCAGTGTGTCTGAGAAGTGAGAGAAAGTAGCAAGGACATGACAAATGAGGAGAGCTCCTTGAAGGACCACAGTGATTTTAGCTTTCAATGATTTCAGATTTTTTTCTCAGGGAGACCTCAATATAAATGAACCCACACTGCTGAAGGATGGAATTGATGGATTTAGTTACATTGCTTGACCTGTATTCTTCTTAGTTAATGGTGAGAACAGACAAGGTAGGTTTCATTTGGCTAATTAAGCTCAAGCATAGGAGAGAAATATCAGAAAATCTATTTCTTGCCGTGTTCAGAGAAGACAATGACTAGTTAGACAATTAAGCAACCTCATCACAGGCAACGTGAGCAGCTCCCTGTGTCTCGTTTGTCATCTCTGCCAGTGGCTCCCTGGATGAGCTGGATCAAGTCACTCCTGGTTGGGGTCTCCTGTCCCTGGAAGCGTCAGGCACCGCTCGCCCGCAGCAGAACCTCACTGGGGCAGCCCCAGCAGGCACCCAGGAGCCCTGAAGAGCCTCCCTGAGGGCTGCTGCTGCTTCTGCAGCCCAGTGCAAACCCAGCAAAACTCAAACCCACCAAAAGCGATTTCCAGCTTGCAGTTAGCAGGGCACAGGCTCCAGATGCAGGTGGGAGCCCCTGGCACACCGGGGCTGAGAGGAGAAGCAGCCAGGCTGTTCCTTCCAAGGAGAAAGCAGCAGTGGCACTGTCGCTGTTGTCATGGAAGTTTTTCCCATTCTGAACCAGTCTAAACAAAAATAAACGTTCAGTAGCTCTACAAAGTCGCAATAATCAATATTTAAAGGGTTGTGGAACATTATAACAAAGGGGTTTGATTTCAGTCCCTGACAACTAGAGAGGTAACTTGATTTAACAAGGGAATGCAGCAGCAACCACGCTTCTGAGCCATTATGGCTAATTCTAAAGACCCCATAGTGATAAAAGAACAATAATGACTGAGGACTAATAAAAACAAAATCAGTGAGGGTTTAATCATCAGCAGAAGGACATGAATTGAGTGTTAGAAAACATCTTCTGTTTAGAGAGTTAAGCTGTTATGCAGACTGAAGCGTAATTTGCTGTCACTCTTTTATTGTCATGCAATATATATTGTAGAGTAATCATTTTAATCTGCATACAGATTATTAATTAGGGAAATAATAATTTAGCCCAGAGTGAAAGCACAGGCAGGATAAGGAAGCAGCTGGTTATTTCCCCAACCTTTTCCATTTCAAAAGCTACTCCATAATGACCCAGCTGCTGTTTGGGGACAATTTTTATGTTAACTTTGTTGTAAAAAATCTGTATTATGTGTAAGGCTGCATTATGAAAATACAAAGATTTAGACACACATCTATTCTTTGTGCCAGGCTAATAAACTACACCTCACCATTCATTTCAGGGGACATCTACTGCTGAAAAGTGTCTCTCTCTCACCAAACTTCCTGGCAGGTTAGACCTCAGGGGAAGAGAGTGTGTGCCAGAGCCTGCTGAAGCAGTACTGGCAAGAAATCAGGACAGAAAGATGTTCCAGTTGACAAAACTGCTAACAAAATATTAATGCAACTTCATGTATCTCCTTCTACTTGAGCTCAAATCTGAAGCAAAGCACCCCAGAACAAAAACCATGACCAGCAGCTCCTCTGTTCCTCTGGTTTTCCTCAGGGAAGCTGTGGCTCATCGGGCCACGGTGGCATTCAGAGCACGGCATGAAAAATCCATTTAATGCAGAACCCCAAATGCAGGTGGCTAAGAACAATGAATATTTTCTGGCAATTCCTTTCACAGGAGCTTGAGTAAAGACAGCACACACAGTGCAACCTGCAACACAGCTCCTCTGAAAGATTTTGTATTCAGCCCCACCTAAGTGAATTTATGTGTTCAGAGGTGACACTGCCCAGCCAAACCTGTCCTCTGCCACTCCAGTGTGTTTCTGAGGCTCCCCCTTTGCAGCAAACCTGAATCCTTCAAATCAGGACAGACAGCTGTGGACAGCTAGAAGCAGCAAAGTAATTAAGGGATTTGCTGACTTGAGTGAAAGCAAAATGAAATGAAAACCGAATATGAATATATGTGGGAAAATCAATGCATGGTATGCAGTGGGGCTTAAAAAGGCTTAAAGGAAGGATTCCCAAGGCTTGTGGTGTCTCAGAAAGCTTTCATGTTCACCTGAGTCACTACTATAACACATTGTGAGAGGGAGAAAAGAGTGATCTCGGAGATTGTTGCTGTATCTCAATCTGAGATTTTTGAGGAATGGATTTTGACTTCCAAGCAGCCAGTCTGTCCCATCGCTGGGAATTGTGCCTGGCTGGTACTTAGCAATGAGATTTCTTTTAATCTGCATGTTCCAAAGGAGACAAGATTTGTAGAAGGCTTAGGTGAAAAAATACCCCATTTCTTGAGGCCTCCTGCATTGTACCTTTTGTGAATATGCCTTCTCTCAAAGGCTCTTTTCTTCATCCAAGTAGGCTGAGATTATGAGGGCTCTGGATATCTTTGAAAACTGCAGTGCACACCCACGCTCAGCCAGCACTTTTCTAATTATATCAGCAGGTCTTTGAATTATTGCTGGTTAAACTCTATATAAACACCTCTGAACAGAGGTGAGCGGGAATTGTGCTCCACCTTCATTAGACAACCTGCACAAAGCAGCCAATTTTTGATGGTCTAAAAATAAAAGTGTTCCTTTCCTTAGTAAAGGACTTATTAAGAGACTACAGAGCTCTGCTGCTTCAGGGCAGAGCAGCAGCAATTGAGGGGGAGAAGGACTGAGAGTTGTTAACATCAGAAGTTTGTTTTTAATATCTGAGGAAAAATAAGGTGGGCTCACACCACTGCCTGGAGTGGCAAGTGTCCAGGAAAACAAGATACCTTGGGAGTTGCTCTCTTTTTGTTTTCCAGAGTAAAGCAAAGATTTTCATAATTGAGTCCCAAAAATCTTCTTCACAGGACGGTCATTAATTCAAAGCAGTCTTTCCTATAGTCAAGGAAATAATCTAAAAACAAAAGTAAACCCATGACAGAGTATGTCTTATTCTTTTCAACTTTCTAATTTATGGAACTTTAATGAGCCTTTGGCTTCCCCATACTTATTTATATGCAGGAATTAACCCTGTCTTGTCAGAGAATGCCACTGCATTTAACACATTTGTATTTGAACAGTTACCAGCAGCTCACTTTTTAAAGAGAGCACACGTTACACAGCTGAGTTCTGCCCAGAAGAACACTCCAGGATAACATCAGGAACCCGTGTGCCTCTCCATTTCTGTGTGCAGGCTGTCACTGCAGTCCCAGCACAGGGGATGTTTGCTCTGATCCAATCCAGTCAGGGCCACCTTCCTGCCAGGGCTCTGCTCGCTCCTTCCAACACACAAATGCATTCATCACTGGGATTTGTGCCCTCTCAGCTGCTTGCCCACCTTTCCTGGGAGCTTATACCATGTCCTGAGTTCAGTGATATTCGCTCTTCTGTGGTTCACCCTGCAGGGGATCCCAGCTGAGCCTCAATTACCTGCCCCAGGTGAGCCAGGTGACCCTGGCTGGGGGGGTGCTGCTCAAGAGGGGCATTGATGCACATCCAAACACTCCAGGGGGAACTGGAGCTCTGCTCTGACACCAGCACAGGGAAGCTGCTGGATACCAGCTCTTCAGAAGAGCATAAGTTACTCCAAACCCACATATTTAAAATTTATAGACAAAACAGTTCATGGAACTGTCATACTTAAAAATTAGCAAAACTCCATTAATGTTCCCCTAACTTAAGGGGGAAGCAGCCAGACTATTTGAGCACATCTGAGAATCTGACAGCTCAGTGCTATAGATCAGGAATACACCTTGCTAAGCCAGACATAAATTCCCCCAGTGTTTCAAACAAGAAGATAAATAAGCTATACCATCAGATTCTTTTTTGGCAATTCTCCTTGCTTGGGATGATATGTAGACAGAGCTTCTTCATCTCCAGAATTTTAAGAAGGGTTTCAAACAAATGACCACATCAGCCAAATACTCCTTATGCTGAGCTTCCAGCAGCTTCTTTCTGAGTTTGAGCACATTGTTGCTGCTGTACCGTGATGTTTAAATAACATTTGGGGGGACATCATGGAGCAGCACCTTCAATCAGGTAAGAATTTGGTTTTCTAGATAGGTATAGAAGATATAGAAATGTCATTCACTGCTGAAATGTACCCACACATTAAAAGGAACATCAAAATACTCCTACAGCTTAGGCCAAACGAGACCAGAGTTTCCAAAGGCACGATCAGACATTCATTCATGGCTTTACTTTCAGGCCAGGGGGACACTGCTCAGCTCCCACTTGGCTGCAAGGCATCCAAGAAAGAGCAAGTGAGCTTTGTATCCTGCACCCTGGAGCACCTGAAACTCTCTCTCCCCTGAAATAAGCTGCAGCTTCCATTCACTAAATACCTACAGAGCTGCAGAAAGAGGGTGAAGGATTGGAAGACAATATATCATGAAGGAGGAGTGTTAACTGTGCAAAAACAGGGATAAAAGTAAAATAAATACAGAGAGGTTTTACTGACACAGAAAAGGACCTTGGACCTGGCTGAACTGATGCAGGTACAGCTCCTCGCATTTAGACACACACCAAGAGATCTGCATCCACAGGAAATCCTCTCAGCAAGTCTGTCACACATCCCTGTGCCCTTTACAGGAGCCAAAGGTCACTGTTATCTTATATTCCTGCTAAACAAAAGGAACCCAACCTAGTTAGGATTCTGCCCAGGAGCTGGATTAAACTAGAACTGAAGTGGAGGCACGGAAGAAAAGAACAATCAGCCACAGGGAGTTTCTGACTGGTTTGAAATGTTCAGCCCACATTCCATTCTAGAGGCACTGCAGCCTCTGGCACAGCACAAATCAGGTGTTGCCATCCAGCCCCACAAGCTGGGAACCAGGATCCTCCTGAAACAGCAGGGGCTGGAAACATCCTGGAACAGGAGAAGTTGATATTTTCCCTTTTTTTCCCCAGCACTTTTTATGTTTTCAGCAGAATTACTCTTTGACTCTTCATTTCACAAATCACTGCATACGAGAGCAGGCTGCCAGAGCTGCCCTCCCAGGCAACTGGATTGTTGGAAACCACAAAGTTTCCCTCAAAATACCTGCCCAGACAGCTGTTCTGAAAGCTGCACGAGAAGACTGCTCCTTGGGAAGCTGAAAAGGTATAAACTGCTGAGAAAATGAGGAGCCAAGCTGAGACAGAGATTTAGGGGCTATTGTTTTTAATCTCTCTCTCTCTCTCCAATAAATGCTTCTTCCTACACAGAGTTGCCATAGTTTCAGATTTCTGTGGCTCCCTGGCTGCTGGTTACCAGGACATTTTTATAAGCCCTGATGATTTTATGGTGTGTACAGAGTTGATTTGCTTTTGCATTGTATATGGCATCACACCTTACATATAAAACCGGCTGTAATTATTCTTTACTCTTAAAATAATCCCTTTTCAGTGTCCTTTTGCAACCTGAAAAAAGGAGCTCAGTTTCCTTTTTTAGTTCAAAATCTCACCTTCAAAAATCTCTTTGAAAACTGTGGCTTAAAGAAAGAAGTAATTAAGTTTATATTATCAGAGTTTTCTCTAATGCTGTGTACTAGAGGGAGCCAGTAGTTAATATTAATACAGTCCTGTGCTGTCAGTGGGAAAAAAGCTGCTGGGAGCTCTGGAGTAAAACTTCTTTTCCTGTTATCAATCCACATGCTCTACAGAGATGCTTAATTATTGGGTTTTTTTTATCCTTTTTGCAGTTAACCTGGGTATTACAGGCATGAAACCAATAAGAGGTGTTTACAGTTTGTCTGATTTTTAGCAATTCAACTTCCACTCTCGTAGGTGTTAAAACATGGGATTTTAAAACTCCCTCAACCTTGGTACTTTTCAGCCAATTCCACATTTGGATTGACACTCTGAGCAGGGTTGTGTTACAGAACATTTGCTTCTGTCTCTCCCCTGATCTGTGTCTCTGTACAATAATCCTTCTATCTTCATTCAAATTATTCTTTCCAAGCCTCTTTTTCCAGGTCTCAGGTCCTTCTTTCTTTGTGTCTGGTTTTGGCAAGATCTCTTTGCACTTCTTTCCCAGTAAGGCCAGGTTTTAGCTTTTTCTCTGCCTCATTTATTTTGCAGCTGCTTTGTTCTCATGCCCAGGCTATTGAGCAACATGTCCTGTGGAAATGTAAAACCCCCCCAACAACCCAACATCTCATCCCTGTACTGCATTTGAATCAAATACCAGTGCTGCTGCTTGAATCACATTCCCAGGCATTTTCACTCATTTATTCCAGCCCCCTAAGAAAAAAACCAAAGCAGAGCAGGAAGACCTGGCCAGTTTGGAATGGAAGCACTCGGAGTTGGAGAGGCAGGCACCACTCCTGGTATTCAAGAAGCTGCAGAGAGCAGCCACTGCTGTCAGAAACAGGCTGGGCTCCTCTGCAAAATGTTTATTTTGAATCTTTCTTTTCCTACTGGATTTTTTTTCTCCCTGTGGGTTGATGCTATCCACCAGTCACTCTCTGCTGCTGCAGAGCCCTGCCATGCCCTGATAAAAGCTCTGCAGACAGCATCCCGAGGAGGCAGCTCTGCCCTTTTCTGGATCCTTTCTGTACCATCCACCCTCAGTTCTTCCTGCCACGGTCCCAGGCAGCAGAGCCCAGAGACGGGGACCTGGATTGTGTCGGACTGCAGGAGGATGCTCCTTTCTGCTGGCTTTGCTGCCTGTGACTGCAGCCTGGAGAGGAAGGCTCAAGCCCCCAGGGGGAGTGTGAAACCTGCAGGGCAGAAGCCTTTTTGCTTGACTGACCCAGGAGCAGTGAGCAGCAGCTGAGTTACGTTAATGCTGCTGTTTTTACCTATGGCTTTGCAGGTTGGGTTTGTTTTTATGACTGGCTGTCCATAGGGATGCTGATGCCTTCCCACGATATTCCAGCCAGGAGCTGCTGTTCTCCTTGCACAGGGGGGACTGGCTGGCCATAACTGGATGCACAATTTCATCTTTTTATTTATTTAATCTGGGGTTTGTCGCTGATAGGAAATTCTGAAGGGCCACTAACCAGTGGGATGAAGATAAATCACCTCTGCTTAGCACCAGTGTGAATGCCACTCTTTCTGCAGCCTCATGGCACAAGTTTTCCCCTGAATTGTGTGATTGAGATTCACAGAGTGAGGGACACCACAGGAGGGTAAAGGAAGGCATTGTATGTTTATAAAGACTGGTTTTACTCCAGAGATAAATCTGCAGTGCATCACTGTCTTATTATATCCTTCCCTTACATATGGAAATTATTGAATTTCTTTTGCCTCATTTAATTCTTTTTAATCCCTTTTCTCTCTTTTTGCCTTCTGGTGATAGCTTTTGCTTACTAATTGTCCAAGGCTGACACCCAATGGGAAGCATTATGCTCTAATGCTCACAGAGCCACATCCACTTCCCAAGAGCTGCTGGAGAAGGAAACCTCAATTATGGAAAATAATTTTCTTTTCTCCTTCTGTGCTGCTGACAGGCCTAGGGCATTAGCTGTGCTTATTTTAGGGCAAGTGAAATGGGATTAACATTTGCTTGCTCTCAACTATTTTGTAGAATTTGGGGATGGGGAGGTGCTCACTTCAATCCCACACAAAATAATTCAGCACTGCCCAGCACTTGCACCAAGTGCAGATCTGGAGTGCTGTGGTCTGACCCCACACACAACACTCAGCTCCCAGGAGTTTGTGTCCACCCAGCTACAAAAACTCCATGTACAACCTGTGTGAAGAGTCACCCGGGGGAGGAAGTGTTTCCACCACTGCCCCAAGGTAATTCTGACTCAGTTTGACCATGAACTGCAAAAACTAAATGTGCATTACAGGCACAAGAAGAGCAGAGGAGCCTGCTTACAAAATATGTGGATTATTATCATCTGAAAATCCCAGTAGTGCATTATGCAGCAGACCTGATGGCAAAGTCTGAGTGGGAGATAAAGTACAGGAACCTAAAAGATGTTATTAATGCAATTAATTAGTTTTTGTTTCTTTGTGCAGTGTTTGAAAAAAAAAAAAAAACAAACCAACAAAACAGCCAGGCAGAACTTTAATATGAAGGAGATCCTCCAGGAGACAAATTAATCAGCATTATGATACCCCAAGTGATTAAGATAAAACACATGGAGGCATAATGACAATAGCAGAATTAGTGAAGTCAAAATTTCTCACTCCAACTCAAAATGTTATTAAAAATATTAAAATACATTTGTGTACTTTATTTCAAGGACTCACAGCCCAGATGTAAATGTCTTGAAAATCTGGGTTTTCTTCTCCCACCTGTGTTGTTTGTTTCCAAAAATTTTCCTGTGTTCAGAAATTAGGAGTTTCCTCCTGACAAAGAGCAGAAAATGAAGGCCTGATAGACACCCTTTGAAGCAAAAAGGCAGATTATTATCTTTAGCTTCAGAGCTGCTTTATCAGATGGTAAAAGCTGAACTCAGAGAACCCAGAGTTCTATAAAAAACCCGAAGAAATTCAAATATATCACTACTCCATTGGGTAGAAACTGTGTGCCAAGTCAGAGCCCAAAGCCTTCAGAAGCCAAAATCTGAGCCCAGTGTTTGCCCCTGAGCTGAAAGCAGAGGCCCAGCTGCACTCAGGCATCTCCAGCCAGGGTGAGCATCAAACCAACCAAGGAGGGATGGACAGGAGGGGCTGGGAATGGACAGAGCTCCTTGCACTGAGCACGGCCAGAGGGACAGACACAGCCCTGCCCAGGCACCTGAACTAACCCAGAACTCAAATGTCTCTCTTCATTATGGCAAAGCACACACAGAGCAAGTTTTTGGAACCCAGAGAGCAAGCAGAAAGAGGAAGATAGATAAGTAACAAAGCAGACAGACAATTTTAATGGAGAGCAAGAAGGGAGCAAAAAAAGCTCTGCTCCACGCTCAGGCTGAGCCTTGCAGAGGCTGATTTTCATTAAACCCCTGGATGTTCCTGATGTTCTCTCCCCCAAACAACATCGAACATTTGGCTTCTGCAGCAATGGCAGAAACTGCAGCAGGTTAAACACGAGGCTATTCCCTACCTCTGGAAAACTGCCACGTAATAACAAAGGAGAAAAGAGCTCTGCAGCCGCCTTTAAGGGTCTGATAACAGAGGAGGGCTCCTCATAAAACATCTTTTTAACCTGAACACCCAGGTGGGAGAACTGCCATGTGATCCCATTCTGACCTTTACTGCCAAATGTGAATGATCTCCACAGAGCACTGATCTGTTCACTACAGTTATTGCTTTTTTTTTTTAACAAAACACTTTGGGGGAGGTTTTTTTAAACTTATTAATGCTTTACTGTTCTATCTGTTGCCTCTGAAAATTTGTGTTTCAGGGGTTTTCCCCTTGAAAGGCAAAGAAAAGCTTGTTCTGATGTATTAACAAGTATCAGGCCAAAGTCTAAAGGATATAAGGCTGTATCCTACTTTGTAGAAATCAATTTCTTCCTGGGTATCGTGACAGAGTTACAGAGATTCAACCCAGCAGAGTTTTGCTTTCCAAATAAAGAAAAGCTACCCAAAGCTTTGCTGCCCCCCACTCTAAATGAGCCAGTAGTGACAATCCAAATGCTCCTCACAGCTTTTCGTGGCAGATGTTAATGAAGCTGCCGAGCCAGAAAAGCTGAAGGCAGCCCAAGATTTAACCCAAGGTCTGATGGTGGTTGTGAGGCAGGGCAGAAGGGGTGGCTGTGCCTCCAGGGCACCTCTGTGAAAGCTGCAGGTTTTTCATCTGAACGTGACCTGCTTTGCAGGGTTTTGGGATGCTCTGGGCATCTGCAGCATTTCATGTTCAGCCCTCTTGAGTTTCTATAGGTTTTGCCTGCAGCAGTTGGACAAATGGAACCCAGTCACACCATCAGCAAAGAGCAGGGACTACAGCCAGCACTCTCCTCCCGTGATGGCAAGGGAAATTGCACTTTTAAATGGTTATTGTCTTCTTCTTTCTCATTTCTGAGTATCTCCCCGTGCAGTAAGTGAAGGCATGGACTCACCGAGGGGACAGAGATGGAGGTGAATGAACTGAGAGCAGGAGGAAGGACTGGCTCTCATGTGGGGAGCATTTTCAGTCTCCCCCACAGGTGACTTTCCAGCAGGAGCATCACTGTGGTGGGGTTTGACTTGCCTGTAATGGCTGAAGAAATTCTGCAGCTCTGACACAGCTGAGCTGCACACAGTGAATTGTAACTGCACCTACCAATTAATGAGGATGCACTGCAATTACTGCTGCCTTTTATCAGTGATGCTCTGGGAGTTTGTCAGGCACAAGATTCACATATAAGACCAAACTCTACTTTGAGTTACACAAGTTTAAAATGAGAGGAAACAAGCAACAGAGCAGTACTAAGGAACAGCCTGGAATAATCCCCTTTTAAGGGACAACAATCCTGTGAGGAGTTGACTGATCCACTGGAGGAAGAATATGTTATTTTGTTAAGCACTGAGATAAAGCTGAAGAGTCCCAAATTCCTGCAGATCCTGCAGGTGTGGTGGTTCTCAAGGCTCTGACAGACCAGCCAGGCCAGTTAAGCCCTCCCCCTGACACAGCCCTCAACCCCAGGTGCCTTGGGCAGGCCAGCCCAAGACAAACACTTGCAGGAGGTAAAACAGAGCATTTAAGATCCTGCTGGGTGCTATCTGCTCTTGCATGCAGAGCAAAGTGCTCAGCGCTGTTTCCCTCCAGAGAACATTCCCAGAGGCCAAGGAAAACTGCCCCAAAGGTGAGCCCAACCTTCCCAGTACCCAGAGCTCTCTTCCCTTCAGGCTTTGACTCGACTCCCTCATTTCAGCAGGATTATTTCCATATTTCCACTGATGTGCACGTTATGACAGAATACAGGAAGCCCCTTCCCAGACTCGAACAAGAGCAAACTGCTGCCCAAGCTAAAGAGGAACTGTGAGCTCTTATGATGACGTTGTGCACCTCTCACCCCTCAACGCTGACAGCCAGTCTCTGGCAGAGTCAAAATACTGGCCTAAATTAACACACTTCTCTCTTCTAGGTGAATTGTATTTATTACTGGACTGATCCTATCCATACTGACCCGACTTACAAAGGCATCTTTGGGGCTGGCTGCTCTGGTGTGCAGTAGCTGCTCCGTGTTCAGCCTTCTCTGTAAAATTGGGAAGCCTCAGCAGCAACACCCTTGTCTGGCCGCTCAACCAGGAGTTAAACTAGGGATTAGTTCCAACACAGCAGCACCTTAAAATTCTAAGGGTGAACTGAACAAACAAAGTAGTGTTTTTTTGTGCCCCAAAAGACCCCACAGATCATCTTTTATTGCAACACTTGCATTAAGAAAAGAACACGCTTAGGGGCAGCACTAAACATGCATCATAGCTGGTGTTTGAGAGGTTCAGAGTTAAGCTGAGCCTTGCACTGAGCACTGCTGACTGTTGGAGGCTGCACTTCACCCATGGGCCTGATTAATTGGGCTCCTGCTCTGTTTATTGTTTGCATCCAAATTATATTAAGATAGGAGTGGAAACAGCAAGAACAGTATTACAAGAATGCCTGGCTGTGAGAACAGGAAAAATAACTCAAGCACTTGTGATCACTGATTATTACATTTTCAGTGCTGCTGAAGGGAACTTTTGAAGTATGTTTACAATCATCTCCAAGTTCTATAAATATTGCTTTATTATTGACTTTGTGCCATGAATCCAGTACTGATGAAAATATTCCCCCTTCCCCCTGCCAATGGCAAATCAGCACTCTTGCTTTGCCTGGCCTTTGTACAGCTCTAGAATTTGTAGGAATGAGAGTTCAATGGCTTAAAAATAATGAAAAGAGTGTGAAGAAAACAGCTTCTGCCAGAATGAAAGAATGGTATGAGATTTAAGTGCTAGGTTGTGCTTACATAAAAGCACAGAAAGAACACAGCTCCCAGTCTTGCAGCTGTTTGAAAACTGCCACTTGTAAAGAGAAAACCTTGTTAAATATGGCCATGCAGAAAAAAATGTTTAGCTGTCCATCATATTTACAAAAAAAAATATTAAAAATACCTGTTACAATGCATTGAAATGCTCAGTTGATGTTAAAGGAATACAAAATATAAATACTTATTTTATATAAAATAAAAGGTCTCTATAAACAAAGAGCAGGAATGTGTTTGCCAAATCCCCATTTCCCCTTAAGCAATGGAATGCCATAAACCCCTCTGGGACAGGAACTGATAACATTCCAGATAACTCCACAGGGGTGAGCACCACTGGCGGGGCTGAACGCTGGGACTACAGGGACACAAACTCCTGAAATGGGGGCTGTGCTAGGGACCCCTTCACAGGGAGTTAAGGACTAACTGCAGTTACAGTCACCTTCTTTTGGCCTAAATGCTACAGATCAAATATACTGAAATGCTAATAGGTAAGAGAAATCACAAATAGCCAAAGTCTTTAAAACCATTTAAGTCATTTCAATTCCATACAGAATTGAATTGGGATGGAACTATTAAAAACTTCCAATTCCTTCTGCAGTTTTGTAAATTGATCTGAAAAGAAACATTTCTTCTGTGATGAGAGGAGAAGCAAAGATCAGTTGTTAGAACTGCTGAGCTCTGATGATAAAAAGTGCTGCATCTCTTGCTTACAGGTGGCTCAAGCCCCACAGCCCATGCAGGCAGGGAATCCCATCTCTTTTCCACAACTAGCAGAGTTTCTCTAGAAGAGCTTAGGCCAGCAGCTGTGCCCAAGATGATGGGAAGGCAGGGCATGGTGCCAGGGGACCATTATCCCAGCTTAGGGAAGCTGATGTGGAGGTGGCAACAACTGGAACAAGAACCTTAAGGTGAATTTGAGGAGAAGGTTGGAGCTGAATATTCTGTGATGTTCTTACTCATTACCTCATGAACAAAGTCACGCCCAGCAAAGAGGGTGTGCTGGCAATGCTGTGCTGAGTGTGGGCTCCATGAGCTACCTGAGAAAGGCTTTTATTACCCCTGCTGCAATTTGGATTTTATTGACTAACTCCTAAAGGCTGCATTTCCCCTGCCAGAGTGGCTGTGCCACTACAACAGAATCCCACCCCTGAGAATCTTCAGTCTCAGTATAAAACACAGCAAAGAGGACAGAAAAGACACACGGAAGGCGCTTACTCTGCTGTTTCTACCCCCAGTCCAGATGACTGCAGTTCTCCAGGGATATCAGGGAGGGTAAGAAGGATCTGAGGGAGAAAAAGTGCTTTCAGTGCCTGTGTCTCCCTCCCTTCCCCAGCCTGGATTTCCAACCTGCACTCAGCTTTACGTGGTGCTCAGGCATTAGGAGCAAACGCTTCCAAGCAGTTTAGTGCCAACACAAGGCAAACAGAGACAAAGGCAGGGCCAGAAAACTTTGGGCTTGGCTCGTAGATTATTCAATGCATGAAGCTGAGGCTCAGCTGAGCTTGGAATAAATGTGAGAGGCAGTTCAAGGACAAAAATGCTGCGTGCAATGGCCTGGCTCCAGTTAACCCTTCCCCTCCAGGAAAAGCAGTCCTGGCTGTTTGAGTGCTGCAGCAGATCTGCAGTGGACAGTGGGTTTCTCACCATGGACCTAATGAAAGTACAGCCAAGTTAAACTTGGATACTCTTGGGGGGAGAGGCTTTTATTTTTTTAAACAATTCTTTTCTCATGGGAAGGATTCTGGAGGTCGCTCTGAATTTCTCATTTCTTGCCTGAGAGCAGCAGAGCAAAGCACAGGTAGTTTGCAGCAGAGTGTTGGTGAAGTTCAGAGGTTGATGTCAATTTGCTGCTAAGCTTTTTACCATTTACCTTAATTGTCCCTCTAAATATGAAGCTGAATGACCTAATTTCCAGTTTACAAGGAACTTGCACAGTTTCCTGCCTTTGCTCAGAGCCATGTCCCACATCCATCCCACTGTGGGAGAGAAGGAAAACAGAGATTATCCTCAGTCACTCGCCTACACTGGATCCATCAAACATCATTTAAACCAACCCCAGAGACACGAGGACATGGCAGAGTCCCCTTGAGTCAGAAGCAAAGGTGGGGACTCCCAGTGTTTTTTGCCAGTTGCAGTGTTTGGACCAACGCTGCTGGCTCAGGTTCTGCCTCACCAGCACAGGAATCCTCCTTTCCCAAGCAATCTCCACACACCTCCCCAGCCCACTAATCCCCCTGGTTCATCTCTTTAATACATACCTTGTCTACTTTTTGCTACATTTATTGGCATTTAGTTCAAGCCTGCATGTTTCCCAAAAGATTTCCTGTTTCTGTGGCAATACATCATCTGGCACTTCTGCCTTTGACCTTGCTCCTGTCTCTTACAAGAGCTTGACAGGCACCTACAGCACCCTGGATTCCTTTATCACACCCCACACTCCTGTCTTTGTAGGTGATCCACCTCCCATCTTGAATATTAGCTTTCATTCAATAACTAGAAAAAGAAATCAGTTAAAAGAGCAGAAATGGCTTGGCTGCCTCAAATCCCAGCACAAAAAACCCCCCCCAACAATTGGCCAGCTTCATAATTTAGCTTTATGCAATTAAGATTTCCAATCATTGTTTATAAAGAAGAACGTTACCAAATATTATCAGGAAATATACTAAATTTAAGCAACCACCAGTGAAAAATTCAATGGAGCAATCAGAAAATTCTAAACTGAGGAAATAATATTAAGAAACCAAACCAGTGCATATGAAAATCATGGTTGTGTAAGTGATTGGTCATATTCCCCTGTGGGTCGTGTCACAGGGTTATGGCTTGTACTGAAGACAGATGAATCTCTGAACTCTAAGAAACCTGAACCAGCTTTTAAAAGCTGACTCCTCATTAATTGCAACAAAGCCACAGCTAGAAAAAAGCCACAGCAGAGAGTTGTCGTAGAAGAATAATAAGAAAAACCTCACTGTATGAGAACAAAAAAAAAAAAAAATAGCAATCTGTGATTGAGCTGAGTGGCTCAGAGAAACAGAGGGAAGCTGCTGACAGATCAGCCTGATATTTGCAGGATGCACAGCCCAGTTTGATGGCAGATGGGAAAGTGGAAAGTTAATGACAGACGAGATGGATGCAGCTCTTGGTTGGGGAGCTGCTGTTTACATCATGTGAGAGACTCAAGTTCCCAGCCAAGGATAAGCAGGAAAAAACACTTGATAAGGGGAAAAAAAATCCAAAAAACCCACTCAATATGTGAGAAATTACTTTAATAGATTTCTGTGATTACTCTCTGCTCATTCAAAGTGGATGATCTGAATTTTTCCCTCAAAGAGTGTTTTTGCAGAGGTCTAACACAACTCCCCACTCCTCTCCCTATAAAACACTGCTCCTGGTAATCACTGTAATCAACAAAGCCACAGGAAAATGGATGGGATAAGCCTTTCAGGGAGTCTGGGATGGGTAATTGCTGACTGATATAAACCCATCTCATGCCCCCAGGAGTCCCACTGAAGAACATGCAAACTATGCATGATGTCAAGAACTGAAACTTGCCTTTTTTTCTTTTTTTAAAGATTGTAGAATTCTACTGATTTCAAACTGGTTTGCAATTTCCTGGCTTTTTAAACACTTGCTTTATGAAATGACCCAGTGGGGCAAATTTAATGTGCACCATGCTGATAGACACAGCACTGTTTTGACTTGATAATGTCAAGGTCTGTGCAAAAGCAGCAGTGACATTGTGCACAACACATTTCTGAGTTGTTGCTGAGAGGCATCTTGGTCTCTGCATTGTAAGAGCATCCTTTTAGAGAGAGTGCAACATTACAGCTCAGGGCAAGCCCTTTGAGGGGGTTTGAGAGAAACATTACCTGGCTCTTGCCTAAAATAGCTCAGAGAGGAAAGGCAAAGGCAGCCCGGGGAGCTGCACTGCTGCAGGGCAGCAGGGACATGGGAAGGCTGGAATTTCACAGTGACACTTCCAAATGCTTCTTCATAAAACCTTATTGCTGAGCTTTGGAAAGGAACAGAGCAGGTCAAGGTTTGCAGCAGGTTTCTGGAGTTTGAACTCATTCCTGAACTATGTTCTAACACCAACGTTAATTAGAAAATGCTGGTGTAGGAAATATAAAAACAATTTGTCAGACATACCAAATAGTGAGCGTTTTTATGGAAAAATGTGCCTCACATAAAGAATTCAGGACAGCATGGTTTGTTTTCCTTCCTCCCCTGATCATCCAGTTTGGTACATGCCTGTGCTCTGCAGCTTGACTCAGTTACTACAGAAAACAAGAAAGAAATTTGTCCTGGATGTACTTTACCAAATTTTCTTAATTGTACTTTTTTTTTTTTTAGGTTTCTGAAATATTCCAAGTGGTTTGTAGAGAGACTGTGCAGGTTGTCCCTTGTGTTCCTGCATCCATTCAACACCTGAAAAGGGGAGTGTGCAGAGCAGTAGCTTCCCATCTGATAAATACCAAGTTCTCTAACTCAGGCTGTCTACACAATACTGACAGATCATGAATGCAAAATAGCACTCAAGAGATCTCTCAGAAATCAATAAACTCAATCAGCTGGAATCTTAGCACTGCCTACAACAATCATACAGGGAAAAGTAATGAACACTATAAGGTTATTTGGTGATTTTAAAGGAAAAACAGGAAAGAGCCCCCAAATGTTTTCCATGGGCTGGGGAGTGGAGGAGAAGGGAAAAGTCAGTACAAAAACCTAAATCAACTCAATCCCAGATAATGTGGCCTTAGAAGTGTGAAGAGACAGAGGATGGAACTTCATCTCACAGCCTGGCTGAAACAGTTTCTCACTGTCAGTGACCAGTCCCAGGTGGTTCAGGAAAAGGGAAAAGAAGATTTTTTTTTTTTTAACTTTCTAAGTAAGGATGGAGCAATGAAAATGAGATTCAGACCTGGCAGCTTCAGTCAGTTGTGTCTGGCTTACAGAAAACCAAACTTAGACACTTCACCCCAGGTACCAGTGAATGAGAAAACAGAGATGAAAGCTGGGGGTTGATGGTATTTGCTAATTTGAGCAGACTGCAATGACTCGAAATTCAGAAGTGGGATTTGTTAATAACAATACTGAGCTTCCTTTGAATCACTGATCACAACAGGAGCACCATCTGACCAGAACCATCCCAAGGAATTCTCACAACCATTAGCTCTTCTGCACAAAAATGACTGACATCAACAAAAGTTAAAATGCCCCAAAACAAGCTCCCTCACACCATTCATCTTCCAGATGTTCAGAGGGATTCCACCCCGAGCCAGGGAGGCACTTGGGGCAGGCAGTGGCACTTCATGTACCCAAAGAACAGTGGCAGAAGCAAGAGAGGGAACGGGGCAGGCGCTCCTGGCAGGGAGGACAGGTAGGAGACAAATCTGTCCCCTGGATCTTTGGGAACACCAGGAATATCAGTTTACAGTGAGGAACTGGAAGGCCTGCCCCACAGCACATCTGCATGCCACATGCATCAGCCCAGCTGCCTGATTCCACTTCAGTCGCTCCTTCCAAACACATTTTTACATCAGCCTCAGCTCCTCCATCAGGACATTATCCAGGCATCCCACGGCTCCTTCCAGTGCCTCCCTCTCCATTTCACATTGGAAAGAGTGGCAGCATTGGAATGAGGAATTTGCTACTGCAGGAAGGCCCTGAAAGAACAGAGCCTCGAAAGCAGCCTCGCCAGTCTCCCCAAAGTGCTGCCCACTCTCACCCCTGTTCTGTCCCATCATCACACGGCTGCAGAAAAAGTTTCCCCAGTGCTGGTGGCTTAAAGACAGCCCCATCATTTACCAAAGGAATAATTTTATGGAAGTTATAAGAAGCTTCTTATAGTGGTAGAGTTACCAAGTGGCTCAGTTTCAATTCTGGAGTTTTCCATTCCATATGTTCTTAATAACTGCATTTCCACACCAGCTGATATTTGGTTGCTGCAATTCATTTGCAAACACGATTAGAAATTCAGCCAAGATTAATCTTTATTTTTCACTCAACTACCTTCAAACAAAATCACCTACAGCAATGTGTATGGTAATCAACCCACGCTAAAAAGCTTAGAAATGGGGAAAAAACACAAGTAAAAGGTAAAGTTATTAAAATTTGAATTATTTCTTTTCTACAAAGTTTTAAGATAGTGCTCTTTAACTTTGGATATAGCAATTCCTCTGCATCTGCTCCACCTGAGGTGAATAAATAATTGACAGTTCTTTGACAGCCCTTTAGAAACAGCACATGAAATACATAAATGAGATGTTACAGGATAATAGCAAGCCTCCATACCACAGACATGAAAGGGAGTTTGCTTGCAATCTGGAGTGTGGAGGCTCAGCTGTGTTTGAAATCACTGCAGGGAAATATTGGGACAGCCAAGTTCCCCAGGGAATGCCGATCCCTGGGGGCTGCAGGAAGAGCCAGCAGTCACTGCCTGGGGTGCAGCCTTCCCCCAGAGAGCCCTGCAGCCACAGCCACCCCCCAGGGATGCCCCGAGGCAGGAGAGGGGCCAGAGCCCTCTCAGGCACATCTGGGAGTTCTCAGAGCAGCTATGAAAGGCCATGGTTTGCACTGTAAACCAGTTTTGGACTCTTAGCAGCCTTATCACAGCACACTGGGGACTGAACTTCTCCACATGCACCTCCCTGGATACAAACAGTTCCTGGGGCAAGGCACAGCCCGAAGAGAGCAGTGGGGAGGGTGGGGAGGTTGTCCTGTGCTTCACAGAGATGGTGGTGGGAAGCATCAGCAGCATCTGTTAGTTCCTATGGATTGGGAGATGGAAATCCTGCAGAGCAGCACCTGTGCAGTGCACACACTGATCACACAGCACAGGATCCACCCCATGGCACTGGCTGCTGGCTCTGGCCTGAGAAATGCTGGGAGAATCCCAGATGAAATTAAATACTTTGGAAAGAGGTTCATTGTTCTGGGGATTGTATTCCTTTTTTTTAGCGGGGCACACCCAGATACACAGAAAAGGCAAAGGTGAAGATAGATGCAGGGTTTCATTTTCTCCATGGGAGCTTCTCTGGGTCAGGAAAGTTTATTTCCTTGGTTCTTAAGGCCACTCCTGATCCTGACCAGGATTCTAGCTGCTACCAATCAGTTCCAAGTTACATCACCAATCTTTGGCCCAACAACAGTAGGGAGAAGTCCCTAAAAATATGTTTCCAGTTGTGGGAGTGACAGGGAATCAAACCTTCCTGGAGCTTTTCTCTCTGGTTCCCAAGGGTGTGCAGGCTGACTGAGGGAATAAGTGGCTCAGATAAAATAACAGGGAAAATGTTATTTTAACAGAGAAGGCACAAGCACATTCACTGCAAGCAGAACCAGAGCTGCTCTTCCCAAACAGAATCCTACAATCAAGGAGACTGCTCAGTGACACTAACAAGAGTTGATTTGAAGCTACAGAACCGAACACTTTCTTCTTCCTAAAGCTGTCTGAAGAGGATTAGGGCTGCCATGCAAATGTGAGAGAGCAAGGAGTGCCTGCAGACCCTCAGTGCAGGGGGGAAACAGCGAAGGAGAACTCGCTGTTCAGAGGCTGAGGTCCGTTCTGTCAGCTGGGCAGGTCAGAGCTCAGCAGGGTTTGTACCTGCTTCACCTGGCAGGAAAGGTGGGAAACCCACGGAGCAGGAATGCTGGGGGCCTTGCTTCCCCTGCACTCCTGTCCCAGGGTCCTTCCCAGCAGCAGAGCTTGTCCTGAGTGGCCACCATGAGCCAAACAAAAACATGCTCAGGTTTTGTTCCCTCTGAGCCCAGTGCCAGGAGAGCTCTCCTGGCCAGATCCCACCCTCACGGCTGTCCTGCTGTAGGAAGAGAACTTCTTGTTTTAAATCTCCCAGAATTATACCTCAGAGGCTGACAAACCCAACGTGCAGGGATCTGATGTGCCAAGTGAGCTCTTTCAGCAGGGTCTGTGACCCAGCAACACCTGCAGGGCACCCAGACAGCGCCCCAGGATGGCTCTGCCAGCAAGGTGGACTGGGAAAATGCTGCTTTTCCTTTGGATGCAAACCGAACATGATGTTACTTCAGAAGTGATAAAGATCAGAGAGGGGCAGCATCAGGAAGATGAGATCTGACTCCCTGACTTATTCAGGCTGGAAACTCCTATTGATTCCCCCTTTCATCACAGACAGCCCATCTGTGCTCAGTTGAGTTTGGGTCAAAGCACCTGCAAGCGTTTCATTATTTAGACAAGTTAACCCACTTAAACAAAGACATGATCAGCCATCACAGGGTGATTTGAAATGACATAAATCCTCCAAACAACTGAGCAAACAATGACAAAAAGCAGACCCTGCTGGTAATGAGTGTGCAGCAACAACAGGCGTCCAACATCAGCCACCATTTACTTATAAATTATTTGTTCCAGCATCTACTAATGGGGGTAGGAACACATGATCAGCAATCGTTGCCTTGGGAGCTTGGAAACTCCTGGGTCTTCCAGTTTGCAAACCTCAGAGTTTTGCAGCTCTGGAGCAGAGCCTGGGATGATGAATCTCAGTCTGTCAGGGATGGCCCAGTTGGTGTGTGTTGCCTCACAGACACTCCAGAAGGAACCACACACCCCACTGTGACCTGCAGGCCAGAGGTGGAAACCTGCCCAGCTCACTGGCTCTGACTAAACCTGAGAAGAAAAGGGAATTTCTATTTCCAGGGAAAAAGTTAATTTCCAAGTCTGTTCTGTAGATGTGTTCCAAAGAAAAGCACAAGAATAAGTTTGAATTTTTTCAGTTAAATAAAAATATTTTATGATCATTTGGAAATTTTTTTTCAATATAGAAAAAAATATCTATTGAAAAGTCATTTCAAAACAAATTTATAATGCTGTTTTCCAATATATCTGCGATGGTCCCTTTGATCTGTGAGTAATCACAACAAAATAAAAAAAATAAAATAGGAGTTCCATGAAACACCCAAATTCTGGGAAAAGGGAGAGTCTGGCAGCTGCTAGAAAAAGATCTTTAATAAGCTCTGATCTACTAAGTAAAAATCACCTTTCAACAGCCAACTAAGCCAGCAACTGTTGAGAGGATGAATTTGTAGAAATATGAGTGCCTCCAAAAAGAACTGAAGCAGGACACCCAGAAAATGTCCATAAATCCTGCTCACAAATCCCATTGTGGAATCCAGAGCAAATACTGATGGACATGCTACTGAGAGCTGGGGTTTTGTGGAGAAATGGGGATTCAGATAGAAACCAATTAAGGTCTGCAGAGTTGAGATAAAAGTTTTGTCACTATTGAACCTCAGATATAAAATTGCAGAAAGTGATAATGGCTTGCTTTAATGTAATAAAGAGCACAAAGGTTCCTACTAATTGAGTAAGAAGAGCAATTAACCTCGTGGTGCATCAATACTTCAGGCCTGAATTATTTGTAAATTAGGTAATTAGGATGCTTTAGGTTTAATACACCACCCAAGTAAACCTGGGTTTCCCAGGAGTCTGGGAAAGGGCAAAATCTTGAGGAATTTTTTAAGTTCACTGATATTATATAAAAAAGAATCACATATTATGTTAGCCAGCAAAAGAACACACACAACCAGTTAGCCCAGTTTGCAAACACACATGACAATCTGGATTTGCAGAGCTTTTCTTGTCAAAGCTGTATCTTTCTTTAGTGCTATTTTTTTCAATATACACTAGTTCTCTAATAAAACTAACTTTCATTCAGCAGAAGAAAATCCAAGTACAGAAAAGCTATTTAACAAGCCAATTCTAGCTTGACCTCATTCTACCTGGGAAAAATATGGCCAGGTACAAAGAAATCCAAACCTTTCTCTGTAAGAGGAACATTCTTCTGCAAGCCAGCTGTGGTCCACAGCCACCTTGACATCCTCTCTGCCCTGCTGGACTTGTCCTTTGTGTGGTAAATAGGCAGGAGCACCAGGAAAGAATTCGTTGATATTTTCTGATAGTTGAAGAGGACTTTGCACAAGTTATGCGCCTCAGAATAGCTCAGTGGATGCAAGAAAATGCTTTAAAGGCCATAGATTTAAAGGCCACAGGGGAATGGTTTTATCTGAATACCAGTCTTGATATTTCACTTAAATATAATCGCTTCATGTTTGACTCTGATAGCTAAGGTGACTTTTTTCCTCCCTAATCCAACTCCATGAAAGGGTCCCTTGGGTATTTTTATATTCCCAGGTGCCCTTGTTAATTGGGTAATTCATGTGCTGTTGTTGCTCCAGCACCATTGCTGGCACTTGTGGTTATGCAAAAGCATTTAAACATTCAAACATTGCTGCAGGAACTGCTTCTGAAAGTTGCTGTGAACACCCCAAGCAAAGCAAAGCCGTGGGAAGGAGCAAGCTTGGCCACTCGGGATTTTGTGGAGAGGAACAACACAGAAAGATGAACATGGGAAAAGAGCCTCCTTCTAAATTTGTGCCAAATCATTTGCAGTGCCCGTCCAGCTCTGCACAGTGACCTGGTGCTGTCCAAGTTCATGGGTCTTCAGAAGAAAACTCATGAAAATTAATGTTGTTCAGGCCACTGGTCAGCACGCGTCCCCTTGCACAACACACGCAGGGTATGGTACAGGAGTGATTCCTGCTTATCACTGACTGGGAATCGGCTCACAGCACATTCCCCGTGCAGGTGAATCCCAACAGAGTCACCTGTGGCCAGGGGTGTGAGGGGTTAAAGGGCTGCTGAGACCGAGGACCCGGAGAAGAGTAAACAGGGAGGCAGCAGGGCAGGGATTTTACCCAAAAGTACTGACTGCAGGGGCCTTCTTCAAACACCAACAAGGGTGTGATGGTGGCCTGTGGCACACAGCCCCGTCCCATCCTTTGTTCTATAAATGTAAATCAGCCAGGGCTCCAGATTTGCCGCCACCTGGCAGCCACCCCTCCCTGCTGCTTTGCTCAGCCTGCTCGGCCCCGTGGCCATCAAGCGTTTTTACAGCATTTCAAAAACGGGAATCTCCTCGGCAGGTTTCAATAACACCGGCTCGTTCAAACAGCCCACTGGTAAATATTTCCACTCCTCTCATCCAGTGAAGAACAGGAACTTAAATAATTTGTGCTCATGCCCTTCCACCACTCAAGTTCAATCAGCTTCTTGGACTTGTGCTAAACGAGTGCAACTTTGTTTCTGCCTTTAGCTTTCCGTTTCATTATTTAGAGCCCCCTCCAGTAGAATCAGCTCCCCCACCTGCTAAGGGAAAGGCCAAGCAAACAGTACATCCTCCCTAATAAGCAAATCCTCATGGCGGCTTGGGGTAAGAATTCAGCTGCAGACATATCCATTGAGCACACAGATATTCAGGGCTATTTTTGAACTTTTCCTGCCCTGCTTCCAGCACCGACCAGGTATTCAAGCTCTTTCTTTCTGGTAATCTGCCCGCCAGCATCCGCCTGCCTAGCGGTGCATGTGACAACCAGCGGACACTCGCTGAAGGTGTGCCAGCCCCTGCACTCCTTACCCACATCCAGATACTCCCTGGGATCAGGAGACTGGCACCCACTGGAGCAGCTTCCCTGTGCCATGGCGAGCCTGGTGCCTGCAGCAAAGCCCCTCTCCCACGGCACGGAGTGAGCACAGCCCAGCTGGGCTGGTGGATTCCCCCACGGCAGAGCAGAGGAGCCACACGGAGCCACCGCCTCCGCTCCTGCGCCTTGGGGTGAGGCATTCTGGCACAGACGCTGCTGGCTGAACCTGCACCAGCCTCAGCACTGGGAGCACTGGGAGAGGACACCCCACTGGGACTGCAGAATCAGATTAGACCCGTGGGCTGGTGCTGAGGGGAAGCATCAGCCCCGCCGGGCTGGAGCCGGCTCCCTGCAGGCGCTGGGCACTGTTCCTGCGCCACGCTCAGCAGCACGCCCTTTATCATCTTATCCCTGTCCAGATTTTCTCCAGCGGGCCCCGGATAGCAGATCTGAATGTGAAAACGATCAGATCATTGCTTTCCTGACAAATGGAACAGCAGATAACTTTCTAAATATAGAAGAGGCATTGGTGTAGTACAGACCAGCCTGCTACACGTGCCTTAAAAAATTTCCATGGCGCAGAGATGATGTGAAGGAAAAACTATGGCCAGCACTGGGCTGGATTTGTTGGTCCAGTGTCTCTGCATGGTCAGCTGAGGGAACTGACTCCAAATTTTAGCTCCTCATCACCATCAGATCCTTGGCCCTTTGAATCCCAAAAACCTCCATGAGATTAGGTGATTGATTTCCCAGCTTTTGAATTGGCAGTGCTCCTTAGGCAGGGCAAGAGAAAAGAAAAATAGGTTTCATTCAGAGAAGTTTCTCAGAAAGAATAGACAGAAAAAGGAAATATCACTGCCACGAGCTGGCAGAGTACGTTTAACATGACACCTAATCCCAGGGGTCAGGTAAACCTGCTGTTCTACCAGAAAACCCATTAGCAGAAAGGAGACATCCCCTCAACCCATCCACAGAGAGGGTTAATGAGGTTCCTTAATTAGGTGCAATGGAGAGGGGATTTTGGAATTTCGTATTTTAGCTCTGCAGTCAAACAAGACCTCACCACCCTCGGGGCATTGTCTCTAACAAGATACAGCAACGTGAATAAATCCACAGCCACAGAATCTAACAGGGAGAAACCAGAGCCGGCCGGTTTGGAAGCCGCCACCACTGAGACCATTTACAATCTGCAGCTTGAGTTTTGCCAGACTTAATCTTCTTCACATCACTGTCAGCGCTGAATTTCCCTTATTGGGCTGCATGTCCCCAGCCTGGCAGGGGCTCCGTGTCCAGGTGCCAGCAGGAAACTGCTGCATGTGGAAAACCTTCCTGGGAGGGAGTTGGATGGCTGGGAGAGGGAAAACATCCCACTCTCCTGGCCAGAGGGCCCACGCTGCAGCTGAGCTGAACAGAAAGATGTGAATGCTTTGGATCCTCAATGGAATCAAAGCAAAGCTCTCTCAGGCCATGGGATCTGCAACCTTCAGCAGGACAAAGGTGCAAGAGCTCGCTGTCAAATCTCATGTTGGGGCTTTCCATGCTCCACCTCTCATTAGGAGTGAGAAAACTCTTATTCACATATGTAAGAACATGGTTTGAAAGAGTATTTTCAACAGCTCAGAGCGTATTCTCTGCTCTCCTAAAATCACTGGAGTTTCTAATCGCCTTTGACCTAAATCCTACATTGATGTTTCCCAACTCACTTTCAAAAGAAAGGAGATCTGAGAGCGGTCAAGCACCTTGGAAAATTAGGGTGAATTCTTAACTGTTGCCTTGATCAAGGCTCAGGCATTATCCTGCTTCTGAGGGAGGCACTCTTTTATAACATCAAGGTAAAAGGATTTTCTTTTCACAAAATTATGCAAAAAATAAAACAAAGGAAGGGCAGAGTATGATGTAGAAAAAGAATCCTAGAAGGTGAAGCACATGGAAAAGCTGTAAATAGAGAACAGGAAAAAGGGGTTTGTATGAACTCATGTTTTGTTAAGACCAAGTGGGAAAAAACCCCAAAACCCAAGAAGTGTGTGATATAATCTTGATTTGTAAACAAATCCCATATCAACCTGTTCTTTGCTCCATTTGGGTTGGCATTTCAAATTCTGCTAGAGCCTCCCATTTCTTCCTACAGCGAGCAGAGGAGAGAACACAGAGTCAGCCTGACCACCAAACTGCCAGCAAGGGAACACAGATAAGTTTGGGTTCTTTAGTACTTTGCAGTGCTTGAATGATGATAAATGTAATGCCATAATACTGCGACTTGTTGAATGCAATTGCTTTGACTAAGTCTAGAAAGAAATTAATTTACTCCAAATCAAATTATTCTGAGGACTTTAAGGGAGTATTTTAAACTATTGTTGAATACCAGTCCTGTAGTGCCTCTATTAGAGCACACCAACATTTAGCACACGAGTGGCTCAGCCCTGGGACTGCTTTATTAACATCTTTCACCAGGCAGCAGGAATCCCCAGGCACCTGGAACACACAGCATTTATTTCAGAAACTACTACAGCTACAGACATAGAAAAACAAGCTTTTGCACAACTCATCCCAACAGATTTGCAGCGTACAAGATTTTTGGTAACCAAGTAAACTATTCTGTGAGGTGGTCTCAAGGAGAAGAATTTGTCTGGCTGACTGCAGATTCAGGATTTCATAGACAAATTTCCTGTCAGGCCCATTAGTTAAAACCTCCTGCTACAGGTATCTGCTTCACACCCCTGTTCCTGTGAGCAAAGCATCTCACCTCAGGATGGGACCAGCGTTCAGTGACAGTCAGCTTTCTGTGAGAAAGCAAGAGGCTGTCAGCAACAAGCCTCAAGTGGCCTTTTCTCCTAATCTTGACAGGAAGTTCAAAGCTTTAGTGTCTTCTAATTTCATTTAGCAGTGATTTTTATACATTGCTTGAGTGGACAACAATTAACCTGAAGGTATTTCCTTTGCTCAATAACCAGTCTTGGTATGCTGAATCAAAAATTCCAAATGTATTTCAAAGCCTTCATAAATAACAAGGAAGAAACAAACCAACCACAAAAAACTCCAAACACAAACCACCATTGCCTTCTTGAGAATGTGCAAAAAATCCAAATGAAAGAGTCAGTAACTGATGTAGGAAATGTAATCCTCTATGAGCCTCCTTTGTGTATATATAATGTATATGCACACACACAGAGTATATATAAATTAGTCTGCTATTAAGGGCTATTAGCAGATTTCTAGAAAAAATAATTCAAAGGTCTGACACAAAAAAAAATTCTTAGAAGTTTCCAAAAATGATGTGATCTAATGAGGAAAAAACCACCCAGGCCAACTTTGAAATGAGATGGCATCCACAGAGCTGTCCCAAAGCATCAATAATGTGATAAAACACAAGCAGAGTATGGACAATGCTTCCCTCTCTGCTCCTCTAAATGAGTATCTGATAGCCTTGAGGGGTTTTCTAGTACAGTTCATCAATTCTTATCATATTTAATTCAGTTTCTCTCAAGAGAACTGCAGAGAGAAGTGGTGATAGCTCAGCAGATAACTCCCCAAAGTAAGAAACCAACATCTCCCTCAATCACAGGCCAGTTTAGGGAGAATAACCCAAGCTCTGGGCAAAGCCATCATTCAGATGAACACAGAAGAGCTGCAAAGATCCCAGGGTTTGCTCTGAGTTTTGGATCTCAAGGATCTTATGGGCATGGGGAGAAGTTATTTCTGATCCTGTTCTGCCAGGAGCCTGTGAGTAGCTGACAGGCCCACAACATACTGGAGAGCATGTCTGAGATGGTGTTTGATTCCCAGAAGATGATGATGATGACATGGATACCTCTGGAAGAATGAAAGCCTGATAGGGAGATGTCCATAGGAGAAATAACATTGCTGCCCTCGTTCCCAGGTACCATCTGCCATAACATTTGCTTGCCAAGGAAAGATGCAAAATGATTTACAGAGTTTAAATCATGATAAATTAGATTGAATTCTGAAGCATATAGTGGGAAAAATACCCTGACACAACACAGATATACATCAGAAGTAATGAAAAATACCCTAAATCTTCAGGGGGGGTTTTTTGTAAACCACATCAACATGAGCCTTTGTTCAGTTCTGACTAGCTTGGCTTAACTTTGCCTTTGCTTCATCTCCAAGGAACCCAACTGCTTCCTCCTCATCCTGCAGGATGTTGTGGTGGAGACTGGGGCAAGCACCAGGCACAAGTGAGCTCAAACAGGGAGCTGCAATAAATGAAAAGCTCCTCACAGTGAGGGCTGAGCAGAGAAGGCGCCAGAACTTACACAGAAATCAAGAGGATCACAAAGTGCAATGAATTCCAGCAAGGTCAAAAAGCATTAGCAAACTTCAGAGGAGCTTCTGTGCTTCCAGCTGCTAGCACTCCTTCCTTCATCCCCACTCCTTGATGTGCCCATCACCCTCGGACAGGCTGCTCCTAGCGCTGAACCTGTTTGAAGTTTGCCTTTCACAAATACTAACATGGCAAAGGTGAATAGCAGCACTGTTGCATTGGCTGTTTCTCTGTACAAATGGGCTTTGAGAAACATTTACAGCTGCTCTCTAGCCCCTAGCACCTCCTTCTTCTTCAATAACTCTCTGAAATATAACTCTCTTTTAATTAAGGTCTCAGCCTTTGCTTCTTGCTTTCATCATGTCTCAGTCTGGTACTTAAAACTAAATCCTGTTCTTGTGCTACAAAGATCCACAGGCCCTAAAGGAAAGTCTGTAACGATGAACAAAAAGTACTTAATGTATTATCAATTAGATTAAAACTCAGCAAAACTTTGCAAAAGCAACAGCTAACAGCCTGTTACTATAAATCCATCTTTTCCACAGCCATGGACTCCGAGCAGGGCTGTTCCCTGAACCAGAAGTGCATTCCCTACAAATGACAGTTCTACTGACGGTTACCCTTGCAGGATCAAGCACTATGATTCAAGGAATATAAATATTTAGAGTGTTGGAGGAGCCTGAGGGCAGCCTGAACTCTTGCTTTTGTTTGTGCAGGTGCAATTCTTTTACCCAGGGAACCCCTGTCCAGCCCAGGGGACCAGAGCAGTGCCAGGGCTGGACGCCCCTCTCTTGGCTCACCTGGCCAATGCCAAACCAGCAGCCCCAGGTGAGCACCACAAACACCAACTCAGCCCGAGGGCAGGTCCCTGTGGGAGGTTCCTGTAGCCAACCACAAGCACAACCCCTCAGGATTGCCCACCTCTGGCCTGCAGGAAGGTCACCACACCTGAGCCATTTCAAAGAGAACATCTGCCACCAGGGAGGATTTGCTGACAAATACGATTCCTCAGAAAGTTTCTGCACTAATCCTTGGCTAAAGCATGTCAAAAATCCCAAATTCCATCCACTTGGTACCCAAGCATTTGCAAACGCTCCCGTTGCTGTTTCAAAGAGCCATGCCTTACTTACTACGAGTTTCCAACGTGGAGGTGAGAAGGGCCACAAAGCTGCCTGGCAGCTCTCACAGCTGCTGCTCGCTCCTTACCAATTAATTGCCATAATGAGCGTGAGCTGCCCTGGTGCTCTGTGGGCCACATCAAGCAGAGTAACCTACACATGGGCTTTTCTCCTCAGGATCTGCTTGTCTGCTGACTGACAGCCAAAAGAAGCACATCAAGGCTTTTCAAATTCTAAAAGTTGAGTGACAAGCTCTGGAGATTTCAGAAAGTTACACCTTTTTTACGAACTGTTGCAGACTAACACATAAAAATACTGATGCTGCTGGATGCATGACGAACCCTTTCTTCTCTCGAGAACATGTCACCTCAAAAAACAAAGGGAAAAAGCAAGGCACATCTTTTGAAACTGGCAAAATAAAATCATTAGAGATTGGAAGGCCAGCCTTGAATATTCAGATTTATGGTGTTCATAAGTTCTTCTCTCCAATGTCATAGGATGGCTTGTGGGCAGGAACAGAGCTCAGCTGGACACCTGAACACTGGGAAACAACTGCACTCCAGTGAGACTTGATTAAAATATATAGCGGTGGAATGCCCTTCAGGTGCAGGTGAAAGGAGATCAGAAGTCAGCACAGAGTGAGAAAAGTATTCAGAAAATACCAGCTAATCAGCAGGTTGCTGATGGGGCGATAAAACAACCGTGATCATGGCCCCTGGAAATAGGAGAGGGAGCAGAGACTCTGACCTTGTAAAATGGGTGAGGTTTAAAGCAGCACCACCTGTCTAATAGAGGTGTCTTTGGTGATATATTGGCTTAGGCTGTGTTTGGACATAATTGAGATTCATGGAGCCAGAGGGGAGGGCTCCATTCTGCTGCAGGGATTTGATTTTCAGGGAGAGCAGAACGGGAGTGAATCGCTCACCCGGGCAGGTGTAACCAACCCGCCAGGCTGGGCAGGCAGGGGAGGGCTGAGCATTAACTGGGCCCATTAAACTTCATCTCTGAGCCCGGACCGCTCAAACCTCAAAAAAGTCTTACTAAGCCCTGGATTTTCTCACAGGCAAACAGTGAGCTTGCACTAAAAACTTTCAGTTCAACTTTGGGCCAGGAGTTGAGGCCAGGAGCAGGCAGACAGCACCACACATCAGCTTTTCACCGAGGCTCAGCTTGCAGAGCAATCGTTTGGAGGCTGCTGCAGCTGCAGGAATGGGCAGGCAGGAAACCACTGCCCTTCCCCACCTCCAGTCCTCATTAAAACCCCAGCACCTGGGAATCCAATTCATCCTCACTTTACCCAGAAAACTTTTTGCAGCTGGGGATGATGATGAAACTCTTTGTGTCAGGCTACAAACATCATTTCTACCAAAAAAAAAAAAGTGAGAAGTACACTAACTCAATGGATGAATAGACTCATCATGGTGCATTGTCTTTGACACCTGGGTAACTGACCCAGTCCTGACTGTACTTTAATTTTTAATGTGCTAGTGATATTAAAATCCTAAACAGAGTCCTGTAAATCTATTTAGAAGCATAATGAAACAATTTTCAAGTTAGTGGAATTGAATAGCGAATGAGTGAATGGAGAACACATTGATTTTCTATGTCAGAAATGAAGCAATTTAGTATTTCTTTTACTCAAGGTGCCACTGTTCTGTGCCAGAACTAATTAAATCTAATGTTTTCTGAGCACAGAAACGATGTTGCCTCCCAGTGAAGTAACTATATCAAATTGAGGGGCAGAGGCATCAATGGCCAGTCAGTTGCACTAACATAACCCAGCACTCCTTGTCATTGCACAAGTAAGTTTTTCATTAGAATTTATACTTTTCTTGATGTTTTTAAAAATACGCTACTAAATGGAGGGAATAGGAGATATTAAGTATTTTGCAACTCCAGAATTAGGAACTGCTGAAAAATACTCTGAAAATTGTTTGGAGATTTAAAACTAAATTAAAAACGAATTCATAGGACAAAAAGAAGTTAATTGAGCTGGACTTTTCCTTTACACATGCAACTGGCTGCACATAGTCCTGCAAAACTGAAGTCATTTCTCCTCTGCTCCAGCACTGATAAAGTCATTCTAAAGCTGGTTCTGACTGTGCTGTTAACACTCACAACAGCAGCACAGGCTGCCCAGGGTCTGTATTGCAAAGTACCAAGGAGTGGAAATCAGAAGTGTTGAGGGTAAAGAGCCAATTTCATTGAAGTCATTGATTTGAAGAACATCTGCACTTGTTAGAATCTCCCAGCTGAGATGCTTTAAATTACAAAAATCAGCATGAAGGGTTACTTGCAGAAGACAAAGCATTTAATTTAAACACAATTATTTCAACTGGCTATATTTTTTTAGTTCGTTTAATAAAAACACAAATCCAGAGAGAACAGGATTAGGATTTGTATTCATTACTTTTCTTCTTGATTGAGGGTAGGAAAAATAATGAAATGTGAGAATATTCCACATGACAAGAAAAAAGTATTCCCACTTGGGTTTTACTAATAGCCTGTACCAACTCCCTAACGGTGTGATCAAAAGGATTAGATCACTTTTAATTAGTTGTGAGTTGGTCTGTGGGTAAGAAACATTCCTGCCTTACCTTAGGTAAAGCCTCCCCCTGGTGAGTGAAACCTGTGGAGCCTCTCTTTGCCTGTCCTCGATTCCAGAAGGCCAAAGTGACACAGGAAGGAGACAGGGGAGTAAATCACTCCTTTGGGAAAATCCTCCTGCTGGTGCTGGTTTCCCCCTGGGGTTCAGATCCAGCTACCATCCAAATCCCAGCAGAAGGCTTGTTCCAGGGTGTGCCCCCTACCTGTGCCACAAAGGGATTTTGTGCAAAACGCAGAAAACATCCATGCAGACAGAATTTTGATCCCCTTCTCACCAGCTGAGCTTTGTCCTGCTGCAACAGAGATGCTGTGGCTTTATAACTTCTGATAATAGCCCGAGCTGCCCTGCCATGGATCCATGCAAGGATCCATCCAGTTAAGGGCTGCCGGGACCCCAGCACAGTTCTCTGTCCAGAGAACAGCACAAGGTGAGCAGACATGGGCCAGGGGATAGAAGAGATTCATCAAAACCCTTCAAAAGCAGCTTTTCAGCTCTTGCTTTCAGTGGGAAATGGGGGTTAGGTAACTTGAACCAATGTTCCTCATTTCAAAGGCCAAGTCTGCTTTAACACCTTATTTGGGGTACCATGAGCCTGTGCCTCTGTTTGCCTATTTGTAAAACTTGAGGAATACTTAACTTGCAGGGCTCTGCCAGCTCCTAAAATCAATATACTTGAACTACATGTTCCTTGACCAAAATCAGCTGTAGATGTGCATGGCAGCAGCTGATGAGGAAACCCAGTGGAGATTGGTGTGAGCAGGGCTGGTGTGCAAAGGGACACTCGTGCCACATCAGCCAGATGGGCTCTGCCAGCAGCAACATGTCCCAGCTGTCACCCAGCCTGAACTCTCCAGCCACCTACACAACACACAGCCACGTGTGTGAGCACCCACAGAAACTAATACAGATATCAGACTTCACCATCCATTATCCTGTCATCAGTTTAAAGCCCAATTCTGAGGTGAGAGGACACATCACAGCTTTTTAATTACCACTTGCCCCAGCTACTGCAATCACGGACCCATAAAGGAATCCCAGCACAAATTGGTTTTGGCTAATAAATATCAGTCAGGGAAAAATAATGAACCAGAGCTCTTTCACCTCTTTATTAATCTGTGACATTTGCTGTGAAAGTCTCGATGAAGGGAGCTCCGCCCTTGCAGGCAATGAGGTGCAAAGGAATGCAGCAGGTCCTTTGGATCTGCGGGGATTGAGGCTTCCAGCCATGACTGATGGGGTGTCCCTACTCTGCGAGTGGGAGATGCAAGGTACAGAACCTGTCCCACTGCCAGTGTGTGCAGGATCCATAAACACTGACTGATTTTAACTTTTGCAGGGTTCATTGCAAATGGAAACAGGCGTGGAGGGGGAGGAGCGTGACTGTGACTGCAGCACATGGCACTGGGCTGGCAAGGCAGGGCAGTCAGTTTGCCCTGGCACATCTGTGTGCACGACAGACCGAACTTTAACCACGTCATATCAAGAACATTTTACCTGAAAAGTGAGCCATTTGCTTGGCTGGTGTCCATCTGAGCAAGCAGTGATTCCCCTCCTGACCAAGATGAAAACACAGATGTTTGTGGGAGCAGAAGCCAGGCTGCAGGCAAGAGCTCTGCAGCAAAGGGTGGAGGGGCCCTGGCACAGGGTGCCCAGAGAAGCTGTAGCTGCCCCCTGAATCCCTGGAAATGTCCAAGGCCAGGCTGGACAGGGCTTGGAGCACCCTGGTCTGGTAAAACCTGGCAACAGAATGTGACAGGGTAGAGCCTGAGCTCTGACCTAGGGCTGAAAGACTTCCGAGTGTTTGTCAGAATAGCAAAGAGAATTGGAGAATGAAGCAGTAAATCAGTACCTGCTTTTACACAGGGATTACACAATATAGTTTATGGAAATGGATTCCCTTTAATCCTTCAAACCTTCAAAAGATCCCATATTCCCACTACCCACGTTTCATTATGACACCTGTACCTCATCCCAATCCCACAAAGAAGGACGAACTCTCCTTTCCAACCTTCTGCCCTTCTACCTTTCCTCAACACTCATCCCATTAATCTGCACAGAGAACAACTTCCCAAGGTGCTGAAGTAACTGGGGGTTAAACTCTTTGAATCTTTCAGCTCTTCCTTTCTGGTTTTATTCACTTAAAAAAAAAAAAAAAAATCCATTTAAGTTCTTGGTCTTGTTGAAGATATAATTTTGCCTTGGGTGTAGAGGCAGTCACAGCTCATGGCATTTTCTGGCTCGCAGTAGAGGATTTTGGTCCTCCAAGCAGCATGTTTTCCTCCTGTCTCCTCCAAGGAACAACCTTGACATTTTTTTAACTCCAAAATTAGAATTCTGAACTTGCTCTAGAGTGCCTCAAAAAAGCTCTATGTGAAATAGCTGTTTCTTGTCAGGCTACTAAAATCCCTCACGGTTAAGCATAATTTTTTAAAGGCTTTATTTGCTATCAAGTACCTGAATCCTGTATATTTTACAAGTTAATGAGCTCGTTTTTGAGGAGAAAATGTAGCTGTTAGGAATATTAACTGAAGTTATGCTTACTGCTGGAGCGTGTGCAGGGTGTGTGTGTAAAAATCCTGCTTTAATGTCTAATCTTGGAGTAAGTCCCAGAAGAGATTGATTCAATTTCCATTCATTACGGGAGCAGAACTCAGAATTACTCCGATGTATAGGCACTCACTGCTGGCAGCATCCCTCAGGCAGCAGAGAGCAGTGACGTGGGGCAGGTGCAGGGTGTGTCAATGGCAAAGCTCGAGGGTTGGGTTTGGGTTTCAGGGTTGGCTCTGTCCTTGATGGCTTTCATTAGCAGGTCCCCAAGCCACAAAATCTCCAACTGCTCCTCCCTTCCTTAGGAAAGGCTACTTAGCTCTAAATGATAATTCCTGCTTTGTGTTGCCTTGGGAACTGAAGCACAAGTTTTGAATAAAAAATTTTATTACTTAAAAAATATGTATATTATTATACAATACTTATAACATGTACACATCAGTTTCATTTTGCCTTGAAGGTCCCTCTCTATCCCTGAACCTTTGTGTGGTTGAGGCAAGTTCTATAAACAAAAGAATACAATGACTGGGAAATAAGCTAATCTTTAATAAGCTTAATAGACTTAATCAGGGACTAAGGTCTTCAGCCACAAAGAGACAAAACCAAAACCTCTTGGAAGTGCTTATGAAATCTAGCTTGCTAAATTGTGAAATTATGATTGTATGTGGTAATGACCATGTTCCTGGTTTTAGCAGAGTTTTAATCACCAAAGTAATTAATTATTCTATGCGGTGACCAACCTATGGGCTAAATCAAACAGATATAATATCAAATAAGCATAACTGAAAATATAGTTTAACAGCATAATTGAAAACAGTTTCAGCTCAGTTCATGCATCAGAGTAGCAGTGGGAAAGGAGCAAAGTCAGGGCTGGGCTCACTAACTATGGCCACTTGTCTGTGCATGTTCAGAAGTTTATTCAGCATTTAATGCAGAATATTTGTGCCTCAATCAAATTTAACTCTCAGCGTAATTTTGCACTTTGCCTGTTCCACAGCTACTTCTGTGCCCCGGTCTCAATGAGTCTTTTTTGCTAAAGTCTGAATTTCCAGCTAATGTTATTGTAATTTTTGGAGATAAGGGCTGGAACATCGCTGCATCAATAAATAAAGAGAAGAGCCCTGAGAGCCCCAGCTCCTTCCCCTGCTGTGACTTTGTGCTGTCAAAATGCAAATACTTTAAGAGGTAAGCCCTAAGAGGAGACATCACTGCAGTCATGTGTGATTTACAAGAGCGTCAGGACACATTACAGCTCAGATTTACTTCCATGCTAATTTGTTTTGAGTGATAAAATACTTGTCCTGTCTATTAGTGCCACACAGACTCGACTGTCACTCTCTCTTGGCCAAAGGAAAACAAAGGCTCTGCAGGAAGGCAGGAGGTGATTTTGTTTAACCCAAAACTTTATCTACTAAATTAAGTTTTAAATGCCTAAACTCCCTCAGAACACTGGCATTTTGTTTTACTTCTTTAAAAATGCGTTTTGCAAAGTACACAGACATTTCACACGTTATTCCCAAGGGACAGACAGTTTGGGTTAAAATGGCCAAATCCAGGATTTAGTCATCCCCCCATGACATGGATATTCCATCTTCAGCTTGAGCTTCTACAGTGTGTTATACCTGTACTCATCCTCTATTCCTGGCCCTCTCTAAACACTCACAAAGGAAACACAAGTCTGCTGCAAAGCCTCAGAAACTGATACAAATTCCAATTACACAAAGCATCTGTAACAGAATGCACCGCAGGGGCTGCACAAAGCACCTCCAAACAAGAAATATCCTCTGTCTCATTAAATCATAAACTGGACATGAATGTTTGACTCTGATAGGCTTATTACCCTAAACACTATTGATTAGTAGTAAAACACTGCATTTCTTAATTTACAATCAAGGAAATTGGTTCCTAACCTGTTACACAGCACCACAAGAGCCCGGCAGGTGGGACAGGGCTCTGGGATATCTGCACAAGGCTGCCCACGGTCAGGTCAGTTCTCCTGGGAGCACTTTTCCCAGTTCCCAGGACTTCTCTGACAGAAATCATTGGTTGAACACCAGTTGGTACTTTTACCACATTAACTATTCTCACAATTTTGGGAGTTTTTCCACCCATTCCCCGAATTACTCGTTCAGACTCCACACACATCCTTTAAGTTTCAGCTGGGCTAACCAGGAAAGGGAGGGATTCCTGCTCCTGGCTGCATCTGCTTTGCTGCTGGTTCTTTAACAAATCTATCCCCTCTTGTCAGCTCTCTACTCACACTGCACGTCACAAATCTAACAGCTTGGGTTTGGGGTAGGGAAGGGTGCTGCTCTGTGCTCCCTGTTACATCTGCAGTTAGATACAACCAGTTAGATGTGAGTGTTGCTTGCTCACAGGAGTTTTGCTGACTGGCATCAAATCCCACCACACAGGAGGAAATGTTATCAATCCTACTACTGACAAGATCGTAAAGGAAGACTAAAGACATGAGAGCCAATAAAGTAACCTGAGAATCCCTTAATTGCAAGAGTATTAGGTAGAAATACCAAGTAAAGATAAAGGATTAAGAATTTAATGCCTTATTTACTTTCTTCAGCCCCAGAAGAGCAATTTGTGTCAGTGGGGTATTGTACATCCTCAGATCCCACCGTGGAAGGTGATTTTAAAAATAACTTCCCTGCTTCCAGTTTGTAGGAGTCCAACCATTGTTAGCAGCTTTACTGCAAACACTGTGATTACAAAATAAAGTGTTGCCTGTAAAGCAAGGCTAAATAAGCAGCATCAGGGTAGCAGCAGACAACTGAATTAAGTGTTCATCTTTTGGTTATCACATGCTTTGTTCACAAGGAGATTACTTTTCCAGCACAGTCTAACACAATTACTCCACATAATCATCATCACCTTTTGCCTACTGTGTCAAAATTTCATGCTGTGCTCTAAAAACCATCATCTTGCAAGAGAACCTGCACCCAGTCTGAACAAGCTTCACATGGAGATGCATTTACTCCATCCTTGGTGGATTTTTGAGCAATAGAAATCTGTATTTTTCAATCAAACCTAACATTGTATCTCCAGCTAAGGCAGAGTCTTGCTGAGCTCCTGACTTCTGTTGTGCATGATGCGATGGAGTTATTTGAGCAGGGTCAGATGGGTTTCCTCTGCCTGTGCTGGGAAGATCTGGGTTCAATAGCCAGAAGTTTATCACATTTTTGGCAGGCCAGAGACTTTGAGGCTGAAGTCAGCCTAAATGAGAGTCAGTGGCTTTTCAAGGCACTTTGTGCCCCGTGCAAACTCTGCTTTGCTCCCCTGAGTGTGACTGAGCAGAGCTCCATTAATGTGGGTTTAACAGCCAGGAACACCAAAGGGGCCATTATCAAATCTAGAAAGCAAAGATATTTATCTGAAATGCAGAGGTGAAACACCAGCTCACAAGTTAATGCTTTTGCAATCTTTTCTTGGACATTACTAAATGCTTGGGTGTAACACACGATTGTAGCAATTTTAAGTTTAGAAAGAAGCCCTAGTGATTTATTATTTACAACAAGGACATTTCTAAAGAATATTAAAACCAGAATTAATTCTTAATTAAAATTCTAGGGTGCAAGTCAAGCATTCAGACTCTAGGAGATTTCAAACCTGGAGTTTTCATCAGTTTTATCAATTCAGCTACAATGAAAATTATGTTTATTGATGTCCTAAACAGTATCAGGCAATTGGAATGAGTCTCTCAATACCAAATTAGAGGATGAAGTGCTTTATTATCTAACCCTGCTGCCTAAGCCCTTAGGGCCTCCTTCCCAAGGCCTCTGCCACCACAATCCCTGCAGGTCCTCCACTCCCCTCCCCTCCTGGCTGGCCACGGGCTGGGGCAGTGGGGAACGTATAAACCACAACACATCAGCCTACTTAACACAGGAAACACTCGCTAAACAAAACAAACAAAAGCACAAACACAAGCTGACAGGTTTCCCACACAGCTTGAGCTACAGATTTGTCTTGGTTTTTTTTAAAAACAAAAATCTAAAATTTCTGGAGAGCCCACAGAGACATCTTGTGCTGGGATAACAAATAGCAAGTCAGCAGTGCAGAGGAGGGGTCATGGTCCTTCTGCCTCTGCTCCAGTCCTCTGGGGACACGGGAGCACACACAGCTGGGGCTTGGTTAGCACCTCCCTTGGTGGAGATGGATCAAGGGAAGGCGGTGGTGGAAGCTCCTGGCACAGTGAGATTGGCCATGGCAGGGCATTATTTTGTCAAAGTGGCATCTTTCAATATCTTTGAGTCTTATTCCATAAGGTATTTTATTAAATAGCTACTGGTGGCCATCGGTTCTTCAGTCAAACTCGGCGTTACGCACTGGTAACTGCACTGCAGCAATGAAACCTTCAGATGATATCACTGTTTATGAAACTCAACACTCAGGTCCCTGAGTGCTTTTTCTAGTGGAATTCTTGAGTTTAGGTGCAAAACAGGAGCCAAACAGCATTCCAGAGTTTAAATATTTCAGGAGGTGACAGAGAGATGGAGTACAAGTGTTGTGAGCTGACAGGAGCACGCCGAGAGTGGTTTTGCCATGGGCAGCAAGAGAGGCTGGAGGCAGCCTCAGGGAGGGCAGGGCCAGACTGAGATTGATTCCTCTTAAACCAATTCCTCAGAGCATGAAAAAGTTTCCCACTTTCCCATGTTAAACACCTTTCTCCCACTCAAAGCTACATACTGTCCCATAAAATGGGTATTTATACTGTGTTGGGAACCCAGGGTCCCATTATGCTGCCATTTGTTTTTCAGCAAACCTTTTAGATGATGGCCTGACTCCATCTGAGTAATTAAAGTGTTGGTTATTTCACTGCAGGATGCTCAGCACAGCTGCAGCATTGCCATGGCTGCCTCTGTGCAAGGCTAGGACGGAAGGAAGGGAGAGGGGTGGGGGGACACAGCCCCAAACTGCTCCCACCGAGGCTGCAGAGCCCCAAAGGCAGCAGGGGGAATTAGCCCCAAGGACAAAATGCTGCCTGCTGGCATTGCCTGCCTGGGAGAGCCAGCTCAGAGTGCTACAGCAGCAGCTGGTTTCTCAGAGGACTTGTTGGATTTCTGAGTGCTGGTTTCAGAGGACCTTCTGAAGCACAGCTGCTGTGGGGCAGCAGCAGCACCCCGGGCAGCCTCTGACTGTCCCATCTGCCTCAGGGTTAGTAATGTCAGGAACACAAAAAGAGAGGCTTTTGGCTTGCTTAGGGATTTTTTTGTTGTGTTTTTAAAGGACTCAACCACACCTGGAACAGGATAAAGACAACTGCTTGGACAACACGAACCCTGGGCTAGCTCAGGCTCTCCAGGAGACAGGGAACACCAGGATTCTGGCTATCCTCCCAGCTAGGCTCTCCCAGAGCTGTCTGTCCTGGTGCAGGTGATGGAACAGCCTCTGTGCCAGGCTCCTGTGAAGTACAGCCTTCTCCCCAGTTCATGATTTACTCCACACCTGTCCTACCAGCAGATTGTCTCACCCACTCTGGCTGTGCTTCATTCACTCCCTGGCCAAGCTAAGCTTCATCCACTGCCCCTTCAGCCCCTGGTAGAGCTTTGTGCAAACCAAGGGTTCACAGGAGGCTCTGGGAGCTGCAGGGCTGCACTCAGAGTCCAGAGAGCCCTGTGAGCTGCCCACTTTCCTCACATGACCACCAGCTCACACTGCCCCCAGAGCTGCCCAGCCTGGCCAGTTCGTGTCAGAGCCCGCAGAGGGGCTGGAAGATCCCTCATGCACAAGGAGCAGGGCTCACAAACACTGCCAAGGGATGTTCCCTGATGCCACACATCAGTGATCAGCACAGCTCTGCTGTCCTCTGCTCAGCCACAGGCTGTGAAACCACGGTGCTGTGGCTCACAGAGAGCACCACCGACAGCTGCCACCACCCTGCCTCCCCTATTCCATGGCAATGCTGTGCCAAGGCTTGGAGGAGCTATTTCAGTGTTACTGCTACACAGGATGATAATTAAGCATGCACTAGACTGGAAGGAAATGTGTAAGAAGCTCTGGAAAAGTAGCCCTGAAGCTATACTAGCAATGGAAATGAAGTTCTGTTACTCAGAGCCAAAAAAGTGAGGTCACGGAAGGCGAGGTTGGCACAGAATTTACTCATCCCCACTCTCATCAGAGGAGGCTCCTTAAGTTTATCACTGGCTCAAAGGCACATTAATCTTTCAGAGACAAGAGCAATGAGAGTAACTGGTTTTTAAAGGCAGACACATGAAGTAATTGCAAGTTTGCCTGGACAAGAAAATGCTACACTTCCTCTCTCTCTCCAGAAAAGTAAAAGAAAAATACCAAACTCCTGAGTGAATGTGGCATGGGACAATTTCAGGATGGCTCTTGGCATGGCTGGTAAAAGCAGGTGAACTGCCAGAGGGGAAAAAAAAGTAGGAGAGATACTGGATAACTGTGTCAGGGAGTTCCAGCCTGGGGGCTTGTGATGATGCAGCTATCATTCAGGAGAGGACTCAAAATAAATAGTAATAATAATAATAATAATAATAACTCCACAACACAAAAAAAAATCCCAGCAAAAACACACACACACACAAATCCCCCATCCATAAATCAGAAAATACTTGTGCAGCTGGCATTGGACAGAGAGGGAACACAACAGGTGCCAAACTCTTAGAGCAGGCACTGTAGTATTCACCTTTCTGTGATCCAGCCACAAGCTCTTTAGAAAGAGAACTGTGTCCCACTACCAGTGAATGGAGCAGATGGAAACCTCTGCCAATTTGTTTAGTTTATGACTCCATTTCAAAGTGCCACATGTCGAGCTGACCATCCATTTTTCCCTCTGAAAGAAGACAGTCAGATTCTTTTGGGATTTGTGTCTTTATCCAGATACTTTAGTCTGCAGGATTCCAGTGGTCAGGCACCTACTCTGGGTAATATTTTTCTCTACCTTTAATGGATATTCATGACAGAAAATTATGCCTTCCTGTCAGTAGATAGAAGTGCTGCCCATGTGGATTGTCAGGCAGGTTCAGCACTGTGTAACACTTCCCTTCCCAGGACAATGTATTCATTACCAGCCAGAGCAAAAAGAACCTGAGCAATGGCCAAACAGGCACAAAAGGAAAACTATTTCGCTTTAAATTTAATTATTTCCACACCTGCATGATATTTACACAAGGCCAATTTTATTAGGCTTGATTTTCTCCTAGGACATTTCTGTCTGCTGTAGCAATTTCAACAAAGGGAATTTGGAGAGACATTCAAGCGTTGCTTTGGTTCATTCCCATTTTACACAGGGAAATTGCCATCCAGAATGCAGAGCCATGGACTTTATCTAACAGAGGTTATTCCTGATGTACACAGCAGAAACCCTCTGAGATTACACTGATGCTAAGTTTACATAAGGTCAGAATCAGGCCTTTTGCTGCTGGAGAAATTTAGATATTTTTGCTTCCTAAAAAGTGTTGATAGCAACAACAATGCACTCATTATTTCCAGCAGTGCTTCACCTTTAAAATGTCACATTTAAACTTGAAACAGGATGGGGTGAGGCATCTTTGGACTCATATAGAACTCTGCTTTCTTGATATAAATTAGCTGTATGGAACCAAAGCTCCACTGAAAAACACTTTTTTTTTTACCTTAAAAAAATACATATTTCATAAAGGCTAAAGTAATTTATGTAGGATGAAGGACAGAAAATTGGGTCTTCTTCAGAAAACCACAGAGGTGTTCTGGGTAACACTGTTTGATAAAGCAATAATTTTATTAGGGTTCTCATTTTTTTAAAATCTCATTTGGTCTGGGTTGTTTTATCAATGGAACTGATCTCTCCTCACTAATCTGTCTCTCATCTTACAAACCATAACTCTGCAACCTTGAGAGGACTACTAAGAGCTGAGAATTACAAGAACACAGCTTATAATGCAAATCTCTTCCTGGCTTTCACAGGTGCTCCAGGGCTGGCTTGACAATCCCCACACACACCACTTGCCAGCTGAAACTGGTGACAGATTAATGGAACAAATTACACCTGAGCACCAAAGAGCACATAATCACATCAAAGTCAGCGGGACACGCAGAACAGGACAGAAACTAAACGTGCCTTTATTGCAGGCAACGTTAAATATTGAAGCTTCATTGTGGTGCACGCTGTCGTACCATGAAAAGCATCCGACATCTCATCCAGAAACCCACTCGAGTATAAAGAAAATGAGGGGAAAAAGCTCTGTACTCTTTAAGCAATTCATTTCAGGAGTGGACCAAGTGACCTGTTCCTCTCTGAAGGGGCAAACCCTGCCCTCACAGGAAAGCAGCAGTGCTGCGAGCCAGCAGAACTCTGGCTACTTGAGCAGCTCTGCTTACTTGCCACTTGTGTTTTCAGCGTGGTCCTGATGGTGATGCAGAAGGGGAGGACCCAAAAATCGGACAGGTTGTCTCCGCAGATTATTTTGCTCCTGTCTTTGGGCACTGCAAACCTGCTCTGCACCCAACAATACAAACCTCAGGGCCAGCCCAGGTATTCTCCTTGCAGCACATCCACATTAAGGAGGCGTTCTGGCTGTAGGATATAATGTGCCTGGCCAAGAAGCTGCTTGAATATTCCACATGCAGCCACCGTGTGTCTGCCACCCTGGCTGGCTCAGGAGCCCCGAGGGGCTGGGCAGCAGGGGGGCTCTGGCCACAGCCGCAGCAGCTGCCAGCAGTCCCACCCAGGGAGGACTTGGGACTGCAAGGAGACAATTTTTACCTTAGAACAGGCCAGTGTTTAACTGCTCCCTGGGAAACAGCTCTCACAGCACTCGCTGCAAGTAGGGCAGTCTGGAAATATCTCAGAAGCTACAACAGGCAAGGTGGTAAGCTCATAACATGATGAGAAACGGCTTTGAAATGAGGTGCATGGGTATTTTAGGCAAGTAACCAAGGGGAGAGCCAAGTAAGAACCCACCAGGCTGCTGTTGTCAGGAGCAACCCCACTTCCCCCACAGGCAGCCGTGCCCCAGGTCTCCCAGTTTCTCTCCTCCCTCCTGTGTGTGTCCCACACTCGCTGTTTTCTGGCACTACAGAGATTACAGAATGCGCTCATCATACGTAAAATGATTTTTTTTTCCAAAACCAAAATTTCAAAGTTTACAAATCCAGGAGACATAATTCTGAGAATGGGGAGAAAACAAGTTCTCATGACAGATCCTAGCTCTGTTTAGACCCCAAATTTAAGAGTGCTGGTCTATACAAGCTCCTTGACTCCCTATTGTTAACAGCCACATACTCCCATACTCCACTCATGAAAAGAGAATTTAACTGTAAACATTACATAATCCCTAAGAACGTGTCCCCCAGAATTCAGGGGAAATCAGCAGATACTAAATTAGCTGGCACTCCTATTTATTCCTTCAGCCACACATTTGGAGCCATAGCTGACTGATATTCTGGTGGTCGATGCATTCTTCTCTATTACTTTCCCCCTACTGCACATGGAACAAAAGGCTACAAAGTGCAGACATCAAGGGGGAAAATCCTAGTTCCACTACATTAACTAAAGCTGTCTGCTATTGAAAGCAGTGATAGGTAATCCATATGATAATTTCCACAACCCCACCACAAAAGGATCCCATTATCAATGCAATCCAACAGTACTGGTGGCTAGAAAAGAATTTATTCTACTTTCTGATGAAAGTTACCCCACATGGAAAAAAAAATTATGTTTTTACAGTGTAAACCACATGTGTTTATGATGTGCAGAGCAGCATCTTTGGAAATCACTGTGCATGAATTAAGGAAGCTTCAATCAAGATCAAAATTCGGGTGACATCACAAAGATACGAAGACTTCAACTCTCTGTCAGCAAAAGGAACCGTGGTGAAACCACTTAATCAGAGTTAGACAAACACTCTGGACAGGAAGCTCAACTCACTGCATTTAGGATAAAATAAGTTTCCAAGCCATCCCTCCAAAACAGGTCAGATTTTTTAATTCTGTTTTGTAAAACACAACCATAAATCCAGAACTTAATTCTTTGTCCCTGGTAACTGCTGTAGCAGAAAAATCTCAAAATCTCTCCACCTTTTCACATTTGGTGCTCAGCTTCAATGGGTTAGGAGCCAGCCCCTGAGGCTGGGTAGGCAGGGGCAGGACAGATGTGCCCCTCACGCTTCCAAATCAGAGAATATCAAATGTCAGCTCTGTGCTGCCCTGTTTCCCTTCTGGCAGCACAGTCCCAGGTCAGAGGTGCCACACAGATTATTCAGGATGCAGAACCAATACAGAAACCTTCACACTTCACACACAATAACCCTGTTATTTGGTAAACTGGGATTTCCTCTGAGTGCTGACACAATCTCTTGGATTAAAGGGACAGCAACAGCCTTTTTTGTAAAGCTTGAAACAAATGTTTATGATCAAGCCTATTTATTGGGATTTTGAAGTAAAGTAAGGACTTTGCAGTCTTAGCTTTACAGTTGGGCTTGATGACCTTAAGAGTCTATTCCACACGAAATGATTCCATGATTCCCCATACACTTTCCAGAAAAGCCCTTACATAGTAGTAATTAATTATGTTATTGTTAATTATGTTATTGTAGGGAATCACAGCAAAGAGAAGATGCAGAGGTTGGAAGTGTCCTCTGGTCTCGTGAAGGACTCATTTCTTGGCCTACCACTGATAGCGTTACCCGCTATCAGTAACACATCATTTTAGGAAGCTTTTTTCCCCCCCTCAAACTGCAAAGAACATTTTTATGCTGCTCTAAATTGGGAACTAATACGAAGTGGAATGAGTGAAGTGGGAAAGTTTGGTGTCAGATATTTTAACAATGTCTTCCTAGAAAGCCAGAAAGAGTTTTCTGCCATTTAATGCAATTAATTAAATAGATAGAGAACTTCATGCAGTAGTGATTAAGGAGGCACTCTTGTTAATTCTCTGAGAAGAAATCGCCCTTTAAATATTATTAAAATTCTTTAAAATAATTTTTCTTACTCACAGTTGTATTTCCATTCTTTAGTTAAACACACTGCCAAAGTATTAAAATAGAAGGTCCTTTTTTTTGGTAAGAATTATAATGATGTCTTTTTGTCATTTGAGTCAAGACAGTTTCTACAGAGTATTACAAATGATTTTTCTCCAATTCCAAATAAATTCCAAAGGGACACACCCGGGGTGCTCCCAGCCTGGAGCTGCTGAGCTTTGTGGGACTCCTGGAGGAGAACTCTTCACTGCAGGGCTGCAAACTGACACTGCCAATGCCTGATGGACAAACTGGTTCTCTGACCTACTCCAAGGCTCTGGGCAGGCAAATTCAAGCAACACAACCTGACTCCAGCTGAGAGGGAGGTGTGGCCGAGCCTCCCATCCTGAGCTTTTCCCATGCCCTGCCCGCTCCCAATCTGCTTTCCTCATCCATCCTCAGCTCTGGGCAGCGCAGGTTTGGTGGGGCTGGGGAGAGGGGAGTCGTGGAAAAGCAATAACAAGCACCTCAGCTAACAGAAATGTGAAGCTTATGGAGACTTTCTCTGGCCAAATCTATTCCATTTACAGCAAAACAGCCAATTCAACAGCCGGCTCAGTTTAGCAGGCTGAGGAGTGCAGCCCTTTGATTCCCCAGCTGAAGCTCCGCAGACTCAAACATTAAAATGATTCAAGGCAGAGATAACACAGTTCCAGTCCCTGGCAAAACCTCTTCAGCTGCTCATCATTCAGATGTATTTTTGAATTCCTGAGCAGTGTAGGAAGCAGCAGTAAAGCCTGTAGTTTATGCCTGGCCCAGCTACAAATGGAGACAAGCTATTACTTTCTCTTTCCAAGAATTCATTCAATTGAATCCAATTTTGAAAGCTGTGGAGAATAATTTGAAATATAAGGAATTTTGGGTTCCTTCTGAGCCTTCACAGTGCCTTGACACTTGTCAGTGGCTCAGAGGCTACAAATTCAAGCAGAACTAATGGCAAAACAGCTTCTTTGATTACATTGGGAAGGTGTAGCTTTAGTAAGCAAATATCTGTCAAACATTCCCACTTCTGTGAAGCTCTTGCAGATACTTACTTCAAGTGGAAGTATTTTTAGTATAATTGCCATTAAATGAATTATAGGAAGCCAATAAAATTTTATAACTGATGAAAAATATTGCTACTTTACATCATTAAAATGATTTTTAGAACTGCTGTGATCGCATTTTTGCCTATATATTGTCTGTCAATACACCTGAGATTCGTAAAAACAGGCTGGTTTCACAGAACACTTGAAATGCAGTTTATGTGCAGACAGAGACATTTTATACTGTGCAAGATGTGCTTTCCATTCTTCAGTCATGCCATACACACACATCTTGGGAATCCAGAGCTTTCCCCCTGCACTCACAGCAATGCCACCCAGCAGTGACACTGTGCCAGCCATTCAGACAGCTTTAAACACAACTCACAACCCAGACAGGGTGGCTGTGGAGCTACAGCAAAACTCTTGGGAGTTCAGCACAGAGCTACACCTGGAGATGTTGTCTCCAGCAGCCACAGATGATTTTCCCCATCACAAACACCATTTGTGTTTCAGGGAGGGCAGAGCAGAAATTCCACCCCCAGGCTGTCCCTGCTTTCCCACTCACTCATGCAAGAGCCAACCCCTCAGAATGACCAGAGAAAGAGGTGGCACAGAACCCCCCCAGCCTCATGTCTGCTGCTCTCGGTCACCCATAGCTGACCCAGAGCTCTGCCTGTAAACCATGCAGAACCTATTTTCTTCCGTATTTTTACACTGGTCATGGACTGTTGGCTCAATGATTTGACAGTTTAATTCTCAGGAGAACAGGGAGGCAGAGGAACCATCCCAGAACAGTAATGAGTGCAGGGAGACACAGGATTTGGAAGAGTGGTCCAGCAGTGCTTTTGCCACACTGGCCAAGGGCAATCTTAACAAACCTCTCAAAAGCACTTTCTCTCAAAAGTAAAAACCCCTCCACAGCACTAAACACAGCAAGAAAAAGAAATCTGTCAGTGTTAATTTGCAGAACAAACACAACCAACTTTAATATCCAAGCCCAGCAGCGATGGGCTTTGGACTCTGTTTCAGTGGGGAGAAACCTTCCTCCCACTTGAGCAGAGAAATGACTGATCACTGTCACTGCTGGTGTACAGCAAAGACTGTCAAGATGCAAAGAGGGACATCAGCAGAAGAAGAAAGGCCCAAGCCATGTCCATGGAATCAACAGCCAAAAAAACCCCAAACAAACAAACACCCAGCATCCTCCCCCAAAAAAAAGCCCCTTAGAAGAAACCCAATGCATGTTTTTAAATGAATTAATTCTCTGCTGCTGATTTCTTCTTTGGCTCTGCAGTGATTCTGTTATCAGGCTTCCCTAATGACACAGAAAAATAAATTCTAGTTTGCCATTCTTTCCCTTCAGATAATCTGCTCTAATTGAGTGTTTTACCGAGCAATCAATTGTACTTCACTCACTTTCCTGGGCTTGAATTACAGAATTAGAAGGGAAAAAAGCTTGTTCAGACCACATTGCTTTGATCCCAGTGCTAGGATGAAGCTCACCGTGGGCAAAGGATTCCTTTGCAACATTTAAGGCCTATCCTGAGCAGGTAAAAGGAGACCTTGTGCTCATCTTCTGCACAAGATTGGAGCCCTCCCTTGTTAACAGCCAGTTCTGAGCAGTTTTGGAGAACTCCACACCACCCCCACAGGAATGACAGCTCCCACAGAAGCATCGAGGGCTGTCCCACTCCAGCCTGGATGTGGTTCTTTCCCTTGCAGTAGCCACTGCAAAAATCAGCTGCTGTAAAACCCCTCAGGAAGCACAGAGCAAACGAGAGAGTGAAGGAAGAGCTGGAGTCAAACCGAGCATTGCTGTGTAATTTATACTCAACAGGCATCACACAAAAGATGCCATATTTATGATTTAATAGCCTGCTAGGTAAAAGTTAGAATTAGCTTCCAATGCATCCTATTAGTGAGGCTGCAATGCGTTAAGTTAATGTGCAAAGGCATTTTTAATATTAGCTCCAGCTACAATTGCCCATCTAATTGAATAGAGAGTGGGGAAAAAAAAGGAGTTTGTAAATCTGCCACCACAATGGCCAGTTACAAGGGTTTTTTATGGCTCTCTTGTAATGGAAACATCAAGTCCATGGGTAAGCACTGTAACTGTGGGTAAAAGATATCTGTTTATTAGTGTATGTAAAGAACCAGAATAAGCTCCTTGGTCTCAGATTCATCCCAGTTCTTTACTGTACCAGAGCCACAGAAAGGGATGACTTTGGCCTTTATGGAATGTGCAATACAATCTGATAAATGGTATTTGTCTCACTGCTGCTGGCAGACAGCCAGCTTTGGGAATGCCAGCTTAAACATTTGCCTGAAAAAATCCATGTAAAGCACAATGCTGGGTTGTGTTGGCAGCTATCAGACCAAGTGCCCTCCCTGTGACAGTAGGATCAGAAGTAAGTTAAAAATGTATTCCTATAAGAAGGTTGTGGGATTTTTGTCTTGGTTGTCGTTAAAGCTACTGAAAGATACTCAGAAAAGTAATTATTCTATAAAATTTACCAGCATGAGGTCCAGCTTGGGCTGCCCATCACTCTGATGATAAAGCTGTGTATTCACCCTCTGAAAGATGCAGTGTGCTGTTTATTGTCTGACTGTCAGCTCTGGAACGTACTGGAACACAATAATCAAGCAGGCTTAAAACTGCTGCCTCTCATTATGTATTTTCCATTACAGGGAAAGCATGTTTAATTTCTTTCATTTAGTCCATTTACTTCAGGATCTTTGAAAGTCCAAGTGCATGTGAAAGTCCAAGAATGATGGTGTTTGCTTTGCAAACAGCAGATTTGAATGGTTAAATAGTGTGAAAATAATTCACAGTATAACTTTTTTCTTTATGCCTGTATCCCCTGCCTGTTACTGGAAGTTCTTTCAGACACAGACTGTTTCCCATCATGGGGTCTACTGCAAAATAACAGAGGTGGAAAAGGCAAGACACCTGATGCAGCAGGCTCTCCAACAGACTGCCCACTTTTCTTGGGTTTTAAGTCTCCAGGGCAGTGAGCTGAATGTATCTAATAAATATTATTTAAAGGTATGGGTAAGGAGGAACAAAACCAGGAGAGACTTTGCTTGAGAAACAGGAAAGGACAGTACCCTCCTTTTTAAAGCAGTTATATTAAAATGATACCTGCTCTGGCTTTGTACCAAGCTGCTTGCAGACTTATTTAAAAGGAACAAGCCGTTTTAATTAGCTCTCCCTGGACTCAGGAACATGTGTGTCCCAGGTGGTGGGGGAGCAGAGAGAAATAAATATATATATACTTAAATGAAGAGCAGGCTGGCCTTGTTGCCAGTTCTCTCAGCTCTGTTTTAATCACTTTGAAGAACACAAGTCCACAGTGACCTCTGTTGTTCCTTTCATATTGGAGATTAAAAGATGAAGCACTGGTTCTGCAGCTGGTGAACACGCTGCGAGCAAGGAAATCAATGACTCTTTCAGACAGGTCTCTGTGCAAAACGGGTTATCAGACATGAAATAATTAATTTTAATTCAACTGGTTAAAAATAGACACTACAAAAAGAGAAATGGTCTTTCTTTCTAAAAAAAACAAGGCAAATGGATTTTTTTTTTTAAAGCCAGAAAATCAGATGCCTCTCATTTTAGAATAGACTTTCAATTATATATATTTTTTCCACTTCTCTTCTGTACATGTACTTCTTTCAGGCACTAAATCTGCTGTAGGAGAATGTCAGGTAGTCCCCTGCATACTCTGATGCTCTATGGTTTCTCAAGGGTCCCTGTCACCATCACCACATCACACAAAGCCTGTGAGCAGCGGGGGCTCAGACACAGGAACCTGTCCAAAGGCAGCTCCACAGGGTGGAGGAGGATTAGAACAGATCCTTCTGATACGTGAAACAGCCACATATTGCATCAGCACCTGCAGCTTCTCCTGAGGCTTCAGCTGAGGGCTGTCAGGAAAACATGCAGCATTGTCCCAGCCACAGCCACAGCCCTGGGACAGTGCAAATCCCACATCACACCGAGCATCCTGGTCCATCCAGGAGGGAATATATGGCAAGAGAGCTGCACACACTGAAATCTGCATTGCCAGCACACCCCACGAGTCATGCAAAGGATGCAGCATGCAGGGCTGGGACACCAGGGCTGGCCTCAGCACTGGGGCTGGAATGCTGCTTTTCCCCCAGCCCGACACCTTCTGTGTGGGCTGAGGTTTAAAAGTCAGCACCATCTGAACTTGGAGCTGGACCAAAGTTATTTGAATGCTGCAGCCACGTTCCCTGCAAGGGGAGCCTTTGAAGGCTTGTTTGCCTTCTGTGCCATCCCAAGCTGCTCAGGAGTGATAAGCAATTCCACATGAAAAGGAGCTCAAGACACTATTTATTTTTCCTTCATGTGTAACAATAACAAACTGTATATTGATCCCTTTTTCTGGAAAATAGCCTCCGTTTGTGACTCAGGAATTGCAGCCAGGTTAATTGCACTGTGCAGTTTGCTGTTTGACCTTCCATTTTTATCTTTCCTGGCCATTTCTACAATTCCTCCAGGGAGCACCAGATGTTTGAGTAGATGATACCACACAACTGGATAGAGAGGAGCAAACAGCAATGAACTTCTGTAAACACTGAGCAAAACTGAGCAATGGAAGAATTTACCAGCAGTCCTCAGGCTGGATCTCACATGTCCCACATGGATAGAGCACAATTCATTTATTTATTTAAACACAGAAACAAAGACAAGCCAAGCAAAGTGCCATGAAGAAGCCTTTGTATGAATGGAAGTCACACTGAACACAACCAGACCCTGGAAGCGTGAGTGGGTTTCCTACTGTTCATGCCTGTAGTAGAAAACAGTCCTCCTGTTCCTGACACACAGCCTGGAACTCCACCAGGACAGCTGGGATAGAGCACTGCAGAGGAAGGTACCAATGGATCCAGCAAATGCACCTTAAAATACATCAACACTGAACCTTACAACTCCAACCTGGGTATATTTACCAGTGCACTTCTTCCCATTTGGAAGTCATCCAAAGGCTTGGATTTTCCTGTGCATGCTCTCACTGCTCAGGAGTCTCCAACCCCCTGCTTTTCCCTGCAGCTTTTGCAGCTCTAGATGTGATGCTTGTTGCCTGACCCCCTCTCTGGGCCACAAACTGTTCTGTGAACACGAGGAGAGAGCTGATGGAGCACTGTAACTGATTATGTGAGATTGTCTGGCATCAACTATTGCTCAAATCCAGTTACATAAGACTCTGAAATATTTAGAATAACTAAAAATACCCCCTCCTCCAGCTGGTTCCTCTCTGAACCCTTATCATCTGGCACCACGATGACAATGGTGGGGCAGAGACTGTTGTCAGATACAGCCTGGGTAGAGAGGGAGGCTGTAAAACCACCTCCCATCAGCACTGCTGCACACTGGTGTGAACAGACCAGAAAATTATACATATATCAAATTATCAGTTCCTTGTTGGGGTTTCCAGGCTGATTGACAAAGGCAGTGGATGCTTGGCACTGCCTTGAACTGCTCCTGCTCTGGGGTACAACACTCCAAATTACTCATTACTGTGTGCCAGCGGGGCAAATCCTGCAGGAATCAATGGTGCTACAGCCTGCAGGAATGGCAGCCAAGGCACCTCAATCTCCAAGAAAGTTAAAATAGCTAAAGAATCCAGGCACAGGATCCTTGCTTGTCATTCCCCACCAACTCTGCTGCCATGCCCTCGGTGTGCTCGAGTCCTACCCTGCCCTTATGGAAGTTGGGAGCTCCTCTCCCAGGAATCCCCGCTGAGGCTCAGGTGACAGCTCTAACACTGGTTTGTGCAGGTCTCAGCGAGCAGTCTCACCTGGAAGGCCACAGTTTACCCAGAGGAGGTTTTCCTTTCCCCTGCACTTTGCACAGCTCCAAACTCAACAGGGCAGCCAAGCTCCAGAGAGGCTCTAGGAGCCGCTGGCACCCAACTGCAACGGCGGCAGATGGATCCCACTCCTGATTTCCCAGCAAATGAGGAATTACACAGCATTCCAGGCCAAGCCAGCAGTGACTGCCCTCTCTCCCTTAATGGCCCCACAGCATAACTACACCTCTAATTCAGCAGGAGCAATATTTGCCTGAGTATTTTCCAGAATGTGCATCAGGAGCAAAAGCTGCAGCTGTGATGGGAACAATTTAAAAATTCCCCCTCATGCAGGGATCCAGGACAAAGCTTTGTGCACCAGACATCTCCTGCTGTTTTGAATATCTGAGCTGAAGCAGGTCTGTTCCACCACAATGCACTGCACCCCTGGTGATCACTGGGAAGTGGGGAACTGTTTGATTATTTGAATGATGGGAGCTGAACAGGTATACCCAAAGTCAGGGAAAAATGTGTGCTCCTTTTGATAATAGTTTTATTTATTAATGAAAGTCATCATGCTGTAATGTCATCTAAATTAGCCTCAATTAATTTGTGAATTAATCAGGTGTGTTCCTGGTAATTTCTTTCTCCTCTTACACTTTTCAAGAATCTTTAAATGATAAAAGGAATTTTAGTACAAAGAAGTGGAGAGGTCTCTTTATAATTCAAGGTAAGAATAGAATAGATACAGAAGACAGGAGGGTAAATCTGCTGGTAAATCAAACTGCTTTGAAACCATATATTTGAAGTCAATTATTATATCAAAGTCACTAAAAATCATCAAATTTCCTCATTAGCCACTATTTTAGTTTTGTTTTTGATTTTCAAAAGTGATAAAGGCTAATGGAATCACAAGTTTTTCACCCCAACTCCAAGCCATCCCCAGCACCAAATTAGACCATCTGGACACTGAAAGGGATTTATGACTGGGGAAATAGTTCTATAAACATTGTGTGTGTGCTTGGGCCTCAATTACACAAGAAACCTTTGAAGACAAATTGAGCCTCTTCTGATTTTAGGTAGAACTTTGTTTGCACCTGAAGAAGATCAGAGCCATGGGGATTAAGGGCTGTCGGTGGTTTGCACCAGGGTGGATTTGAGTCACCACCAAAAAGGAACAAAACACCGAGCAACCAAAAGTCTCAGAGCAGCTCCTCGGGGTGCTGCACATCCCATCAGTGCCTTGGGTGACCCCAGGGCAGGGGCACACAGGTGACACTTCTGCCCCAAATGACTTTTGGGTGTGGGGGGTTCACACAGAATTGCTGCATTTGAGAATCAAAACGAGCACAACAAGCAGTCTGCAGATTTTCTAGGCAGGGTGTGAAGGCGAGGACAAGAAATACAAAACACTCCTGAAAATGAATAGCACAAAGCTGTATTTCCCTCTCCACCTTCCAAGGATTGCCAGAGGGGTCTTTGGGGCTGGGGCTGATGGGTACAGTGAGGCTGCTTTATCTAACTCAACTTCCTACAGCATATTACACATTCTTTACTATTACTTTGATGCTTCTAAAAATATAACTGAAGCTGTATAATCTGATATGAAATTACAGCTTATTTTGCCACTGAAGGAGCAAAAAAAAAAGAAGAAAGGAAGAAGAGACTGATGCCACTGACATGTTTGAGAACACATGATCTGTTTTGATAGCACACTGTATTTGCAGAGCCCGTCCCCAGGCAGGCTGTGCTAGAATGAATTTGGAATCAAAAGGCACGTGGCCCTGCTAACTGGAAAGAATTCTGGTACCTTTCTTTCTAGCAGTACAGAAATGACAGAGGATCCAGAACACGCATCCAAATATATACCCTCAGAATTTAATTAGAGAGAATTATTCTTGCCTACCTAGGATAATTGCAACATTATGTTTTGATGGCTGTTAGCATCACATATGCTTACAGATTAATAGTGTTTCTTCCATGTCTGCTTTTGATTTAATCAGGCCATCACTCATTACAAGCATGCATGGCTGGTTCTACAAGATGAGAATGTACAAAAAACAACTTGCCTGGTAACAAACAGACCTGGAGCTCCGTGGTTCTGCCAGGCTGCTTAGCAGGCAGCTGCAGCAGGGAACTCACCAGTGCTGCCACCAAAATCCACACCTGATCTGAAAATAGCCACCGTGAGAGGCTCCAGCCACCTGTGCTGAATCCAGGGGGTAATGCTGGCTTTGCCTGCAGGGAACCCCAGCATTCCCAGATGATTCCTTCCCTTCAGGCTGCACCGAGGGCAGTGAATGTCCCACTCCTGCAGAGCTCTTTAGGACACAGCTCCTGAGGTGATCCCTAGACACACACTTGGATAGCCTGGGAACGAGGCCTCATGATTTGGGAAGTGTTGGCTCACAGCCAAGCCACAGGGCTGTATTTGTGGCCAGTTCCATGTTCTGGCACCTGATTGCTTCTGTGCTGCTGCCACACCATCAAAACCCACCTGGGGAGCTCTGTGGTCCCCTTATACACATTAAAAGGAAGAAGAAAAAAGTAAAAGCCTGTAGCTACTTTGAAGCACAAGGGATCACAGAGGGACTGTAAAATATACATTTAGACATAAAAGTAAAATACACATTTAAGAACTGTGCCAAAACAGAGGTTGAACCTGGGTTTGATATTAATACTGAAGTCCTGACCACAACAGAACAATTCAATTCATAATGGTATTTTTAAAAGCAATAATAACAAAAAACATCTCACCAAGTTAAGGATTCCTGAACAATTCTCCCAACTCTACATTATCATCAAGACATCAACCTAAGAACCAGGCTCAACTTAGATCAAGGAAGCAGACACAGATCCAGCAGAACACCACAAACCCCATCAAAACCTCAGGGGACTGCATAGCAATGGCTTCTTTTCATGTGACAGACACAGCAGTGATTTTCATGCATTCCCAAATAAATTTTAAAAGGGTTTTCTGGGTAATAATTTAATTTCACAAATGCTGGCTGGACAAAGTTGTCTAAGGCTCCCCACTCTGTATTGCTTAGAGCTAGTATTTAATTGGAGAACTTTTTTCCTCTCTTTTCTTCTCCTCCCCCTTCCTTCCTTCATTCTGCAGGAACATAACCCCTCTGAAATCAAGCACCAATGCCTGGAACACACATCTTTTAACACAGCCCAGAAGCCACGATCATACCCTTAGAAACGAGCAACCCGTAAAGCAAAATACACTCTGTGCCTGAATGCTAATGCAGCAATTAATCATTTTGATATCCTTGCTCTCTCCCTTACTCATTTTCCCTTGATTTTTTGATGTCAGAACCAACCCAGTAAACACCACCCTTTTAAAAAATCATCTTTCAAGTAGCAACATTAAACGCCTCACAGTGGAAAGCAAGCAAATCAATACATATGATAGCACTCATGGTATAGCGAGCTCCAGAGCTACGGTTGCAAAGACACACATGCCACACTCCCTGTTCCACTCCCTCTGAATGGGACAGAAGTCACCTGAAATCCAAAAAATCCTTCCAAAGCCCCGCCCAGCTGAGCTGCTGGGGAACACAGCATTCCTTCTTCCTGACCCCCAGAACAGCCACCACGGTGACTACACCACCAAACACAGGGGTTTGAAGGGAAGCAGGTCCTGCTTATTCTCCCAAAAGCACTACACACTCACAAACCCTGTGCCAGGATGAGCTGGGCGAGGCAAAGCCCTCCCATTAGCAGAGCTCGGCACAAAAAACACCACTGAGGAGACCAAAAGTGGCTACAAAGCAATAACAGAGCAAGAACAAGAAAACTTTCCACCAACACATGTTTGAGGGTTCTATGCAAGTTCAAAAGCTTCCCTTACCTTTGGAAGCACAACGGGAAGCGAGCAGCAGCAGAAGGTGGAACGTTCTGGTGTGGTGGTTTGTGAGGTTTTGTGGTGGGTTCTGGTGGGTTCTGGTGGTTCCAGCACAGGTGGGGCCAATAACAAGGCTCGTTAGCTATTACAGGGCTCATTAGCTTTTACAAGGCTCATTAGCTGCACCTGTGCACCAACCGCCAATCTCCTGTGCCCAGGGAGAGCCCCCTGCCCTCGGGTGGGTTCAGCCAGAGGAGATGGCAATTCCCAGCTCAGGTTTTAATGCATTCGGTGTTTGGATGCGCACGTGGCAATTAACATTCATTTTCCAGAACAACGGGCTGATTAATCAGCTGGGATTGCAAATGACACACTTGCACTTGAGGTGCGTTTTGTTTTGCACCGTGCATGGTATTTAGCTAAACCTGTGATTAAAGGCTAAGTTCTGAGGCCTTGAGGAATAAACTTCGGCTTTGATGTTGCTCATAAAGGCAGGAGTTTTCAGAGAATTAGATTTTGTGGGAGAGTAAAAAGAAATTAGGTGTTTTGCTCTTTGTCAGTGATTATGAAATCCAGGAGCATGTTAAATTCAGTGAAGATTTGTCACAGTGCTATAGAGGGGACACAGGACTTTATTAGCAGAGGAGGGAAGAGGGAGAACATAGGGCAAGATTAAAACTGGAATGCAGAAATCATAGTGAGAGGAAAACAATGCTTTGCTGTTCCAGGTTAAAGGAGCTCATGCCCTGTGTATTGATCCCAGGGTACCCAGAGAATGCCCTGCATATCCAGGAACTGTGGATGGAAGCAATGAATAAAATCATCTGCATTACTTGGTCTTTGCCTGTAATGATATTTATCACTTTTTTGTTATCATGGCTCTCTGATTTTCAGGAAACAGTTCATGTTGGTTTATGGATGAGAAGGAGGCCAGAAACAGGAAGGCTCCAGTGGCCCCAGCTGGGCTCTGGGGGCAGCAGTAGGGGTGCAAACCCGTAGTCAATCCCATGCTCTAATTCTCCTTCCCAGGTGCCTCTCCCGTACAGTTTGCTGCTTCATCTCCTTGGCCAAGCCTGACACTTTCTGTCACGCTTTTGATTATTCTCCTGCCTTGCTCCTGAGTCATTCTGTCGTACTTTGCCAGACCTTTGCATCCCAAGTGCTACAGCCCCCCATAGCAATGAGTTACTACTCGTGTGATTCACACTCCTGAGCACAGCAGCTGCAGAGGAGTCCTTGGTATGCAGGTCAGAACCTGGGACCATCATCTAGGCTGAGGAAACAGTGACACTGCCGTTAAATGACTACACCAAAATGAATAAAAGAATTCTTTAACTGGCGTGCTATTAGGCAGCAGCGTTAGAGGAGAATGACCAGGGTTCCCTTCAAGGTTTCCTTCCATTACCTCAGGTCTGTCATGTTTTGCTCATACCTAGAGGATCAGCATTAGTACCTGGGAACCAGGAAGAAATTCCCCTGCCAGTGCAGGGGGCAAACCCAGGTCTCTGACCACCTCTCTCCCTCCTTCACACACGGCTGGCAGCACCTCACTGCACACAGATTTTACCAGGCTCTGCTTTCCCTTGCAGTGCTGCAAAGCTGCTTCACAGGAGTTTTCCCTCTGTCAGTCAGAGGAGGTCGAATTGGAAAGATTGATTCTCAAAAAGAATTTTAATAGAAAAATGATAAGGTTCACAACGGATATTATTTGCATGAAATCACTGAACTGCCGTGTGTGATGTTTGCTCTGCCAACCATCAGTTTGTGGATGAGCAGCAGCCAACAGTCAAGGACTTCATACTTCAATCTGAGCTTGCTAAGAGTAGTTCTCCTGATAATTAAGCACTAATGTTCTTTCATGAGTCCATTATAATGAAATAAATTGCTTCAAGGGAACAATAAACTACAGGCAGCATCTGAAGCACTTTAACAGCACAGAGCATTTGGCTGCTGCAGGATTCACTCCAAGAGGAAAAAGGTAATAACATCTCAGAAACCATTTAGAAAACAATTTTCTGAACTTTCAGGGTTTGTAGCAACAAACTGGGACACTCCAGTGTGTGATTTTACTCATTCTCAATGACTCAGTGCCACCTGGAGTGGAAACACACACAATGCTCATCTGTGAAGCAGGAACAGCATTGGGTATGGTGACTCTGGGGTCAGGGGCAGGTTTGGGACCTGTGCTGTGCCCTGAGAGCATCCCAGAACATTCCTCTTCAGTTTTTCTTGCTTATCTCTTACTGTAGCATTTGTCTGCTGTATTTTGGATGTGAAGCCTGTAACTCACCTGGGGAGCCTCTCTGGCCAGGAGGGCTCCCCACAACTCTCAAGCACTTCACGCATCTCTTAGGACACAGCTCACAGCAAATTCAATAAAAATTCCAGACAAAAGCCAGGCCCCTCACCCAGCAACATTTATTTGTCTCCTAAAGCAGAATAAATGAAATTATCATTGTAGCTTCCTAATATTTAAAGTGTGCTATAGAAATATTTATAACGAATTGAGAAAGTGTATTGCACATATGTTTCCAATTAAATGCAACTGTGCCTGAACCTCTCTAATTTAGGATCCTACCCTGCCATTTGAAGAGGTAAGTAGTGAGCACAGCATTCAAAAAAATGTTTAACTGTCTGTTTTCTTGCTGCAGGGCAGCAGGAAGGGATTTGTCTTTCTATCTTGGCTTCTTTAACATTTGAAGCTGGTGGAAAATACCTCTTTCTGCCATTATGCTTTTTTAAAGTCACCAGGTTGAGCTCGCTCTGCTTGAAGAGCGTTAGTGGCTGCAGAGAGTTGATACTGTGCATGTTTTAAGAGAATAAAGCAAATTCATTTTTATGGTGCGATTTGCAAGCAGTGATGAACACGCTCACCGTTAGTGTGGCACAGCACCATGAATGGGAGCTGCTCAGGGTAAAAGCTCTCTGGCACCCTATTCATAAAAGCCATTGTGACTGTTGCTAGGAATGTGAAATTATACAGAGAGCACTCTGAGTCACGTGCAACAAGAAAGAGAAATCTCTCTTCTACCGCTCCTCCAACATGGCACAATTTCCTGTACATTGGCCTTTATCCAAGACAGATGGATTATCACTAAACAAATTTCAGTAAACCCTCCTTGCATTTACATAATGTAAGTTTCCAACATTTAAGCAATCAAAAGAATTGGTGCTTATAGCTTTAAAGAACTTGTGGGTTAATTACTACTCGTTCTGTGGATATGATGGAAGAGAAAATGAAGCACTCTGGTAGTTAAGGAACTTGCTCACTGCTTTACACTACATGGGGCAAACTGCTTTGTTGAAGGACTTTTTGTGCTCGAGGAAGAATAATAAGGGTTGAATTTCAATTTGTTTTCAATACACAAATCCCCTTCCATAAGATCTGTTCTATTGGTGGAAGTCTTTTCGGATGGGATTGATTTCTTTAAAGTTATGAAGATACACTTTTGTTTTATGTGAAGAAGCTAAAGACAGCACTTCTTGGCTGTATTCTAAATGTGACCTTTTATTTGAACATGTCCTTACAGTTCAGATAGACTCAGGTCTTTGCAAGTGTCTTCAAAGCAGAACAGAAATCCTGATTTAAGCAGCATCACACAGAAGGGGACATTGGCTGAATGTGTTGTTTCCAGCAGGGTGATGCCCCATGGAAAGCACCCTTTAATGTGCTTTCTGAGAATGCTGGTTTTTCCCATGTAGGAAAGGGTGACATTCCCTGAAATTGTGGATACAACAGGAGAAGGTCCCACTGACTGCAGTGGTCGAGCAATAAACACAAGCACAGCTCCTGTTCTCACACTCCAGCAGAAGCAAAGGCAGAGCTGTGTTTTGGTTGAAGCTCTGTAGCTCAGTACAGAATAAGTTTAAAAAGTATTATTTTTTTTTATTATTATTTTCAATTATCTTGGTTTCCTTTCTTGCTGTGACTTATTTCATTTTGGAGATGCTTTTTCTTTTCAAGGTAAGAAAATAGACATTAAAAGTGAGTTCTGGTACACAGCGTTCAACTATAATGAAAAAATACAGCAGGCAACTAAATTGTAGCACAGAAAAGCTTCACTGGATTCTCCTATTTAAACTGAGTGAAGGTTGTGCCAATGTTTGCAAAACTGAATAAGTATTTTTTTATTACTATAACAGGGTACAGAGGCTCCAACCACCACCCACTGAAATTCCAAGCAACTCTTGCTCTGTTATGTCTGCACAAAGATTGAGCCAATGGCCAGTGCTAATAAAATCAAATAAACAAGGAAATCACACTGGGGGAAAAAAAGAAAGAAGAAAAAACCATAGGGGCTTTATGATTTATCAGCTGATTTATCCAAGGACATTCAGGAAGTCTTCAGCTGGAACGAGCATTTAAATCCAGAGCTTTGCAGCCCTGTTCTCTCAGTCCTTAAACAACTTCCTGTCTCAAAGTGCAAAAAAAAATTTTTCCAGTCTTTTACCTCTTCTGTTCTGCCCAATTCTATTACTTCAAACTAAATTTAGAGGACACTGAGTTTTCCTTTGTGAAAACTAAGTATTAACCAACATTAAAGCTCCATCTTTTGATTTCTCTACTGTAGATAAAATTTAAAGCTGTGTGTTACTCAAAATAAAAAAAACCAACCCAACCTAATCCTTTTTTTAATGGAACTCAGCTCTGTGTTTACTTACAGTGTTATCCTCCTCTTCCTTTCCATTTTGCTCTGTTATAGAAAAATAAGCCTCCTGGTAAGTAATAGTAGTTAATAGCAATTACTTAAAGTATATTTTGTTTAGCAGAGAAGCAAAAATCATCCTCGATTTCTTGATGTGATCTGTAATCCATGTCATATGGATGGCTCCATAAATCTTTCTAATGCCTAATAAAATACACCACTGAATAGCACACTCATTACATATTAAACTGAAAATTCTGCTGCCTAAGTGCTGGTGTGTGATTTGAAAACAATAAAACCAGCATGGAGTTATGAATTACAATCAGTATTCTACATTTCTGATTCATAAAAGTACATTTTTATGCTCTCTCCTTAGCCAGCCTTTGAACTTTTCATCCAGCCTGTGCCAAATGAATGCAGTCAAAACACGCTGTCTTTGTTTACTGCTACATAAGAAAATGTCCCATTGTTTCTAAATTTGACCCCACATATATGTTCAGGAGGTTGGTTTTATTTATTCTTGTCACTCTTTGTTTTGTTTCGCTTCTAGGGGCTCACAAAATTTGAATTTCCTCCTCTAAGTGTGTTTGAATTTCCTGCTAGTTCCCTGTGTACTGCTTTGGTATTCCAAATAAATGCATTTGGATTTTACATGTATTTTTGTTTGGTTGGGTATTTACACTCCTTCTCTTCCAATCTCCTAGAAGAGATGATTACATTTGGAACAGCCTGTTTCAAAATAAACCCAGCAACCGCAGTCCTAAAGAACTCTATTCTTTTCCATGATTTCAGCATACCTGAAGTCTCTAGCAGCACAAACCATCTGTACACAAATCATTTTCCTCTTGCTCTAAAGAATGTCATTTGTAAAAGGAGCAGAACAGCAGTAACTGCAGCAGTGCATTGTGAAGGGGAAGCTATCAGAGACCTGACATCATCTAATGGAGTGTTAAAAGCAGAATTATTCGCGTTTATAGTCGGCACTCAGCAGTGTTAATCCAGATTAACAGTCAATAGGCTCAGCACACCGAGAGAGAGGAATAAAGAGGCAGATTCTGCTGAATGCTTTGTGGTAGGAGCAGGAATTAGCTGAGATGGAGTTCTCAGCACTGCAGCCACAGAGAGGCTGGGCTGGTGTCAACCAGTGGCTCCATTGGCACATGGCAGATAAAAATCCAGAGGCCATTAATCCAGAGGCAGAGGAGAACCCGGGAAGCACCACGATAACAAACCCGCAGTCATTCACTGAGGGATTCCATCCTGACGGGAGGAGTGCAGCTAACGCCACCGAACTGATTCCATCCAGAACACGGCTCCTGAATGCCAGTGCTGGGAGGAAGCACTCCAGGATAATGGGGAGAACATTCTGCTGTGCCAGGTTTCTGCAGAATCAAAGTTCGGTGGCTATTTTCAGTTTGAACAACTCTGACAGGAAGAACAGGAGGAAAAAAGATGGAACAAAGCAGATTTTCCTGAGAGCGTTGCCTGCGTGTCTGTCTCAGCCCCCCCCGAGATGAAGCACCCAAGCAGCAGAGCCTGTCACAGCTGAAAGGTGCAGGACACAAAAAATACAGAAAAGAGCCGAAAAAACGAGTTCAGGAGAGTTGGATGGAATTACACACTCCAGTACAATAGCTTAATATTCTGCAAGGAAGACTAAAAGAGACAAACTTCATGACTTCGCACTGCAAACCAAGAAGTCACGGACTTCTTATTTGATAGCTTGTCTGATGGCTTCTGCTATTTGAAAAATTTTCAAAATACAATCTTTCATCATTAGGATTCAATAATCCTTTTTTAAAAATTGGATTATACAACAGAGGATGTGGGCATTATAGAAAGAGGCTAAGAAAAGGCTCCTATAAAGCGAGAATATAAATGCTGATTGTATAAAATACTGACTCAAAATTAAATCTGTGGGATTTATATTTCACTGATAAACAAAAATCTGTTTCTAATCATTGCCATTAACCCCCATTCCTATTAAGCACCACAGTGACAGTGATGTAGGATGATCTGAGCAAATTCAGACAGACAGAAGTTAATGCATTAATCAACAATGACGCTGAACCAAAAGTTTGTGATGATAAAATAAATACAAACACCAGTTTTGCATGGGCAGATTTTAAGATATTTCTCGGAGTCCAAAGAAACAGACTGGATCCTGTAATCATGTAAATGAAAAGTGCATAAATGATTTACACAACCTGAAATTTATCTAGCAGCTACAGATAGGAAAAAGGAGATTGAAATGTTACTGTTACACTGTGTTGGATCCAAACTGTGTGATAGGTTAGAAAATACATCTGCCAGTACCTTGAAGCCCTAAGAAACAGGCAAAGCATCTCCCAGAGCCCTTCAGCTGAGCTGAATGTTGAGCACAGCTGATTTAAAGGCGAGGGCTCCCTGTGCTAACAGGAGCTGCAGCTCCTGGGTGACGAATGGGAGCTCTCTGGATGGGCTGTTTGTCACAAGGGCCCCAGGGCTCCCAGCTCCCCAGCCCATTTGTCTCACAGCCCTGTTACCCCATGGCTGTGTAATTACAGGTGTCCCACCACCGTGGGCTGCCAGGGCACCTCTGAGCCCGGAGCAGTGATGCAGGCTCACAGCCACAGACAGGTGCCTGCAGCTGGCATGGTTTTCCGTTCATTTGCTCCTCTCCAGGGCACAGCTCTGGCTGCTTTGTATTCTCAGCAGGGCTGGCTTTGCTGGGAACTGGTTGCTGGAGCTCCCTTCTGCACATGGATGTCAGGAGAGGCCCATTTTCAGTGCTAGAGGAATTCTTAGTGTGGCTGATCCTCACATGAAGGTTCTGTATTTATTTATGGACCAGTCTGCACTGCTCTGTGTCTTGGATGAACAACTCAAACCAGGTGAAAGTAGTTTGGAGGAACAGGCTAAAGTCTGGACATTTTTCCACCTCTGCCCAGGCTCTTCCACTCAGATGACTTCTGGACTGCAGCCAGAAGCAACCTGTAGGCAGCACAGAGAGAGATGAAGGTTTTAAGAGCTCAGGGTGCCAGTCTTTAGAATACCAAGTCCTGCACACTGCAGGCTGCTTTTGGAAATGGAAGGTGCAGGTGTTCAGTCTGTATAAAATTCTGTCTGCTTTGCCTGACGCAGTGGCTGGGGAGGTCACGGTGCCTTCTCCGAGTGCAGCACCAGCCACCAGTGCTGTGGTCACTCACTTCCACTTTGCCACATTAAACCCATGAGGACTTTGGCTTTCCCATCCAAGAGCAGAGGTAGTTTAGGTGCAGATAAAATCCTTTTGACTGCAACATTTTCTGCTGTTCATAATTTTTCTACCCGTTTCTTCTGCTGTCCTCATCATTTCAATTTTTCTGCTGCTCTTTTTGCTTTCCCCATCTAGAGACCCTGCCTGTACCCTATAGCCATGAAACTCCACAGAATTGCAGAAATGAATAAAATTTATGTTCTGGCAGCATCTATTCAAGAGGCCACGGCTTGAGAGGCAATTGGGAGTTGGCAGAAGATATTCCAACCACTGATTCTATCTTTTCCCACACGTCTCTCTCTCACCCCCCACATTATTCACATTGACTTGTATTATTTTTGACACAATTTTAATCTCTCTGACCCCAAGGTGTGGGGTTTTTCTCTTTTGTTTGTATCTTGGGCAGCTCCCATGGTTACCTCCCCCAGCTCACAGGGGCTTCCGCTCTTTGCTGACCCTCCTTCACCTACTCTGGATGAAATTACAGAGACTGTTGAAAGGTTTGACTTCAATTAACAATCTCTAGCAGTTGCTGAAGGTAGAAAAACAATTACTTTATAGTAAAGTTGAATTTATATGGGTTAGTACAGTATTAAATAGACTGAGCAGATATAGGGTACAATTTATGGAAGAAAAGAGGATCTAAAAGAATGTAACATCACTCAGATCAGGTTAAGAGATACTTGACCAGAGAAGGTCAGAAAAACTTTTAAAAGTTTTGGCTAGAGAAATCTGCAGCTTTCTCAGCTGGTGATGACTGAAAACTCATAGTTCAACCTTACACCTCACATGAAAGAATTTCCATCTGTGTGACAGCAAGACTAAGGAATATTAGAAGAGGGAACTTGGGGAGATGGCAGGAGGATCTCTGTTGGTCTGTTGTTGATTGTTAAAACATCCTCAGCTTCTAACCAGAATGTTTCATTCCCAAAAAGTCTCTTACGAGGTCAGTTGTCCTTGAAGAAACTTTGTGACTTGAAAATGAATATAAAAGGATGGGGAGGAAATATTAAGGGTAAGCACAGTTTTCCAACACCTCCTCTTGCCAGAAAAAGTCTGAAATAGCTCTCAGCCTCTTTTGTTTTTTTCTTTTCTTATAAGCTTCCACATACCTAAATATATTCCACTAGTTTGTCAGGGTGGCTCTAGAAAAAACCTAGAATTGTCTTGATTCTGCTGTTAAAAAAAGCTGCTTTCTGGGGAAAAAAAAGGAGGAAAAAAAAGGTTGTTTCAAAATAGGCAACCTTTGAATGCATTTGTATGCATTTGCTCTTTATTCATTATCTGAAAATCAGTCAGGAAAAGAAAAAAACAGAAATATGAAAAGCAGCTATTTTTTCAGTAAAACATTTCCCCTTCTTTTGAAACTATTTGTGCAGCCTTAAGGGAGGCAAAGGAGTGGTGAAAGGAGACTTTTATGGTGCTTTAGCACAGCATTTCATTTCTGAACGATACCAGAAACAACATCTCACGTGCTGAGTGCTCAGTACCAGGAACCCTCCCTATTCTGATCAGTTCTGCAGGTGACAATTCATTGTTTTAGAAAAGGAGATGGGGGCTTTAGCAAAGCCTCTGTGAGGCTGTGTGGAGGTGGGAGCTCTCCTTCAGAGAAATGTTTGTGGAGCAATCTGAGAACTCTATCAGGGACTACTGGAAAATTAGTAATGAATTTGCAATAGAGTGGCAAACACTGATTTAAGTCTCTAACAGAGAAGTGAACTCCTAATCTCCAGCTGCAATATCAGCCTCCAATCTCAGAGCACGTGAGCGTGGGCACAGGGGGAGACTCCGAGCTGGAATGCTGCTGGGAAAGCCAAACCATCTCCTTCAGTGTTCCAGACAAGGCCAGAACTAGCTCTGGGAATGAGAAATGAGGTTGGATTTGATCTGTGGATGGCCATGGCAGGGAGCTATACAGTACTGGGAAAGCCCAAGCTGATTCTGAGCTTATGCAGCTGTTAATTTATTGCTGGGCTAATTGAATAATGCATGAGACCTTCCACATGAGACTGCTGAACTTCCTTTATGGTCTTTGTCCCAGCTCTGGAAGGACTGTGATAAACCTCTTCCAACTTACACTCAGTACCTACACTGAAACATTCTGAATGTCGTCTTCTGAAATATGGAATGGTGATTGCACACTATTGGAATTTTGCTCAGATTTGGCAAGTATTTAATGGTGCTTTCCATATTTTCCCCTGAATTTTTATCATCCCAATCAATTCAGAAGAAAATGTAACATTCAGATCTTAATAAGGCTGTAAGCAAGAATTTATTTCCTTTATAATTTTCTATTAATTACACAGCAGCTAATGACTTTTAAGAATCTGCTATTAATTCATTTACACTGGCTGTCTTTAACTGCCTATTAAGTACCTGGACTCATTTGAGAGATTTAATTGGAATTGTTGCCAAAAATGTCTTGTGCAACTGCACCAGATCCTTTTTCTGCCTGAATTCTCTATTGTTTCATGCCATATTTATCATGGTTACTTTCCTTTTGCACAGCTAGCCTCTTAGCAGCTTAGATTGAAAAGCATTTTAAATTATCCTCTGTAATTATCTTCCTCCATTTCCCTGACTCTCTTCTGATACTAAAAAAAAAACCCAACAAAAAAAAAAAAAAACAAACCCTGCTCAACAACAAAGCAACAGATTTGGTCAGATGTTGGTCAGGCACTAATTATTTATAATGAATAACTGTGCAATCTATAACAAAGCATACACTAACAGTTCAGACTTGTCCCTGAGGATAAAAGATGAATTTATCTCCCAAGAAAAATTTTTAAATTGCAAAAATTCTGCAATTCCGTGCTGGGAAGAAAATGAGATGTTTTTAGCATCTCAGATTGTGTAGGATATTTCCCTGGTCATGGCATGCAGGGATGGGAATGAGGTTTGCCACCTCACGCAGATTATCCAACAGACCATCCTACAACACACCCCTCCCTACCCAACTGCCCAGTCTCGAGTAAGTTGCCAAGAAAACAGAAGTATTTTTGAAGCCAAGTCCACGGGAAGGTTCACTGACACAAACACATCAGTGCACAGCACTTGCACCTCACAAAAAGGCATTTTCCAGGGGAAGAATATTCCACTGGAAAATCTGTCTGTCTCTCTCAGTAACTGGCCATGCCCTGAAACAGGAGTGCTTCTATCTTTTTTCCCTTCTGTAATCTTATCTAACATAGCTGTGGATGTTCTTATTATCCACACAAATGTCTAATCCCTTTTGAATCCCACTAAGTCCTTATCTGTCCCACAGGGTAAATTTTCTTTGTGTAAAAACCCTGATTCCTTTCAGCCTTTTTAAGATTTGTAAGTGATCCATCTCTCTTGTCCTTGTATGATGAGAAAGGGTAAATAGGAGTTTCCTTCCACCTGCTGTGTGTTGTTTTGCATGCCTCTTACACATCCTTATTTTATGAGGTTCTCCACTAGGATAATACCCTTAATCCTTTTCAGCCTCATTTCATAGGGAGGGGGTTTGTTTAATCAGGACTTTTTTCCCTTTGGATGGAGAAGGGAATAAAATTATGAGATCTGAAATATATAATTTGATCCACCAGAACTGTAATTTTACGCAAGTATAATTCCATTGAAATCAGCATCTCCTAATGTGCAAGGTTTGTCTCTGCTCTGCCTGTGTCTGCAGTGGCACCATATCATTTTCTGTCCTCTTCTGCACATTAGTGAGCAGTTTTTATCCTCTTTTTGAAGCACAGCTGTACGCTGAGCAGAAGGCTTCCTGTGACTATCCAAAACAATTCCCAAGGCTTTCTGTGACCTGGTTCCAAATAATTTGGACCCTCATACCATGCCCAGGCAGAAAGCTCTTGGAGAGACAATCTCTGGGCTGATTTCACTGCCTGAAATGTGCTTGGCAAGCAGCAGAAGATGGATGGGGAGGAGGGAGAGACCACACGTGGCCATTTATTTTAAGCTATGTAAATGGCTGGCAATCCTCTTGTTCTATAATATTTTAGACCAGCAGTTGTATCTTAATAACAGAACAATTTATATTTTATTTTGATGATATCCAGAGCCCCCACCTTCACTTGTGTAAGGTGCACTTAACAAATGTCTCAGCTACAACAGGGTGGATAAATGGAAGATTATTATCCCTGCTGTACAGATGAGACACAGGAGGAGTTCCTGTGATGCCCAGAGTCTCGTAAGACATTTGTTATGAAGGTGGAAATTGGATCTGAAGTCTCCAAGTCACAGCCTGGAACTTTAAACACAAAGCACTGCACTTCTCAGAGAAACACAAGCTGAGAGAGGTGACTTTCCTCGTTTCCCTGCACACCCCCCCTGTGTCCATCCACTCCTGGTTAGGGGCTTAAAACTGTTTGCTTCTCTTTCTTTGACAAACTTGGTGTCTTTGGGGGATGGGCACACTGGAGAGAGATGTCTGACACAGAGATAAGCCACTCATGGTGACACCCAGATCTGAAGGAAGGCAGAATGCATCCTGAGTGGCTCCCGAATTGTCAGTAATGAACACGCACGAGGTGCTCCAGCAATGCTCAGCTCCACAAGAGAAGCAGAGGCAGCAGAGATAAGGCAGCTCTTTTTCAGCCAGCACTGCTGATAATTAAGTGACCTTGTCAGAAATTATAGATGTTTACTGATTCACCAGAGAATAAGTGAGGAGAAGAAAAAAGAACAAAATTGCCTTTATATGTCAAATCAACTATAAAAAAATCCCAGCTTAAGATAGAAGAAGAAGAAAAATCTGTCACCTAAATCTTTATTTTCAGAAGCCAGTATATAATGGAACTAATATGACAAAAGCTTGAAGAATACCTCTGTGCATTTTTGCATTTCTGTATATGCAAATCAAGTAAATGTAGGGCTTAGGGCTGCTTATTTAACAGTTGTACAACAGGAGCATTAATGTGCTTTGGCTTGAGAAATGCATATTTCAGGCAGAAGGAATTATTTGTATCAATACTACTACGTGGAGGATAGGGAGGTGTAAAAAAAGTTGATAATACAAAGAGCAGCACATCATTTCATCCTGTTTGAATCAATGGGGAAAACCGCCTGGTGCCTGCAATTAATTCATGACTGTGTTCCAAATTACAGAACTCTGTGGTTGTGCATCCTAATGATGAAGTGGGGCAGTAAATGATAAAGGGCATTGGTGTGGCTATTTCTGACTCGTGGATGTGAATCCTCACTTCTTGCCATGAGCCAGCACCTGCACGCTGTGCTCTCCTCTGCTCCTCCTGGAGCCTCGTGGGGTGATGGAGGGGGGCACCAGGCAGGCACAGGCAGTGCTGGTCTGTTCTAAGGGTGAAGCTTGGAGTTCTGTTCACTCTAAGGACCATTTTTAAACATCACTCCTGCAAAACTCTGCCCGTGTCAGGAGAGTGGGTGGCCAGCACACGCTGTGGCCTTTCCCCAGACCCAGAACAGGGCTGGAGGAGGCCTCCCCAGGAAGGTTTTTGCCAGAATTTGCATTGTGCAGCCTGTGAAAAGCCCGAGCTCACTGCTGGGCTGAGACAAAAACGAGATGTTTGCAATAAATCCCAATTGTGATGACCCCACGCTGGCTCCACGTCTCAGGAGAAGTCGATGGGTCCAAGGGATGCCAGGTTCAGGGATAAGTGTCCCATCAAGGCTCATGCCAAATGGAGCCCTCCTGCCTGGAGAACTGGCCAACCACAAGCCTGCTCCTCATGCATAAATCATTTGGGCACTCATGCATGAAGTAATTGGGCACTCATGCATGAAATAATGGGGCACTCATGCATTAAATAATTGGGTACCTGTGCATGAAGTAATGGAGCACTCATGCATAAAGTAATGGAGCACTCATGCGTGAAGTAATTGGGCACTTGTGCATGAAGTAATGGGACTCATGCATGAAGTAATGGGGCACTCATGCATGAAGTAACTGGCTGTTCAGACTTGCAGTGAGTGGGCACTCATGCATGAAATAATCGGGCACTCATGCATAAATTAATCCTGTGTTCCTACATGAAGTAATTGAGCACTCATGCAGCTATTTTTCCACTAATTACAGGATTTTTTTAGAACTATACAATGCCCAGCTAGCCAGATTTTGTGTCACTGTCAGGTTACCTGCCTCATAAAGTGCCTGAACTAAGACATTTAGGAACAGAAAAGATTCTGGGCTTCATATTCATTAAAATGGCATTTTAATTAATGAAGTAATTATGACATTTACTTGATCATATACTCCAGAAGCATGTATCATAATTTCAAGTATTTTTTTAAATAAAATGATTACATCTGTGCTTTACATAAAAAATGTTATTCACCTGTAGCTACCCCTTCTCTTAGGCTTCTCCAGAATAAGAGTTTCACAGGTCCAAAGTGCCTGAATGCTGTTGCAAAGTTCTGAAGCTTCTGCAGGTGCTGTGTGACCTGAGGGAACCAGGGCAGCTCAGAGCCCAGAGCTCCATCCCCACCTCACTGCTGTGACCAAGGGCTCTGCAATGGTACTCGAGAAAACCTTTGAAAAAGAACCCAAACAAACACCAAAAAGCCAAACACACACAGAGCCTGAGAAGTGTTTAAGGCAAGCGATTCCTTGGGCCTCTCAGTACCTGCATTTTCTTAAATGTGATGGCTGTAAAACACACCTGGCAAATTAATAACAGCATGAATTTTAAATGTTGCATCAGACCTCTCTGAGTTTAAATCAATGTGGCATAATTAACACTGTTCCCTCCCAGATAAAGGTCTTCTGGGCTGTCAACATTTTTTAATACTCTTCAGTCTGAATAGAATGTTCTTTTGGCAATAGATATTAGCTGGCAGGAAAAATTACTCATGACCTTTTAGCTTACACAAATAATTCAGGCTTCCTTTTTTATTTAAAATCTGCACGCTGCATCTTCCAGAAAAAGTGACAAAACATAATGGAAATAATTCTATTTTAGCATTCAGTGCTGGGTGGTTGTTTTCAGGCAGGAAAAAAACAATATGCACCTTTTTTTTTTAAGGGCTATAGTCCAAGAGAGACAGAATTTCATTATTAGACCATGAAAATTACTCGGCAGCCTGTGTGCCATTGGTACTCATAATATTTGGATATTCTTACTGTGTTCTGGGCATTTCTGGCAAAGTGCTGGAAGCAGGCAGGCTCTAACGTGCAGCACTTGTGTGTATTTTGTCCCTCACAAGGCACAGACAGCAGCAAGGAGAAACATTGGTTAATGTCACTGCCAGACACGTCCTTGTGCCATAATATTGTACTGGGGAAATGCCTGCCTGGGTTTTGTAGGGTTCTGTATGAACAGGTTGGGAGAAGGATTAAAAGCAGAGGAATCCTCAGAAATTCTGGTTTCTAGTTCAATCTCTGCTTCTGATGCAGCAGATCTGCAGCTGTTTAATACCAGTGAGGCAGAGATGGAGAGCAGATGCTCCCTTCAAGACCCAGATGTGCCTGTGGAAGAGGTTATGGCCCCTAAGTGCTCATTAATGACCCTCCTGATCTGCTGGGAGTGGAGTTCGCATGAATCACACCACTTGTTTAAAGCCAAAATGAACCAGACTCTCTCAGATCACCTGTTCAAATTATCTAAATGGAGCCTGGCAAATCTTTGCTGAATTACTGGGGAGAGAAAACTTCTGCCCAGGAAGTAAAAGGCAAGGGATCTCTCCTGTCACTGAAGCCAGACCTGGAAAGGCGATGTTTCACTCCTCGATTTGGTGTCTGTGTTCACACACCAAGTGGGAAAAGGTCTGAGTCTCAGTCACTCTCTCAGCAGCTCTTACACACCCCGAGAAATTACCATGCAAGGTTAGCTCGCTGTTGTACCAAATTCTGATGGTCCAGCATTCATAGAGACAGCACGAAATAAAAAGTTGTAGTTAAATTCAGATACTCTGTTCCATCCGTGTGGATATTTGCTCCCATTCTTGGGCGTTCTTGATGAAATCTGAAGTGCATTTCCCAAAATATTTACTGCAGTGAATATTCATTGGTTATTATAGTGCTTAGAGATATGGATAAAGTTGTAAATAAGGGTTAAATGTAATTTTATATAAAATTTGGGGCTTAGATATACTTAAATTTGGGCATTTTGTCCAAATTTACTTTTGGCAAAGTAAGCAAAAGCTAACATTGACAGGGAAAAAAGCTCTCTGTTTTGCTGACATCATGTTCTGGCTAACAAGAACAGAGCAGAGCTGTTAAAAATTGTGGTTTCCAGCATGTGTGGTCAAGAACAAGGCAGGATTCCCATCAGTTCAAAAACCCAGGGCCTGGCATCACAGCTCCTTTCCTCTGGCTGCTTTTGCAGTTCCACACGTCCGTCCTGGGTTCAGTTGCACCACTGGTGTCAGCAATGGGTAATTTTCACAGGCCATACAAGGGCTGTTGAAATTGCAAGGAGCACAACAGCAGCAGCACTCAGAGCCTGTTAGAGGGGGCTGAAAACCCCGCAGCAAAGCACCGAATTACTCAGATCTCAAAGCACTTTGTGTTCATTAGGAATGTAGTGAGGCCACTTTTCCATGTAGAAAATAGAAAAGACTTGGCTATATCTATGGACAGTGAAGTCTTGGAGGCACACAAAAGTCTCTGTTACAGAGGTCTAGGCTCTAGATTTATTTTTCTTGCATATAGGAGCACCTTTTGGGCAGAAATAACCAAATCTGAATCAATTTCTTCATATTGGGAGTGTTCTGTCATGCAAAAAAACCCCCCAAACCAACTCACACCTTGGGCTTTTACCTGCAGTGAAACATCTTGTCAGTATTTCAATAAAATCGAAGTTCTGTGCAGTAAAGCAGGAACTGAGGCGACAATAATTTCATTTCAAAATTCAACACCCCCCTCCCAAGCAGGCACTCTTGTCCAGCCTGACTGGTTTGTTTTATAGAACTGGGGGAGAGGCCTTGCAGACTTGTTATAAAACACATCCCCTGCTTTTGCCATCTGCTGGGATGAACCACTTGCTGCTCGTTAGAGACTTTTTCAGGTTAATTAAGCTTTGCAATAGCCAGAACATCGGACAGCACTGCTGAGCCCTGGCTGAGCAGCCTGACACATTCAATTTATGCTGTGCCATTGCCACTGGATGGCATTAGTTAGTTGTGCTACAGGAATGGATGTGAAAGGGATCAATTAAACCTGGACAGCTTCTGCCAATGAGTATTAAAGCATTAAACTGGGAGTTATCATTGTGTTATCAGGTGATGCCCACGGACACTGCATTTGCCTCCCAATGCTCAGTGCTCGTGAACACAGACACTGAAAGAAAAACCAGTGTCTCCTCTTGTTTACACACAAAAAGACAAATGACCTTGTCATAGCAGTAATAAACCACAATACAATAATGCTCCAGTTGACTTTTCCCTCACAGACTGGCATTTCAGCTACAGTTATGAGAACATCACAACACAGAATTCCAGTCCCAGTAATGGAAACTAACACAGGTCAAAGCCTTAACGCCAGCAACCAAGCTTCAGAGCCCTTCCAAAATCCAAAGGCACTTTAAACTGAGTGTTTCAAACTAAGCTGATTGCTAGATTTCTTTGTCCACCAGCCATGTGTTTGAGAATCATGCCAAAACCCACAATAATCCAGCTGAAAGATAAATACACACAAACACAACCCATTTTTAACCCACTCAGCTGGACCCACATCGTGGCGTACAACAGGGCTTTGCTCACTGCTGGGGTCAAAATCTGTCACTGTGTGGGGGATTCCCTAGGGAGGACACAGCTCCCACAGGGTTCCCTCTTTTAGTTTGTAACACTGAGGGGAAAAAAAACCAACCCCAAAAACAAACCAAAGGGACCTTTGAACTATTTTGCCCCGTTCTTTCCACAAAATGTCTTCTCCTAAGAGTTTTTCCCACAGGAAGGAGATGACGCTGGGCTACAGAGCTCTGCTCTTTCCCCTGAGGAGGATCTCAAATCCAGCTCCATTCCATGGGGCACAGCAGAAGCTCCTGGAAAGTGCATGGAACAGCACAAAGGGAAGGAGGTGGGAGAGCAGCTTTGCACTCAGAGAATTGAAACCTTGGCAAGGGCCTTTTCCAGGCCAGCTAAGCCGTTACCAGGTGATCAGTGGCATTTTTAGGAAAGTCAGTGGGCCAGTCCTGCTTGTGTGGCCACAAAAGGTGCTGAGGTTTGAAGCCCCTTTTCCTGCTCGTTTCCATTTTTCACTTCCCATAAATGCCTGGAAAACCACCTGGCACAAGGTTTGCTCCCAGGGAAGGAAGCTGGGGCAGATGTGCAGAACAGCTGGGTAGAGAAGCCCCTGCTCTGCTCCAGCCCCGGGTGTTTCACCTGAGCAACCCTGAGCTCTTTGGAGAGGGTTTTGTTCTGTTGTTGTGGGTTGTGGGTTCTTTTTCAAATTGTGGAATGGAATTACACTTGGGTAGGTGTCCTGTGAAATCCTCAGGTACAATTACCCAGAATACAGGGTAGGTAACTGGAAAAAGCCCTGAGAACTCTCAGCAAGGCTTTCTGAATACAGCAAAGTGCTGCTGTCTTTAGTGTGCAGCTGGAAACCTGGGAGCCAGTACATACTCAAAGGGCAGAGGTATCAGACTGACAAATCGTGAAATATAAATAACAATTTACTGATGGGAACATAAGAGCTGCTCAGTCGTGATCATACCCCTGCTTTATGTCAGAGGTGTGGGGACTCCCCCTAAAAACTCTCTGGACATCTCTTCCCTTCACACTTTTTTCTACCTCTATATCCAAACAAAAGGGAAAATACAGTAGCAAATATCTCTTCTCCTGTAAGAGGATCTAAATGTAATGTATTTATGAATCACATTAATAATGGAGTAAGGAATTGATGCATAAGAATGAAAACATTTACATAGCAAAAAGAAGCAGCTTTTACTATAAATTATTAATAGCCTAATAATGACAATATGAAATAATAATTAACAAAGGCACAGCTATTATCACCCAAACAAGAAATAGCTTGACTTAACAAAGGACCCTACATAACAGATATGCTAATCTTATTTTCCAATTTCTAGAAACATTTTCTGTTACTTTTCAAAAACTCATTATCAAAGTCACAAGTAGGAAACTACTCAAACATTGCAATATTTTGGTTGTAAAACAATTTGATAGTTATTATAAAGTTTTTTTCATCTCTCTGTGGGAGAAAAGGATGAATTCATTTATGCAAGAGTAATTTCTTCCACAGTCATTTTGCGAGATGATTTATTTGTAGAGCGGGACAGACAATAATAAAGTCTCAGATTTAAATAGCGCCTTTCATCCCAAAGGATCCTAAAGTACTTTACAAGATCTATCTCTGCACAGGAATAACGTCACCCACCTCTGCAGTGATAGATGGGGCTGTTTAGCAGAGTGCACAGAAATGCTCTGGAACACTTTAAAGCAGGCAGTGAAGAATGCCAGAGGCACCAGGAACCACAGGTGGGATTAGAATACACTCCTAACAAGTATAGCAAACTTTTCCAAGGTAGCCCAGCAAACGTGGGGGTGAGTCCCTGATGTCCCTCTGCTGCTGCTGGTCTGTGGTTCAGAAAAGCTCCCATCCCAGCAGGACACACCACTGCTGTTTTTAAGATTCTTTGAGGCACAGCAGTGCTCCTGGAAAAGTCCCACCTGCTCAGAATTGATTCTCCCAGCAGAGCACTCTTCCTCAGGCATGCAGAGGAACCCCCTGCACACATCTGGGAACTACTTTCCCCTTACAAATCCCCAGTATTGTATACTCAAAAGATTTGGGGAAAAAAAATTCATCTGACTTGTCCAGGCAGCTAATCCTTTTCTTTAGGAATAAATTCCAAAATAGTCCAGGTAACATGAGAGACATGGACATGAGCGATCCAAGCCCCACCAAAACATTAAACAGCAATTCACTGCCAAGCAGCAGGTGACCATCATTTTTTTCAGTAATCCTCATGCTGATAAAGTAGAGTGTTAAATACCAGCCAAGCACAGCAGCATTCACCTGTTCCCACGCTTTTATCCCAAATTCACTGCAGGCAGCCAAAAGGCTTCCAGTGCCTTCACTGGCTTTGGGCCACGTGGTGTTTTCTTTTTCAAGTCTTTTGGAAAAGAGAAATTTCTTTTTGCTTTTATTTGTTCCATTTTATCATATAATACTTGAGTACAGTTTTTGGCCAGGAGTTGCTCCACTCAGCCCAAAGGAGTTGTTACGAAGCCCCCACAGCTGCCAAGAGCAGAACTGAGCACAGACAGGATTGTTGCGTGCAGACTGGTGATTAAAGCAGTTTAAAAACACCAGACACTTAATAGCAGACAATTTATGCTACACTTGATAAACATTTTTAATGACACAGGAGTAGTAGGTGGTGTAGACTTTCCAAAAAAAAAAGCAAGGAAACAGAGGTCTCACACACAGAGTAGCTGGAGCACCAAGGTTCCCCACTGAACAACTATTTAGGTCACAAGAATTACAGACAGGGAGTTTAAGCATGGATTAATAAAAAAGCAATTTCCACTATCAGTGTTTTCCAGTATGCTTGATAATCCTTTGCTCTTTATGAGATATAACTACCCTCACCCCCAGGGCAAAACCCAAATGCTTTGCATAAGGCCTACAGAGGATAATAAATTGGGGTTGCCATTTTCTGATCTTAGTTTAGTCCTAGAGCAATCTGTTGTGTGACAGCCCCATGCCCAATGTCATATCTAACTCAGCTTAATTTACAAAAGTCACAATTCCTGGTGCAGGGACAGGAGCAGCATTTTGGGGGGGGGGGGGGGGGGGAAGGTATTTTTTTATTCTCTAAGTAAAGAATTATCCTTTATGTGGCAAAAGGGTTGTAGAAATAATTATTCTTTATGTGGCACTTGAGAATACAGTTGATGATGCTGGGTTGAAGGCTGGAATAGATGGTCCTGAAGGTCTCTTCCAACCTTGATGATTCTGTGATTCTGTGGACCTTTTTTATTTATGCATCCTGCAGTTATACATAAGAGCCTTTCTATATTTACAGCATGTAGTTCAAAATGTCCAATGCCTGCATTTCTTGTTTTCCACATCTAAGTCCAGAGAACAGAATTTCAATTCCTTAGCAACTTCTCAGTGTTTCCATCCCATGGTAACAAAAAACCAGCTTCCGGACACTTGGAGGAGCCAGAATGACCCCACACTTTGTATTTTCAGATGGAAAATTTGGGTTTTCCTCCCAAACCTCTCTCTCTCCCCCTCCCTCTCTCAAGGAAAGCATAAACCTTCAGCAGCAGATGTTTAGTAAAGGTCACTACATTTATAAGTATGAGCAGAATCCTCCAGTAAAGGATGAAATTTAATTCTAAGTGTTTCCTGACAAAATGCAATTAGTTACTACAGTCTTCCTTGCCTAAGAGCACATTAAATTATATTTTTAAATTATTGCCAATCTAAATAAAGCAAAGATGTGCAAAAGGTTTGTACAAGGGATTGTCAGTCAAAGCCCTGCTTGTCTAAGGGGAAGCTAAAACTTGCTGGCAGCAGATGTGGGAGAGGTTTTAAGGTCAGGTTTGAAGTTTATGGTAACTGGCCATCCCTAAACGTTTATAAGGTAACATATTTGAGTGATTATGCCCAGTTGGTGGATTTCTTTCCAGACAACTCATTAGCAACAGCAGCAGACTTTTGCAAGGACACAGAGACATTTCCATTCACGGGATTTTTATAACATTTGATTGGCACTTCTGGACAATACAGCACCATAAATATGGAAATAAGAACACATTTATTTTCCATCATAATGGTGCAAAAGCAGGACTTCTATGGATGTCTTTTCCAATATCTGCATAAAGTAAGGCAGTGGGTTCCCAGCACACACAAACACTATGTGCTAGAGTTCAGAAAACAGAGGAGTGCACAATGCAGAGAGAGGAGAAGCTCCTTTATTAACATATTCCTACTCATATCTCCAGTCCATTAGCATCTTCATCTCTTGGGAAAACCACATTCCTGGTGGGAGATTTAATCACTGTCAGACTGAAACACCTCGTCCAAAACACTAAGGGCTCCAGCACTAATAAGCTCTTAAATGTATGGAGATACTCTGCAAATTGATGGAGAGTGTTACTCAATTAGAAAAAAAAATAATATACAATGTCATTAAATGTCGAGCAGCCGTGTGAATCTCTAGATTGCAGCCACTTGTTACTATGATGAGAACAGAAGAAAATGTTTCCTTCCTCGTGGTGATTCCCAATGAGTTTCCCCAGTGAAATGAAAGCATGGAAGCCAGGCAGGCCCACGGGAACGCGCTCTCAATCATGTGAACCATCGCAGGTGTCTGGAATTGTCTGCCACACAAAGCTGCTGAGGCAAAAACATCGGGGTCATTAAAAATCATGATAGCATCTTGTGCTTAATGGAGTACTACAGAGAAAGGAAATGAGCCTTGAGAAGCTGAATGCCCTTTGTTCAATCCCAAACATTATTTCTTCTTGTCCTTATGTTCTAAATTAATATCTTGTTTTCCAAGCAGTGTAGCATTTCCATCACAATCACATGCCGCTTTGGGTTAGCAGAATCACTAACCAAGTTATTTCCATCCATTCCCAGGCAAGCCGTGCTCCCGGGATGGCTGCTATTCCCTGGTCGGAAGGGTCCTGCCCTAGGGAGGCTGCCGGGAGGTGCCGGCCGTCCCGAGCGGCGCCCCGAGATAACGGCAGTGATAACGATGTGTGGCTGCACTGTTTGGCTGCGGCACTTTCGGCTCCCCAGAGGAGTGCCCGGAGCCGTCCAGGGCAGTCCCGCTCTGCCAGGAGCAGAAATAGGCGGCAGCTCTGAGGGAGGATGAGACAAGAAGCTGCCAGGGTCTCTGCAGTCCTTTGGGTGCCTCCATCCATCAGCATGCCCCTGACTAAAATATTCCTCAGCAAAGCCACGCCGGGCTGGCGTTCAGGTGATGGAAGTGTCACCGAAATTCGTGAGGAAAAGAAAAACCCTCTGGCACTTTGTTTGTAGCAATAGAGAGCCAGGCATTGCTTTATTCTGGCCGGGATGTGCCGTGGAAAACATTCCATTGACACATCTTTTTACTGGACTTTCCAAGGTTTATACACACAGAACCCAAAGCAATTCTCGTTCATTGGTCCCAAATCGCACAATTCTTAGGATTCTATTTCCTATTGGCTATTGATCCCTTCCTCTCTGATGCTAATTTGTCCTCATTCTTTGGTTCTCACATCAGTTTTTTCCAGCCCAGGTGTCTCCGACCGTGCCGGGGTGATGTTCTTTAGTGTCCATTAATGGTCCCTTATCTCCTGTGTACCTCTGGTTGCTCCCAGAGTATGGGGATGTTAAACTCACCAGGCCTGACCCAGAGAAACAGAAAAGAACCTTCAAGTCCCTTTCTTTTGAAAAGAACCTTCAATTCCCTCTCCCCTAGGAAAGGGTGGACAAACCCCTGGCTAAAGTTACAAAAATATTTTAAGAGTTGTATCATTCCCAGCAAAGGCACGGTGGTTATGCCAGGACTCTCCCCGGGCACAGATGTTCCTGGGGCACAGGGAATTTTCCCCAGACAAGCAGCTCACTCTTGCAAATACTCCAGGCTGAAGAAGCCAGCAGCAGCACGCCCAGCCAGAGGATGATTCTCAGAGCAGCAAATCCGATTCTGTGGCAATTGCAGCCCAATTTGACACATTGTGTAAGCACCCCTGGAAAACACTGCCCAGCTTCCAGCACGGTGTAAATTCCCAGCAGCAATCGTTGCTCACTGTAAATGAAGTTTCCAAGGGCTCCTGGCTTCTCAGGGAAGGCTGGTGGAGCAGCTGGAAGAAGAGTGGCAGACAAGATGTTTCACATTTGAGCTCCAAACCTGGAGTCACGGCCTTTGTCAGGATCTGTCCTAAGATGTTACAAATTAAGGCAGTGTAAGATTTATTTCCACAGCCAGTTTTTAAATAGAAGCAATTTTCCAACTAAATATTAAATATTATTAAATATAATTTAGGAAAAAAATTATAAAAAGAGGGACAGAATTAATTTATATTGTATCTCCTGCATTCCAGTTCCTAACTTTGATTGCCTATGTCTGCCTAAAACTCACAATTAAACTTTTTAAAGTATAAATACTTTTCATTGTTCGAAATCTGCTATTTTATATCTTCAGGATTGATCTATCTTGTTGAATAAAGGCCAGAATGTCTGGCAAATATATTGTGCAGGGCTCAAACTCATCTATTTCTAAAGAAGAGAGAAAAGATAATGAACTGTTTTTTTCCAAATGAAAAATTGATGCTGCCTATCCCTGAGAAAATTGGCTGGACAGAAGTTGTGAGACCATTCTGATAATGCTTCAGTGCAGTTCATATATATATAAATATATATATATACATACATTGTGTGTAAGTATATATGTATTCATCTATATATGCATATGTATGCCCATATTTAATACATATATAATTAATTAGGCAAGTAGGAGCTAGACTGTTTTGTTCAAAACCCCACAAACTGTTAATAATCACACGAATACAGTTTCTTAATAAAACATTATAAAATATCCTGTCCCCCTAAAGTTAAACACTGACATGGTATCAGTTTGCTTTCTTTTCTCTAAACCTTTCCTGTGTTCTAAGGCTGACTGAAAACCAATAGTAATGGCCCTGGGTTTCTTGGCCAACCCTTTAAAAGTGGAGGATGCAGCCAAACCCGATTTGCCAATTTAAATATGACAGTTTTATTGCCTGCTGTTTAGCATCTGCCATAATTAGAGCCATTAGAGGAAAATATTTTATCATTATATGAGAATTTCTCATCTGTGGAAATATTTCTGCACAGCATCCAGTAAAGTATTCTTACACAGTTTCCAATTATTCAAATTTTTCAGTCTTAATTCTTTCTCTAAATCAACGTGGCTCATAATTATTTTAAGCTTTGTGGAATTAGCTCTTTTAAAAGCACTGCTATGCATTCCATGACAGATTTGGACTTCATTCTGTTTGCATATTGCAAATATAATCCAGCTATAATAATCTATTCCTAAAATACAGTGATTTTTTAGTCCTCTAATGCATCAGCCTTTTGTTCCCAACATCCTAATTCTGTGCTAAATGTGCTTTTTGCTTTTCACCATTGTCACTTTGCTGTCAAGGGCAGCGTTGTGGCTGAGTAAGGGCTGGGCAGGAGGGAGCTGTGCCAAGTGCACATCCCTTTTTTCTGGGTATGTCTTACCCTTTATCTCAGGTCATGGCCCACCACACCAAGGATTGTCTGGTTTTTGGATAAGCTGGAGAACTCTGTTGAAATCTGCTTGATTTTCCTGCCACTTGTTTCAGTTCCACTGCTCGATTGTCTCTCATTTCTTTTGGTCTTCAGGGGCAAACCCTGAAATTCTTAAATAAGAAACATGGACCCCATGGGCTTTGAGATGGAGCTCCCTCAGTGGGGTTTCAGAGAAAGCTGGATTCTCTACGAGGATGCCTTGAATTTGGGACTTCACCCTCACACCTGGCGAGCACAGTACAAATACGTGGCTTTTGTGCACATTAAAGTAAAAAAAGAACTGGAAGTGAAGAGTAAAAGCAAACCTAGGAAATCTCAGAGGTTAAATCAGAGACTGAAGGCGCTTTGCCATTTGAGGAGGTTCTGTAAGCACCATGCATTAAGAGCAGAGAAGTGTTGATTTTAAGCTGAACAATGCTGGAGAAGAAATACAGGGTAATTCTTAAAAAGTGTAATTTGCTTCTGCTCCAAGTGGTTGAGCACAGCAAACAGTGACCCACTGTTCCCTGAGGTGAAATGGAAGTTCTCTCTCAGGCCAGAGGAGCTTCATTGAGAGTGTGGTATCAATGTTAACATGTTCTCCAGAAGAGGAAAATACTATTTTCTGGCAGGCACTTTAATATATTTTTCAAAGTACTTGGCTGGTTTGCACATTTTAGTGCTTTTGGATCCAAAGTTATGCCAAAATCAGGCGCATACCAGCAAATAAAAATGAAGAGAGAGAATAGGCCAGGAGACTGCAAGAGAGAAAGGCAACTGGTCACAATTTAGTGCCTGTTTTGAGCTGACAGATTTGTCAGACAAATATAAGGAAAATGGGAAAGGAAACCAGCTTGATCATTTTGTATGCAAATTTGCACGCAAACCTCTTTTAACACTGCTCCTTCAGTCACAAGGGCATGGAACCAACAGGCTGGACAAGGAGTGATTCAACACAAGTAAATAAAAATATGCATCCTTTGGCATTTTGAAAAAAACCCAGGGATGTCACATCTATGCAATTACTGGGCCTCAAAATGGACCATGCTGAAAGTGGAAATGAGAAATGGCATTTATTTACTCATAGTCTTAATAACATATGCAGATATTGTATAATGTGTGTCAAATGCCATTTGGCTCAGCAGAATCCAATTAATCTTAGTTCTTTCCACCACACCTTCTGTTCTGCAGAGTCAGTAATGTGTGCTGTGGGGAAGATGTTCTGTAGCTGTCATGACTGACTTGAAAAATCTTTAATTTCTACTGCTTTAATAGCCCTAGTTATTGTAAGGCCTGATTCAAGGTGAGCACCAACAGGATCCCTAACAAGCCTCCACCAACATTCCAGCTCCCAAAGGAAATGGGGTAGGACAGAACTGCCACTGATTCCGAGATGAAGTGCTCGGAATCTCATACAACCAGGCTTTAATGGGAGAAATTGGATTTTCTTTTCCATGACTGCTCTACAGCAGAGAGCCCAGCTGCCTAAAACGAAGTTCCAGCCATGCCTGCCATGATTTCATTTTCCAGCAGGCAGGCACTGTTAGCATCGGGCAGGAATCCTGGGCTCGGAGTCAGGACAACGGGGATGTGGCTCCGTTTCTCTTGCTTAACCTTCTGCAAGACACTTCACTGGTTCCTTGGCTTCCACATCAGCAAAAGGGGTTTATCTCTCAGAAGCATCTGGTGACTTTAGGAATCCACATTCCACTGGAAGTCAAGGCTGCTGGGGCTCTTAATTCACCTCAGCACATCTCAATACCAGAACCCAGTGTCACTTGTTGTTCTTCCTAAAGATATTTGATAGCTGTGGACCCTGAGTCCTAGGGAAGAGTTAAACACACATCAAACTGGACAATAAGTTGTGAGAAATGCAGTAGTTTTTAACTCATCAGTGAAAAGGAACTTGTGAATTTAAGTTGTCCCACAGAAGGTCTTTGGGAATTTCTCATTTTACTTACAGCGATGAGCAAAAGCCTTGAATAACAGCAGCTAAAATAGACACCGAGCCCAAAAGACAGTCATTTGGAGAGCCAGGACACGCTGCTTCCCACCCCTTCCACCTGGCACCAAAAATGTTCAGCTATTCGAATCAACTTTCCTGAATTTAGGAGCAATAAATCATGCTCCAGTTAATTTACTTAGGATTTTCTCCTAAGTTAGTTTTTATATTATACTTAAGGCAAACCAAAGCATTCATTTGCAAGGCTCAAGAATGTCACATCATATAACTTCTGTTTCAACCCTCTTTTAAAAGAAATAGCAGTGTTTCACTTGTTTAAATTGATTTTAGGCAAAACAGACAAGTTACAGCAACAATTTTCACCACAATAACTCATGCTAGTGATGAATGCCAGGCATGGCAGGAATCCTGAACTACAGATCTGAGTCCTTACTACATCTGGGGGCCAGGAAGGATTTTTGCCACAGCTTTAAGAGAATTCCACAAATGTTAATTTGTCTTTATAATTCAGCTTCTAATTACAGTGAAAGCTAAAATAGCTCTGTAAATTATTGATGTTGAAATGCCTTATTTTCACCCCACATCAAGAATTCAAATAAAAGTGTGATATAAGAAAATACAAGTCTTCACCTCTCCCCTGCTCTAGCTGAGATGTTTAATAAGCCAATACTGTCCCTATTAGATCATGTCACAGGGAGGTTTCCAGGAGCTGATAAATAGGGGACTCTGAGCAGCTTTATTTTGCTGTCATAATTCTAGAATGTGTCAGTAATAGTGCTGTATTTACAGCTAAGTTTATTTGTCTTTAGCTCTCACAGCTGCCCTACCTCTCTCTGCTTACAAGTGAGGACAGGAGAAGAAAGAGATTTTAATACTAAAGAGAAAGGTAAAGTAGTTGCAGTGAAATGCATTTTCCTGGCAACAACTGTAAATGTTTCAAAGACAGACCCCCATGGAAAGCTCCTATTTTTATCCTGGAAGAGTCTCCTCTGACAGTGTCTCACAGTTTGAATCTAAGGAGCCACAAAGCACTTGAAAAGAACTTTGCCCAGCTTTAGGGGGAAAAAATAGACTTGGAAAACAGAAAATCATCTCCTTTTTGGTTAAAGAACACTTGAACAATAACTGCTGACAAATCACAACAGCAGCCCACAAAAACCCACTGCTTAGCAGTGGCTGCTAGTCTGTGATGAGAGACAATAAGAAGAGAAAGAAGTTTTTAAAAGGAGGTTGCTGTGCCTCAGGTGCCTGGGCTGCTGTTTTCTTGGCTGCTGTGTTGTCTGTAATTAGCAGTTTGCTGATCTCACCTGCTGAATCCATCCAGAGCTGGAATGGGGCACAGCCAAATCCAGGCCCCTGAGTCCCAGTGAGAGGATTCACACACTGCAAACAGTTCTCTCAAGCCAAACACTGCTGGGAAGTGGGAGGCCCAGGTAAAATTTGTTATGAATATCAAATCTCCTAAATGTTACCCTGAACCCAGTAAAGCCCATCAAAGGCACCCATTTGCTCCCAGGCATTGCAGAGACACATACCCAGCTCCCAGGAAAAGTGTCCCAGAAACATTAGGAGCTGGGAGCAGGCTGTGATTCCAGCTTTAAGTCACAGGAATTTCTAATGCTGGTCATCCAAACACGAACTCTCACAAAATTATTTCGAGGAAGCAAAGGAGAAGAAAAATATATTGAAATTGCCTTAAGAAGCAAAACCAATTTGCTTCAGTCATGGCCTGCCAGAAGTGATTTGCCGAAGTTCAATGGCTGGAAGTCTGTTTCACTCATTTATGCTCCCTTTGCCATAGCAATTGATGTCAAGTGTGAGCCATTAGAAAGTTTAGAAAGCCAGCAAACAAGCTGTAAACAAGTGACTGAGGGAGAGGGAAACGTTTTATGGCTGGCAGCTTGCATCAGGTTCAGTGTGGTGTTTGGGAGGGCAGTGCACAGTTACAGTGTGCACTGATTTATAGTGTTTATGGCAACCAATATTAGATGACTGTACCGTGTAAAGGAGTGTCAGCCCTGCATTACAATCGCTGTGCTGTGCTCCATCTGTGTGATTTACAGGAAAACACATTCTGTCATCAAGCTTCTTTCACTTTTTCCTTTTTTCTCTCTTTAGGAAATCTGACTTGAGCTCTGTGTTAAATGATGATTGCTCACAAACTGGAAAGGGTGAACAATTGCGACTGCAGCAGAAGCTGAAACCCTCAGGGACTTATAATTTTATTTTTGGTATGAAACAATTTCACTTTCAGATGGATGTGCACAACTTGTAAGAGGAAAAGGAAACAAGGAACATGAGAAATGGAAGAGCTGAAACACAATAGGATCCAATATTTTGTGCTTTTGATCAAAACAAAGATGAATAACCCGGAACCAAGAGGCAACATTAACTTGCAGCAGACAGTGTTATTAATGGAGCTAAATAAATTGCTGAACAAGAGGCATTCCCATGATAAACTGCAGGTAAATCATAAAACCAGGACTGTTTGGTTTATTAATTGGAGGCATTTTTATTTGATTTTCCAGGCCATTGGCTTCTCTGAGATTCTCTTTTGGAGTATTTTGAAGTGTATAGTCCAAATTTTAGCACGTTGAGTGATCATAAAGTCAAGGACATCCATGTTTATGAACAGAGGAAGGTCTCTATAGCAAAGTGGAAACAAAGGCTAAATGGAGGAGTCGGTTCATATTTCTTTTTATCAACAACAGAAGAGCTCCACTTAAAGGAACCAGAAAAACAACTTGGAACCACTTCCCACTGAGGAGGGCAAATCACCTGTGAGCGGGGAGAGCTGAATTCTTCCTGCTGTCCTTGCTTTGGAGAAGAGAAGAGAAGAGAAGAGAAGAGAAGAGAAGAGAAGAGAAGAGAAGAGAAGAGAAGAGAAGAGAAGAGAAGAGAAGAGAAGAGAAGAGAAGAGAAGAGAAGAGAAGAGAAGAGAAGAGAAGAGAAGAGAAGAGAAGAATTCCATTTGCATCTGTGAGCAAACATCTACAACCTGACCCAGGCAAAACACACAGCCAAGGTTTCTTATTCCTTTCTGTTTCTTGATGAAAACTTACTTGGAATTTGATGATCTGACCCTTCAGAAATCTTCCCAGGGAATACCCAACCTATTTTCACATGGGCAGACTTAGAGTTTCCACACAGCTCTGAGTTTCTTTGAAAATAGAATAAAAATTTTAAAAGGGGATAACTTGACACTCCAATGCCTGAGAGAACATGATGCATTTGCACAATAAACAGCAGCTGGGAGCTGCTTCCCAAATAAATATTCAAAATTATTTAATTGACAAATGCATCTCTTAAAGGAGGGAGAGACCTGTCACTTCCTCCACAAGGTGAAACCAATTAAAGCTTCCACTGTTTCTATCAGGAAAGAAAAACAATCCAGCAACAGGAGTAAGAAGCAATTACAGGTATTTCATGACAAAGGAGACTCTTGACAAAAAAGCAAAAAATAGTAGAAAATTTTTATGAAAAAGTAAAGCACTTCATCTTCCCTAGCAGGGAGAGTTTGAATTATGACTGCAGCTTACAGGTCTTGTGAGTGGAACTGTTCTTTTATAAGTTGTTTTTTATAGCAAACAGTGGTAAGAAGGAGCAAATACACATTTCTGGGCATGAACAGAGGGAGGATATGAGAGCCCATCCATGGTCACTGCAAACAACAGATTATGTGGGAAGCATTTTTTGTTTCCAGAATAAAGGACAGATGGACCATGGAGAACAGATCTGAGTGAGCACTGTCTGATTCTCTGTTCCTACACAGTTCCATTGCCTTTACAGCATCTAAAGATACTTCAATAAAAATGTGTTAGAGTGCCTCCTTTTTACCTGGTTTTGGGATTAGTATATAACATTTCAGTTGGGAGAAACAAGTGTGGGGCTCTTTTTAACTTCACTTTCTGTTCAGTATCTTGAAGTCAGCAAACCCTCTTTTTTGAAAGACATCTCTGTCTCCCTGTGTTAAGGAAACTGCTCAGTCTGCTCATTCCTGAGAAGAAGCAGTTTCTGAAATACAAGTTCCTCATTAGAAAAATATTTATTTTCCCCTGCCTTCTGAGAAAATGCATTTCATTGCAATTATATCCATGCTGCAAGCTAGATGTAAGTAAAGATTAGGTTCCTGGAAGGCTGCTCTACAAACCTATCAGGATAAATTTGCTGGTAATGTTTTCTTGGATAGATCCTGAACAATTGCTATTTGTATTATGGTGGAATTAAGAGGCTCTCTGTTGGAGATCCATCATATTTGAGGCATTAAGTACATGATAAGATCTCCAGTGATTTTGTGGTTTAATTGGGGAAAAAATAACTCATAAGCAGCCACTTTATCACAGGACAACGGGAGGAGAAAACAAAAAGGTATTTGGCAGGAGACTGTCCTAATCCCCAGCCTGTCACATAAAACTGTCACTATTAATAAAATCTTCACCATTTTCTTTCAGTTCTGCAATGTTACCTTAGTATGTTTGGGTTTTTGCAGCCTCCCTGTTGCTGAAGGTGGAGCAGGTGATTTGTCAGGAGCCTGGAGCGGACAACTGGAGAAGCTTCAGAAATATCTTCCTTGGGCTCAGCACCTCCCCCAGCACCAGGCAAGGAGAGAGGCAAACACTTAAAACATTAAAGCCTTTAAAGGGCAGGAAAAGCTTAATGACCTTTTGAAAAGCCTGATGTGTTTATTTTGTGGTACGGGTGTGGTGACAAGTTGGTTTTTTTCTAAACAAACAGATGATAAATTATGTATTTTGAGGCTGAGATTCCAACTCATCCCCAAAAACTGACTTAAAACCAGAAGCAAATCAACATCTGGTAATTGCAAAGTTAATTGAAGAAGCCCCTGAGCAAACACAACTCTCCTGGTTTGGTTTGTTATGAAAGGCTGGTCTGGAAACCCAAAAGGGAAATGCAACGGAGTTTGTGTGACGCTGGTAGGATCAGAGAGAGCTGGTCCCGTTCTGCCCTGCAATGCAACCACCACGTGATGTTACCATGAGGCGTTTTCCCCTTAACTTTGACATCTGAGACTCCTGTTTATAAAGACTAAACACCATTAAACTTGTCCTCAATGCATTTTACTCTTCCATGTGTATAATGGATAACAGGAAATGCTCCCCTACAGTTTTCCTTCAGTGGGAGCACATTCCTGCGTTCCACTGCAATTTAGTTATGGATGGATACTGCAGCCACAGCTGCTCCCAACTTTAATTCTTTGCAGTGTTTCAGACATTTCAGAACATGAGTTTCTCATCCAGATACTGGTGAGACAACTCACTTTGGGAGTGTTGGCAGTGTATAAAATTAAGCAGGTCACCAAAGCTTAGCAGGGATGACAGGGTTATAGGAGCTTTCCTCCAATAGGAAACCACATCATTCTTCAGGCATTATAAATTACACACTTTTAGGGGAAGGGAGAGCAGCCATTTGGCATGGCACTCTGGGTGACAAGGAGTGAATATTTGGCTGAGGTTTCCAAAGCACACCCCCACCTGGATGGAAAGTGTTATGGACTGCAATATCTACACAAAACCAGCAGGCCCTTGGCTTGAGAAGGTCTCATCCAAATGACCTGCACACTAAACTGCGTGGAATTCAATTTCTCTACCTCTGAAAGATGAAGAGTAAGTTGGTCCTGCCAGGGATTTAAATGTATGGCTTCATGGCCTCAAAATGTGAAATGTATGGCATTAAATAAGCCTGCTCAGTGGCTAAGTAATGCCACCTGGTTTTCTGAGCTATTATCAAAAAAGAAAATAGAGGAGCTGGGAATACAAGCATAAAAAGGAGGTAAAGGCTACATAATTAGTATTTTGTATTGCATACACAGGCATTTGAGTGAAAAGATGAGGCAAATGACTGCAGAATATCTTTGAAAAAATAAGAAGGGGAAGGAAATCAGCATAGAGGTAGAAGACTGGAAGAGATAACTTCTTTCTGTCCTCAGTTGTCCTCTGTGTCTAGAAGTCGCTTCTATAAAAAATGGAACATCTCTAGAGCAGCCTGTGGCCAGCAAAGCTGGACCACATGGAAAGGTTGAAGTTTTGCCACTCATGGGTGAAATTCGCCAGGGCAAAGGTCATGAAAGGGAAAGAGATGCTCTGGTTGCATTTATCCAGGAATTTTCCTGCTCCACTCTAACCCTTGGATTACCCTGTGTCCACGAGCAGTAAGCCCAGGTAATTTCCCATTGCTTCCCCCAGCAGGTAAAGCCAAGCAGAAACAATCCCCTCTGCTCACACAGGGGGTGGCTCTCTCTCTCTGGGTAATTGAGAGGAGAGCATTTGCTAGGATTTGTATCCTCAGTTTAAAACAGGAGGCTGAAATGAGTGAGGTGTCTGTGCAATTTCCATGGGAGACCATTTTTCCTGCATGTAATCCATTACTGCAAAGCCCAACAATAATTTAGAACAGTGATAATCCTCCATGGCATTGACCCTAAAGATCTTTACAGCAACAGAAATGAGATCAAAGGACAAATAAAAGTCTCTTAATCCCTCTAAGTGTGAGTTCAACCTAATCTTACATTTTTGTCTTTTAATTCTCTCTAAATCTGTTTTTAACTTTGCTTAACATTCATTATCCTTTTTCATGCCCTGGTTCTGCAGGGGAAAAAAACCCCATGTCCAGGAGTACATTCAACATTTCTACATATTTTTAATATGACAGACTAGTTTCTCTTGTCAGCTGTTGGAGTGGGAAGTGGGTGGAGGGGAGAAGTGGATGGAGGATATGCAATGGAAGATTAAGATTGATGAATGAGGTGAAAATCAGCTCCTTGGTGACAGCTCTGTCACTTGTATGAGCACAAAATAATAACTTCTCAAAACGAGACCGTCAGAAAAAACCAAACCAAGCCACCTGAAAACCACAAACAAAACCCCCCAAAACAACAAAAAACCCCTTCACCCACACCACACCACACCACACCACACACCACACCACACACCACACCACACCACACACCACACCACACACCACACACCACACACCACACACACCACACCACACACCACACCACACACACCACACACACCACACCACACCACACCACACACACCACACACACCACACCACACACCACACCACACCACACACCACACACCACACACCACACACCACACACCACACACCACACCACACACACCACACACACCACACCACACACCACACACACCACACACCACACACCACACACCACACCACACACACCACACACACCACACCACACACCACACACCACACACCACACACCACACACCACACACCACACACCACACCACACACCACACCACACCACACACCACACACCACACACCACACACCACACACCACACACCACACCACACACCACACACCACACACCACACCACACCACACACACCACACACCACACCACACCACACACCACACCACACACCACACACCACACACCACACCACACACCACACCACACCACACACCACACACCACACACCACACCACACACCACACACCACACACCACACACCACACACCACACACCACACCACACACCACACACCACACACCACACACCACACACCACACACCACACCACACACCACACACCACACACCACACACCACACACCACACACCACACACCACACACCACACACCACACCACACCACACACACCACACCACACACCACCACACACCACACACCCCACACCACACCACACACCACCACACCACACACCACACCACACACCACACCACACACCACACCACACCACACCACACCACACCACACACACCACACCACACCACACCCCCCCCACTGCATTCCTGAAGTTCTCTGGCATTAATAGACCATAATTAGCTGTTCCTTCTACCTTGCTGAGCTCATGTCATACATAAAAGATCTCATAGCTTTTGACTGTCTCGTTAATGAGGTCCTATATAAATTGTGCAGTGCAGCTATTGCTCAATAATATTTGGAAGCCATGCCAACATTTCTACGTTCCGCTGATTTGTGTATTTTGGGATATTGAAGGCGTTTTTCATTAAGCATTATTCTTTGCTAATGTGTAGTTAATAACTTAATGGAAAAGCTTTTAAACTGCTCTGAGAATTAATCCACTCATACTTGTTTAACTGCTTGATTTCCTAATGGATATAGTGCAGGATTTAATATTCTGCTCATTTACATTACTTACCAGAAGAAAGGAGACCTTTAACTGCTTTTTCTAAAAACAACAGTAAATCATGTTTAAGTTGATTGATTTCTGCATACATATTAACACAATAATGAAAGGCACAATGTCTTCATAATCCATGCCATTGTGTTCAGCTACAGCTGAATAGTTACACTTTTTTTTTGAAATTTTTTATTTTTTACTTTGACTGGAGAAAGAGCATCCCTACTGATTGAATGTGACTTATCTCACAGCTGGATTCACTCCCTGGTACAAAGGGTGGTGCTACCGTAAAACGAAATTCCATTCAGTCCGTAATTAACAGAGCTACACTGATTTACATCAACCACTGCTCTAGCCCTAGACATCTGCTATCATAATTGAAAATCTTTCTTCAAATACATCAGACATTAAAAAAAAATTAAGGATTAGATTATATCCACTAAATTCACTCTGAGAACTACTTCATCCCCTAACACAGTCGTTGAGATGGACATTGGATGGAACAACAGCAGGAACTGAAGCAGCACACAGGCAGCTCTCCAGCCTGTTCTCTCTCATTTCGGCCCTGCCTTCCCTCCTGCAGTTATTCCAGCAGCTGCATCATGGTGGTGAATTTATGACACAGATTAAAATCTTCATATATAACCCCAGCCTGAAACATCCCCAGTGGGGATGTAAAAGCTAACTGAGCACAAGTCTCCATATTTAACTCTCAAACTCATGACCAGCACCTCAGAGCCGAACATCCACCCCTGTCAGTGTCTCCAGCAGAGGAACAGCTCCAGGCACTCTCTCTTGCCTTCTCAAGCAAGAGCACTCTGCATTTAAAAAAAAAGGCCAATTGAAACAGAAATGTCTGATAGAGAGGGGAGTGTGTAACGAGGGCCGTTCCCAGGTACAGGGCAATGCTGATGGATTGACTCCCCGCAGGCCTCCTCAGAACCATCCCAGCATCACAGCACTGCTCGTGGGAGCAGGACAGGAGGAACAGGGACACACTCTGAGCTGAACACAAACAAGAAACTTCTCAACAATACCCCTCAGATAACCCCAGGATAACCCTCTATCTGTCCCCAGGCTGTCCGAGCCCTGAGGGCCATGCAAAGGCAGAACGGATGAGCCAGGAGCAGCGCTCTCTCATGGAAACAGCCGCATTTAGAACCCTAGAAACCCTGCCCTGCTTTGCTGAGGATGCTCTGAAAAATTAGTGTTGTGAGTGCTCAAATAATCATAATCAAAGTGACTGAAAATTGCTGTCATGAATGCTGAAACAATCAAATCCATAAAGAGCACCACAAAATTTAGTAGCTACTCCAGGCCACATGTCAAGTTTGTCAGATGATATTTCTGCTGTCTGAGTGGCAGCTGTGGTTCAATACAATCACACCCCAAATGCCTCCATAAGCTGAAAGGCTGATACAAACGGTGTGACATGGAAGAGCTGGCATCCCACACAACTGTCTTAGGTGAACAAAATCAGAAAAGGTCAGAGAAGCATCCAGGCAAATTAAACAGCATACGTACAACCCTCTTTGGTTGTTAATAAGTCTTCATTTTTCTTATCTTATGAGGCAACATCCTTTAAGAGAACTTCTCAGGAAATTAAAAAGAAAGCTAAATTACCAGACAAATATTTCAGTGTAAAGATCTCATGCACTAAATCAGATGGATTCCACAGCATCCTGAGTTCCAGATGTGCACTGCCCTCCTCCCTGCACGGGGCTCCGGTGCCAGGTGAGCCAGGCATGCAGGCAGAGGAGGCTGTGCTGTGTTCCATGCAGGTTCCAGTGACTCTGGAACCAGGATGCAGGGTATATCCAGAGCACCTGGCCTTGCACTAAGGACACAGGCATGATGCATTCATGGGGCCCCAAGACTTCAGCATGCCCCAGAGTGGCATAATGGCTTTAGGCTGAAGGAGGGCAGGGTTAGATGGGATATTAGGGAGAAATCCTTCCCTGTGAGGGTGGTGAGGCCCTGGCACAGGGTGCCCAGAGCAGCTGTGGCTGCCCCTGGATCCCTGGAAGTGTCCAAGGCCAGGTTGGATGGGGCTTGGAGCAGCCTGGGATGGTGGAAGGTGTCCCTGCCCAGGGCAGGGGGTAGGAATAAGATGACCTTTAAGGTCCCTTCCAACCCATTCTACATTGGATATATGTTGGTATTTATGCACATTAAGAGAGTCAAGCCTTTGAGTTGATATAAAAGCCTCTGTAGTACAGCAGATCAACAAAACAAAACTTCTAAATGCAAGTGAATGTGTTCCCCCTAAAGTCACAGAAGGGAAGGGAGGCCCTCAGTCATGTGAATAAGCAATTGAAATAGCATAAACAATTCCATTTGAGCCTCAAGCTAATTATGGCACTGTAGCTGTCAAAAATTCATCTGAAGCACTTGCTGCCTAAATTGAAGGTTGGACATCCAAATCGAAATGTCGTTTTTATTAGTGTCTGACACTTAGAGAAATAGCCTCTTCTCTTCTAGTAGGCCATGCCCATTAGCTGCCATTAGTGCTAATGGAGTTATGCACATACATCACATGCACAGACATCACTCAGCACCTTGTAACGCCCCTGATGTCACATTAGATAACAGCTGGTTTATTGCAGCATGCTAGGAAAGGTTCCAGGTGAGGCTGGGCAGGGCCTTTCGGACCTATGTTGGTGCACTCAGAGGCCTGACATCCGGGGCAAAATAGAGTTTTCAAATAGACACTGCAAAGAAACTTTAATCCAGAGGTACAAAGCCAAGAGGAATCATAGCTCAAATTTTGCCCAAATTATATATATAATTTCAGAACTTTTGCCACCCTTCCTAAGGACTTGTTCTCCCTGCAAACCTGTGGCTGGGGTGCTGTCCGTACCAACTCTTTTGGGGACTGGAAAACCTTCCAGCCACCAAAGCTGTGGTAGACAACTACAGTTATCTGTCCAGGCATACTTGCATTTCCAATTTTAGCATAATTATCCTTATAGCCCCCTGTTAAAACACAACTGAGAAATCTGAAAATAACCATCCCTGATGGGGCCATTCTGCCTCTGGTTGTGCATAACCACAATGTCATCTTCATCTCAGAAGGCCACGTCCACAGAGAGGGAGTAAAACAAACCCCACAATGATGCTTGTGTTGATGAAGCACTGTGCCTTCTGCCATAACCCCATAATGCCTTACGTTATTGATTTGGCATTCCTGGCAGCACTCTATCAATAGGAAATTGAGTTGAATGTTTCAGCTGAAGATAAGTGTGACTAATTGCCATCTTCAAATAGCTCTTGCACTGAATTAATCCTTGCACCAAGACACCATGTTTTATTAATGCTGGGATCCAGTCTGCCACAAAGGCAGTGTGGAAGAGTGACAACATTTACCACTGGCTGCAGAACCAGCTCCTGACAGCTCTGGAGCACTTCTCAGATACCAGTTAAGGTAACCCAATAAACTGTGCCGAGTTCCAAGCCGTAGAGTTCACTTCAGTGATCTCAGCTCCCTTTGTGCAGTGAACAGATGGTGATGGGAGCTGGTTTCTGTAGTTCTGTACGATCCCTGCTAAGAGGCTGTCAGAACTTCCTGCAGTTGCTGTGTGCTGTAGATGCAGCACATGGTAATTTCTGAAGGCTTCTATAAATGCCACTGGAGAACACTTTCACCTCTGGAGCAGTTTGGTTAAGAACCCTCCAGCAAGGCCAGAGAGGCTGCTACAAAATAAGAATGGGAGAGACTTGCTGCACCTTGAGGCTGCACTGGTTTTGGGACAGAAGTGGGAGGTGGAAGGGATTGACAAAATAACCTGCCTGTAACACACGGGTCACTGGGTCAGAACTGCTTACCCAGGTTCCAGCTGCTTTGGAAACTGATCTCATGCTTGGATTGCAAGTCTATTTTGCACTGTTTTGTGGGACATAATGCAGTATTGCTGCAGAATGAAACAACTTAGAAGCCAAACACCAGAAAATCAACAACAAACATTCATTTGCTTACCACAGCCTCACTGTGCTGTCCAGACTCTAAAGCACATAGTCTGCTCTGTGAATGGGAACTGCAGGAGGATGCCTGTGCTCTCTGCCCTCCTGGAGGGGACATGTGTCCTCTAGACATGGGAAATCCCCATCCAGTGGTGCCCTTACAGCAACAATCCAGGTGTGACTCGAATGCCCTCCCTCTCCAGCCAAATGTGAGCCCCATCCTGATGGGAAGCCTGGAAGTGTCTCCAGTGCTCAGGTCAGTGGAAAGGGAGAGACAACACCATAAAATGTTCCAGTTTTATGTGTAATACTGCAAGAGTTAAATTACTGATGCTCCTACCTGTTAGCCAGCCTGAGTGTCACTGACCTGCCACTCACCCAGGCTTTTAAACAAGTGATGACATTGCTGAAACAGACCCACTGAGAAAGAACCAGCAGCTTGCCATGGAACAGGTTAGTAAATCATTTTAGGGTTGGAAGAAGCTTTTATATTAATGAAATGGCTTTGTATTACAAACCTAATCTGGATAACCTGTTTAATTCCTTGTCATCTTAATTCATGAATTTACATTAGGAATTCCCACAGGTCTGAAACACTTGCCTGAAAATTTTAATTCCTTTCAGAATCATACATCTCAATCAGAAATCAAAATACAGTGTACCAAATATTTCTTAAACAAATGGGACCTGAAAGTAAATACCTTACAAATATTTTATGTATTTTCCCATTGAGGATCACTGTAAATATTAAATACATTACTTTAGTTAAACGGATTTATATTACTTAGCAATTCACGTCGATTTTTTTTCCGTTGGAATTTTCAAACACAGATAATCCTCACAACATGTTCATGAATGCTATTTAAGTCTCATAATGTCCTCACAAGGCAGTGCAGAAGGCTCTTCTCTTTCAACAGAAATATCTTGGGAATGGCAAGCAAACCTGGGAATCAGCAGAAATCACAGAATGTATCTATAGCCTGGATGTTTTCAGCTCCCAAATCCCAGTCATCCCAGCTGGGCACCTCTAGTACAGTAAGAGCTTGCTTAGAACCATTTCTGTCCTTCCAGAATTGGGAATGCAGCTGTGAGACTCCACCCACCTTCAGCTACAGCCATGATGAACTCAAACCCATCAATAACTCAAAACCATCTAGAATTAATTTTTCTTCCCCATGCAATGAAAAGGTTTCCAAAGGGGCCGTATCGATCCCCTCAATTCCCTCAGGAAAATGTACTTTGGCATACTCACAAGGATCCTCCTCTATTTTGGAAGTTAATCATTCTAGGGTGATCCAATTCCCGTGTGTTTTTATGGGTTATTGCTGTCAGGCAATGTTGTCCCACACCACTGAGGCTATCAGAGCTTGCAAATGCAATTTTTATTTGTCTTTGTTCTTGCTGTACAGCCGACACAGATAATACCTCAACAGTTTTCTCAGCCAGCACCAACAGAGAGCTGGCTCATTTAAACAATCCCTGAACTGGATCCAATTTGGCTGCAAGGCTGGATTTTTCATAGCACAGCACAGGGCAGATAAAGACCAATTTTTGCCATGGATTTCTACTCCCTCCCAGTTCTCTCTCACACCTGTATATCAATACATCATTTGGATTATTGCTCAAAGCATCACATGCCAGTTGCACTTTTATATTTTCTGGGGTCCTGCTGTACTTTCAGGTGCAAACTGCCTAATGCTGAGCTGCTGGCAGTGACATGCACAGGGTTTCTGCCAGGCTTGGCAAGGAGAAGGCTGAGGTAACCAGGCTATTTATACAGTGCAAGACCTCGTAAAGACAACTCTCCTCAGGGTGAGAACCAAGAATAACCCACGCACTGGGGTGACAGAGCACAAACCTCAGAACTAATGCAGCACAGACCAAATGAATGGAAATGCTTGGACTGGACACCCTCTGACAGCAATAGTCCAAAGGAGTTTGATTCCTCCTTGCCATGCAGAGTTCCTGCCTGATTTCTCATCTGGCTGCACACTGACAGCAGCTCCAACAAGACACCACGGTATTTTTCCATCCTCCTTTTATCATTTCTAATGGCAAATGCCAGCAGTGTATAAACACTTGCTGTATCACACTTTCTTCTGTCTGAAGATGAAAGGAGAATATCAAAGCTGGAGGTGAGGGTAGTTCACTGGTTTTCCTTATAACAGCAGTCAATAAATCGCCGACATTACCAGCTCCGAACTCCCGAAGGTTATTTGCAAATCTGACACTTGGTTGCTATGTTTGTACAATCACTCTGGCTGCAGGTCAGAGGAGCAGCAGAGGCAAGGCAGGTGCTTTGTGATAATCCATTTGCAGACCCTCCTTGACTCACTTTCAAGCAGATGAACATCTGGCCCCCAATATTCAGAGTGTTTTTGAGAAGAGCCAGACTGGACTCCAAATTGTCCTGGCATTTTAGCATTTTTAGCATTCTTTTGTGCCCAAATGTCCTCTCTAGATTCATTTGCTTCCTCAGACACATGGAGACTACTGCCCCTCTATCAAAGTGTAATTTCCCATCAATACCTGGCTGGGACAGTGACTTTGCCAGTCCATGCTGGGTGAAATGCATTTGATTTACCAGATTTACAAATGCTTTATTCCACCAATGGCAAAATCAAAGCAGTTGCCCTGCCCCTGATTTATTTTATTTCATTCCTTATCTGCTCTTCAGAATCTCAAATTTCTCCAATTATTTCCCATGCTCCTGTGTTTTTCTTCTGACTTAATTTGATTCACAGTGACTTTGCACTCCAGACAGCCAAACTGTGTACAGACACACAGACCCACTCTCTGTTGACTCCCTGCCTATGGCTCTCCTGGGTTTTCCAAAAGTTCTTTCCCAGCTACACTATTACATATCTCAATTCTGCATGTCTATTCTGGGCAAGAAAACTGAAATTTAAGAAGAACTAGTATCAATTCCCCATTTCTCAAATTGGGTTTGCAGATTTATTCACAAAACTAACCCTCCACTCCTTTGGGATCACTGAATGGGTACAGCACTAAAAAATCCTTCCAAGAAAATTGAGGCAAGTTGAAGCAAATGCTTGCATGAAATTAAATGATATTTTGGTATTCAGTTCTGCCTCCTCTACTGGGAATTGTGACCAGCTAAAAAAATCTCTGGCAAAAATCTTTCACCCCATTTACATGTTATTTTAGCATCATCTCAAGCCTCCTTCACAATCAGAAAATATTTTGCATATTGTTTTCCCACTGTATAGGAGACAGAACTCTGCAAACTGGTGCAATATATGAAATTTGAACTATAGAGAAGTAGTTGATGATGCTAAATGTTATGACTTTAATTGAACTTTCTATGAGGCAGATTATTCCACTTTTCAAAACTGTGTTCCCAAGACACTTTAGTCTAAAAATACTTCAGTTATTGTACTTTTCTTGTCAGGCTTTTAAATTCACCATTGAGTTTCACAGCAAAACCATCCTAATGGGCACAACCTCTTCCAATCCAGGTGCAGCCGGTCTTTCACATCCTTGGACACGTCTCCTGAAGGAGAGAACACAGAAGGATAGAAGCAGTCTGCAGATTTTACTACAGGCTGATTTCACTACAGAGAACTGACTTTTCCTTTGGTGAGCTGAGACCCATTAATGCATTTTCATGGATAAGCTCATTTTCATGGAGTCATGCATCCCATGCAGGCAGTCCCACAAGAGCTGGCACTTTGTCACCCTAGAACTGTTTGACTTCAGCTTGGCAGCAGATTTTGGCTCTCAGAGCCTCCTCTCTGTTCCGCAGTTGAAGCAACTCTTCCATGTCCCTTCTAAGCCCCACTGGCTCCTGAAGAAAACTGGAACTCAGCTAAGGCAGCAGCCAGGAGAGAACACATCAAACCACAGAGGAGGCATTGTTCCATTATCCATACATTTCAGTAGAAAATATCTTCCCTCTTTTCTTTTTGCTTTGTTTGTGTCACTGTGCCAGGTGTTTCTCTCCTCAAAGATAAACTGATTAGCTTTAGGAGATTTTAACATGCACAACAATAATTTGTATCTTTAAACCTGTAATATCCTAACACCAACCTGGCTCTAAAATAAATCCAAGCCATCAGAATATCAGTCATGTAGCAATATATAACACGACTCTGTAGTGCAGATGTGTGTAAAACAATCACCTAATTACAAAAGCTGTAGCTCTGGCAGTATTGTGCCACACTACAAAATGACACAGCATGTAATATAGAGAAGCAGTTCAGTACACAGATTACTGATTTTGTGCTGCCTGCCTTTGCAGCAAACCATGCTATTGCTGCTTCGAGTAGCAGGGCACTAATTCAAAATGCAGGAATGGAATTGGCCTTCCCAGAGTACAGAGTGGGCTGTTTAAATCTGACAAGGTTTTTGCCTTCCTTTTCTCCTGCCACCCCCCAGCCTCCACACATAATCATATAACATTGTTTAGACAAAATTTTTCAAAGCAGCCTTCCCATTTCTTTTTTTCTTTTCTTTTTTTTTTTTTTTTGCTGGTGTGAGTTTATGAGGGCACTCAGATCCACCACAGACCAGGAGCTAATCTAACACACTACTTATGCACATGCTTTATTCAGCATCACCTCCGGGAGATTTCCTGCTTCTGAGCTATTGTGCAAACAGCCTTTGGTTCATAGCAGCAGAAATCTCTTTTGTCAACATTAGCATTCTGTGTTTGGATTTATTACAGATCCTGAAAATAATGATCATGTTTTCCTTCTTTAAAAACACCAACCCATTACATAACTCCTTTCATTGATTCTCATTACAGCAGAGGGATTTCCCAGCCACCCCTCAGCCCAGTGAGAACAGAACCCCTCTTTTCTCAACAGAGCCCCTCTTTCCTCAATAGAACCCCTGTTTCCTCAATAGAATCCCTGTTTTCTCAACAGAACCCCTTTTTTCTCAACAGAACCCCTCTTTTCTCAACAGAACCCCTCTTCTCTCAGCAGTGGCCTTGCATTCCAGCAAGAGACCTTGTTGTGTTGAGTTGAGGTCTCCCAGTACCAGCAGCAGCTTCCCAGCAGCAGTCAGCTCTAAGGTATTGGTAATTTGTCCTGTCAGGATTTGCTATTAATTGATCACTTCCTCTCCTTAATCCCCATGTTCTTGTCCACATCAAACAACAACTTCCTCCACAAAACCCCCTCTGATCACACAGTGCAGTGGAAAGCAGGGGAAGGTGATCAGAGCATGGCCTCTGTACTTGAGCCTTTGACCACAATAAATAAATCTCCCTGCCATCTCCCTTTCAAATTCTGGACTACTTCCTTTGGGAATGAATGTTAGCAGGCCATGGCCAATGCCTACTTAGAGTTTTTCCTTTATTTTCCAATATCTACCACAAAAACTGTGGTCCTCTTTACCGCTCACGGTGTAATTTTCTTTCCTTCCATTTGCTGCTTTGTAACTTCAGCCTCTTGTAAATCACATTAAAAGCACTCACTTTCTAATAGTTTTTTTATTGACTAATATATTTTATTTGGCACCTGTTACCTTGGTGGAGATTTCTTCTTGCAGTAATTTACTATATGTGCCATAGTCCCCTGAGCACTGGGCAAAGGGAACCAGCACAGCTAAACAGGAGATTTACTCGATGCTCCTTGGGCTTGGGGTTAAAAAAAAGAACTTGTTCCTGTTCTGAAAACCCATCAGGTTCTGCAAGGAGAGGACTCGCCACCCTGAGTATTTACACCAAGCAGCTGACATGATGGATTATCTTATACAAGTCATTTAGGCATGCTGGGCCCATTTATCTACTTAAAATATGAAACAACTCTTATCTAACACAGAAGTGTTTAGTGAGACTTAATGAGCTGCTCATGTGTTTATTACAGAGATTCCTAAGAACCAAATGGCAGAATGTTGCTTTAGATATGAAAGATGATTAAAACATCTTGTGAAGTATCAATTTGTAAGTAAAAAGGGTTCCAGCTATGAAACCACATGTGCTATTACACTCCAGAGGACATGCCATAATGCCTGTATATTTTAAGAGTATTTGTTTAATTTTAGTACAATGTTTCTTTATGACCACAGTTTATTTTTATATTAGGGATTTAAGCACTACAGGCCCCTGTGAGATTGGGTTTCACATATTCTGTCTGTTGAGCAGCATTTGCTCACTAAGTGAGTCGAGGGAAGTGTTAGCTGCATTAATATCTTTGCTTTTCCAAGTGCTGGTTGGTGCCTGTGTGTTATCCTGTGCAAGACACGTGTGTCAAAACTGTCCCCCTCCTCCAGATACATGAAGCAAGGTTTTAAGAATCTGTTCCATTATGCTCTGAAACATCTAAAGATTTCTAAATAGTCCCAGAAATAGTTGGCTCTCCGTGCTGTAAAGTGAGGCTTCTGAGAAGAAAGAAAAATACCACAATCAAAGCAAAAAAGTCCTCCAATAAAGGAAACTCTGTGACTAGAGAGAAGTTTCCTAACTTTGGGGGTGGCCCAGGTGACAGTGGGCTACATAGGCAGTGCCAGTGGCAGCTCTCCTGCACGGCACAGGGCTCAGCAGGTGGCACACATGGCCATGCCTGAGGCAGCACGTCCCAGTTTGTCCTTGCCAGATACCAGATGTTTTGAACCAACCTTGGTGCACTTCAAAGAAAGGATCACCAATCTCCCTCCTCTCTCTTTGCCTTCTTCACCTTAAACTTTCTGCATGGCAGTGTGGGGTGATGGAAGCACACCCTTCACACCCACCGCGGCTGCCAGGGAGCCTCGGGGACAGGAGGGGCCGGGCAAGTCTGGAGCAGTGACTCAAGGAGCACAGGGCAAGAGCACAGCTTCACTTTCTGCAGCTTTTCTAAGGTCACACGCTATGCATTATGGAAATATGATGGTAAGAAATCAGAAATGCCCTGACACTCCTCTGACCTGCAACCCAGCATGGACAGCAAGGCTTGAACAGAAAAAGATGCTGTATCAGGAGCAGGGTAACCACATAAGGCACACTACACATATTTGTACTAACACTGTGTCTTCTTCCTGAGGGAAAAGTGCCAGTGTGGCCTGAAGCTGCTTTTTAGAAACATTAAGTTTCACCAGCCCAAAAGATCAGGTCTTTCAGCACAGCTCACCTCAGGTTAGAATTACCCTAGGAGAAACCAGGTTAAAATCACTGCAGTTTCTGGGGTTAGACAGAGCCTAATGATGTTATCTCCTCACTTTCAAAGCATGAGCACAGACAGTACTGAAGGAAACTTCAGGGGGCAGAGAGTAAATAGCTGCCTATGGTGGAGGGGGGAAGGACTAAAACAATGTGTATTTGGAGAAGTTCTCTTTAACCAAGTTTTTTTTCTCTAGTAGTACAAGCAGAAAAAATTTGTTGACCTCCGGAATAAATGAGCTCCATAAGCTGATCAAAAAGTCAACACATTCACGTCTCTTTATGCTTGTTCCAAATGAACAGCTCTTTGTAACAGTATTTTGTTCCAGAAGAAGAGCAGCCAGCTGATTAAAAGGGCTCCATGGCTTAGCAAAGCTTGTAAGCTTAGGGTAGTAACAAGCAGGGTTTGATTATTGAGGATTACTCCAGGTGTTCCTCCAAAGCTACCTCACCAGCTGACCTCCTGAATCTATAATATCAAATGTTTCATGAGGCACATTGTCATGAATACAATGGACTTGAGAAACTTGGTGGCTAAGACAAAAATGCTGCCTCCTCCAGCATTGTCTGCGATTTTTACTATTGTCCTGGTCATGATCTGTGAAGTCAAGAATGGCAAGCAGAAATAAAGGGAGAAAAATGAGCTCATGAAAAAAGAGACTTTTATTACATCCATGCAGGAATGTTATTAAAGTGAAAGAAACCTGAGGGAACAAGAGCTTTGAGCTACGATATTCTTTTCTGTAGAGCTGATGAAAAGAGACTATGAAAGGTCAAACAATTCTAATTCTCCTCCCTGAAGTTAGTCATTCTTCCTGTTGTCGATGTTCCTCTGTAGTGTGCTTAGCCAAGGCAGGAGTGCCTCAGTTCAGGGCTGCAGCAGGAATGAATTCGACAGAGGAATGGATGCATTCGTGCTTTTCCATTTCCCTGAAACGCTGCCAGTGTGAAAGCCAGGCCTTGTACCCTCACATCCAGACTTGTCTCGACAAAGGAAATTCCAACCATGCAAAGGAGCTCGTTTTTGTGGTTTCTACACCCCAGACCTCACTGGGGAGTGAGTGAGGGACTGCTCTGAGCTGTTTGTTCCTCTTGCACAGCCACTGCACACCACGTTATCACTGCTGACTTCCCTCTCTCCCTCTGTGCCAACCCTCCCTACTTCCTACAACACTCCTGGAGATTTGGGAAAAGGGCACATGACTTTGAAATAAAGTGTGGAATCCCAGCTTGGTGAGAATCCATGGGGGTTCACTCTGGCATAGTGAGAATTTCACCCAAAACATCAATTCTGTACGTAGATGAATAAAATTACATAAAATTTCTGGGATTTTGTGATGTTCTAAATCAGCTAGGTATGCAGGGTTAAAAATAAATATTTACTTAGGGAAGGAAGAAATGTTTATTAATAGTATCTTTAATGAGTTTTATGTCTCCTGCAGATAAAATTTGTTTAAGAGCTTAACATTTCAGTTTCACAAGCACGTGACTGAATTTTCTTTCTGTGCAACATGAAATTGTGGCTAGGCAGTTGGAGAAGAAAACACAATCTTGCTTCCTTTCCATATTCATGACAATATTTGTCATAATAATTTAGTTTTGTTTCAGTAACAGGAATGTTGGTGTTTTTCCATTTCCCCAATGCATTTCCATTTTCACACTTCCCCATCTAATATTAAATGCATTGAAAATGCTGCCAAAAATATTCAACAACACTGAAAAAGCAGAGGAGAAATAAAATTACAGTCACAGATTTCATTTCACTCCTTTTTCTAAATTAATAAATATTTCATTTTCTTATCTGAAGAAGTAGCAATGTACCCCGATGAACTTCCACTTCCAAATCCAAATTTGAAAATCTGACTATCTGACAAGCTGAACTTAAAAGCGTGGCTTACCAAATAGACTGTCTTGAAAATGAAATGATTATTACAAGCAGGAATCATTCCCACAAGAAAAAAACAACCAGATTTTGTCTAAATTAAAATGTCTCTGGAGTGAAAGGTTTAACGAATCATTTCAGGTCGCCTTGCCAGTGAAAACACAGGCAGAGTGGAGTTCAGGGTCACTGACTCGAGACAGAGGTGTGGCAGACCACACTCCCAATCAGGATTAGGGTTTTCCCCCTTCCCTGTGTAAAGCTCACATTCTCTTCCCTGGTGCTGTATAGCAAAGCCCATAGTGACACTTGCTGGTGCAGCAAGGAGTCTGAAACAAAATGCTAAAGGAAGCAGAGCCAACCACTGTTGGTTTTTTATTCCTCTCTTCCCTTGGGGATAAATGCCCTGAGGGTTCTGTATCCTGCTTGGCCAAGCAAAGAACGTCCAACACATAGAGGCAATTATTCTGCTCCTGATCTCCAGTGTCAGCACTGAAATAGCAACCTGGGCTCTCACCTTGCTGAACTGAGTTCCCTCAATCTTCTCCTTTTTTTCCCCGTTTCAAAAGATATTTGAATAATAAAAGTACTCCAATACATTCTCTCCCTTTGCCCTCCACCTCTCCTGCTTGTCTCCTTAAATACCCCTGTACCCCTTATAATACCCTGGGTTGTGAGAAGCTCTCCTTGCAGGAGTAAGCGTTAGTCCTAAATTCCTCTACAAATGAAACATTGGGGGGGAGATTTAAACAACTGCATGCAATGAAAGAGAGAGAAAATGATACTTCACCAAAAAAACCTGGCTTTAGATACTGCCATATTTCTTCTGGGAAACGCATAAAATAAAGCAAACCTGAGCTACTGCTTAGGTGACACTTCAGAAATGCAAGTGGAGTCCCAGCAGAATTTCTCAAGGTGCTGTCAATTTATTCAGGAGAAATACAACTTAGCAAAATCATCAGCACAACCAGCTTCTATTTACCCACTCCAGTGTTTTGATCTCACCACTTTAAGCACAATCCTGAGGAGAATCTCTGTTTGCTGTTGTTCAGCTTGGCTGATCTTGACTCTTTTGAAACAACCACGCCTGGACAGACACAAGATTGCACAGGTGCCCTTGTTTGCAGCACTCTGACAACCACAAACTGGAAACTTGCTCTTCCAAGACCCAAGCATCAGTTTATCCATGAACATCCAATGTCAAAACCAACAAAAAAATGTGTTTCTTGCACCTTTTAAGGCCTAAAGCACTTACATCCTATATCTTAGGGGCAAGTAATTGTGCCTGGAAGCCCAATTTGTATTTTTCCAAGCATGATATGATTTTGTAGCGCACATGTTAAAGGCAAGGGCTCTATATCCACTGTCCTTGGTCTGTAAGCTTCTCACAACTCATCAGAACCAGAAACTTAAATAAGGCAGGAGCTGAAAACACAGGGAGCACAGGGAGCCCTACAGGATCTGCTGTGGGGCTGCTGAGCTGTGACAACAGGACGTGTCACAGGAGATCAAAAGTGTCCCTCTCCATCCCAGGGGCAGATCCTTCACCTTTGGAATTGAATGCTTAAAAAACAAAGGAGAGAAAGCAGCCTTGCAACTCACCAAGAGGAGGCTGCCTCTCCTTGCTCCCCCTCTGCTGCCAGAGATGGGATCTGTCACCACTGTTCTTGTCCAGGAGAATGGCAGATTCCAGAAGGCACCTGGAGCCTGGAAAATGAAGAAACTCATGAGAGCAGGAATTAAAGGTGAGCAGAATGCCTGTGCTGAGGTAGCAGGCCTTTTCCTTCCCATATGGGACATACAGCATATAGGGAACCTCTTGCCCTGTAAGTCTATAATTGTGTCTATATTTTCATCCATGATCCCACCTGAAATACTGAAGACCAAAACCTTAGGATGGACACAATCCACAGTACTTTTAATACTTTGACATACAGACTTGTAATAAAACCAGAAAAGGAATCTTTCCTTGCAAAATGCTTATGAAAAAGACAAACACTGATCTTGGGATTACATATGAAGGAATGTAGAACAAATTTGAGTTCTCAATATAATGACATTGAGGTTCTGGAGAGCATGAATAGAGGTGAGTTTGATGTTAAGAGTTTAAATAATTTGCTCAAGGTCACAATGCAGTTTTCTGTCTGCCCTGAGATTAGAAGCCAGGAGCTATTAAATTCTTTCTCTTGTTCCCAGACTGCCAGACTGGGGAATAAAGCTCCCTGCAGGGAGGAATATTTAAAAATAAAATAAGAAGAATGAAGAAGACTTATTTACTCAGTACAAGCCCTAGAGTAAGAGTACATACGTACTGTCATCAGTGCTTCTCTGTCCCTCCTGTACCCTCCCTGACCTCCCCTGACTGACAGAAGTACTGACAGCTTCTCAGGAGCCATCTGTTCAAAACTGAGGGTTAGAGCTTCTGGGGCTTGGCAGAAGGGGACTGAAGGGTGGCTCTACAACCCCAAGTGTGAGAAATAACTTCACCCCCTGCCCCTAAGACATTCTGTGGAGCTGTCCCTGTTAGCAGCTGCTGTTAGATCCACGGAGAGCTTGACAAAGGCAACAGCAAAACAGGGCTCTTCCTCCCAGCCATTGGAGGAGCACAGAAAATAGGCCACCAAATCCTGACGTGCTCCAGCCTCCCACACGCCGGTGGTGGGAGGCGGAAGACTGTGACACATTTCAGTCTAGTCCTTTATTACTGCACAGAGCTGTCAACACTTCACAGCAAACACCTGCAGGATCTTCCCCAGCCCTGGACTGCGCCATGATTCGCTGTTACACTGCTCTCCTTCATGGAAAGAGCATGCTAGCCTGTGGTTTCCAACCTCTCTCCTGAAAAGCTTCCCACGAGCTCCACGGACACCAGGAAAGGACCCATGGTCAGCTGGTACCCTCAGGATAACTCCCCACTCCCTCCAGGGCTCGTGTAAAACGCTCTGCTTTCAGCACACTCTGGGGACTCAGACAGGCTCACTCTGAGGCAGATGCTCTGCCATGAGAGGGATACCTCAAATGCAGCCCAGGGGAAGGCAGAAGCAGTAAATTCCATCTGGACCAGTCAATCCCATCTGGACCAGTCAATCCCATCAATCCTATCCTTATTCCACACAGCCCAGTAGCACCCAGAATGTCACAAACAAACCAACGAGTATCACAGGGAATGGCACCAGTTTTTCAGCAATGGCTATGTTTTCATGGATTAACAATATTTCTGATACTGAAAATCAACCTTAACATGAAATCTTTAGGAATAATGACAGGTTTTTTTCCTATTTGAGCAACTCTTACCTGACCACCATGGATATTTGGCCATTTACTGGGCCCCCAGTGCACTGCAGTGCAATTTAAAAAGTACTGATTACCTATTCAATTTTCTCATAATTATATTGCCCAGCACTTGAATGCTGCAACTGCAAATGATAGAGGTATGAGGGCATTAAAACATAACTACAAATAAAATTTGAGCTTAAATCAGCTGGGGTGAGATGGCAACACAAACCTAAACATTTCAGGACTAAGCTGATCAATGACTGTGAATGGGAGGAGGTTCTAGTTAGGCTACAATACAAAATATCCTTACACGCCTTTCAACACCTGCAATTTGATACCACAACTCCTCCTCCTCCAGCTCCTGGTCATGCTGCTTCTCTCCTTGGTCATATTTAGATGACTCTTGGATGTGGCAGTGAGGGGTCAGTACCAGCTGCAGTTTGTGCAAACAGCAGGTTTGGCTCTGTCCTCTTGTAAAGGAATTGAGCGTTTTCACCTTCTCCCACCAGCACTCTGGCTGCCTGTGGGAATTCAGGCTGGATGGACTCCCAGGTTGTTTGGTGTGTTAAGGCTCAGGGTCCTACCAAAAAATCCACAATTTTTCCCTTCAAACGGGCCTTTTCAGGGATTATTAGGCTCACGTGTATTCATTAAAGACCAACAATCAGTCCATGTTATTATGAGCTTTTAACCATGCAGACACAGTCCAAATAAAACTGGGCTTTACAATGCCGTGATCACGTTGACTCTCACCTGGTCATTTATTCTGCCATAAAAAGACAATAAAAAACACTGTCTGTGCTTGGAGCATGTCTATCTTCCTCATAAAAGCTTTACATCAGTTCTTTGGATTTTTTTTTCTGACAAATGAGGAACAGCTGATTAACAAATACATTGCTCTTTTTACAGCAGAGCTTTTTTTCCCGTACTATAATGATTGAAAACAGAACACCCGAGATCTGTCAAAACAAAATTTCTTTGGAATTGAGCCACAAAATAGAAAATGAAGTTGCCACTGAAAATTAATTAGTACAAAGCACCAATTGATAGGAGGAATAAATCCTTAGACCTAAAAATACCAGTGCAATACAAGCTGAGAAGTTATTTTTAGTCCTATTTTTAACAAGACTACCTCAGGATGTTTAATAATAACAAATTGGATCTCCAGGGCAAGATACTGAGAAAAATTGTTTACAGCAAGCACTTCCAAATCTCAAGAACTTACCTTAACAGATTTTAATTTGTTATTAAGCTTTTGCTGGCTTTTTAAGAAATGGCTTGAAACCATTTTTCCATTATATGCTTTCATTATTGGTTATAGCAAGTGAGGTTTCCATGTAACCAAAAATCATTACAGCACAGGCAGTTTCAGTGCCTCAGTCTCCATGAAAGCCAGTTTTCTGAAATGTATGTGTGAAACATGGAAACACAAAACATTGATTCTCATGTAAAGAAAAGAAAGTATTTTGAAATTAATTCAGAGTTCAATTAAAAATCTTTCATCTTTCTTTTGTAATAAATAGCTCCTTATGACCAAGTAGGTAGCAAGAATTAAATCTTCTGAGCTTCTTTTAAAAATCTATATCCAATTCCTAAAAATCTATATCCAATTCTAAATACATTAGACCACTGGAGCCTTGTCCTGCCTTAACCAGAGAGAGGGGAAAGTCTCATCTGCTGAGCCATGAGAGCTTTTAACTTTCTCTCTTTGGGAATTGGATGAAGCTGGATATACTTCCAAGGTTCTTAATGATCCTTTTGCAGCTAACAAACCCCAAAGCTGTGCACAGGGAAATCCACCCCTCTGACAGGACTCGGGGTTTGTGTCCCCTGAGAACTTTCAAAACAGGGTGAAAAGACATCTCTATCCATCTCCACAGACACACAGGAGTTCTGCCCTCTGGACCCCAAGCAGCCAAGGCACATCCCTCAGTTGAGGGACCTCACCCAGGCTGTGGCTGTTTGGCTCCACTCCCTGCGCTGGTTACACAGGGAGGAAATGTCCCTCCTCAGCTCCAGGCCAGAGCTGACCCCCTCTCTGCACCTCTTGAGCATCAAAGGGGGGCTTTGCTGCCACAATCTCATCTGAATTCACTTGGAAGATGCCAGGTACTATTCAGGGAATGTGGAATGGTGTTGCTTCCTGAAAGAACATGTTTTAGAAAAAAACAACCAAAGCTTCCCGCAGTCTAAATATATGGTGTTCAAGTGGATGTCCAAGTACTGGGAGATAAATGGATTTACACTGCCAGCAGTTGCAAACACTCATTCAAATAAAACATCCCTGTTTATTCACTACAGACCAACAAGCTGAGCTGGACACATGGCTTAATTGAATAATTTTCCAGAAAGAATTTTTTTTACTTCCTCAAGTTAATAGTGTTTACCAACGACTAAAATTGCTCTTTAGCATGAAGAACACATGTCAGAAAATTCTTTAGTATTCAGGAAGACACATGCATGCTGGAGGCCTTCTCTTCTAAGCATTTTAGAGAATATTAGGTATCTCAGAACAGAAAACAAGACACAAATGTGCTGTGAAGGACAGAGAAATACTCATCCCCTTCAAAGCAGGAAGTAGAGTTTTGCAGGGAAGCAGGGGACACTGCCTGGGATGCATGGGACAAGGCAGTCCTTGTCCTGGGTGAGGATGCAATGACACACATTGATGCTGGTAAGGCACAACCATGAATTCAGCCCTCTCCTGGCTAAGAAATCATGTGCAGTCCAGTCCTAATTACTGTGTGCTTGATATTCACAGCACTTTATTGGGGGTTTGGATATTCTGTGAATTCTTGCCACACTTTCTACCATATCCCTATGCAAATTGTCCCTTGAATAATGTGTTATTGCTTCTCTGTCTTGGACTGCTTAGTTAAAATTTCTGGTTTGTCTGACTAAAAGAGAAGGGGAAAACAACACTGGGCACAAGCTCCTGAGCAATCAGTTGCCATGAGCGCTGGAACTGAGAGTTTCAAAGACAATTTATTAGGAGATGGGCAAGTTGAATGAAAGAGTCTGATATTTGCAATAGGCAGCTAAACACAATTTAAATCTGATCGACATCCATTGCATTCTGGATTTTCTTTTGGTTGCTGTATTTAAATAACAGATATTGGGAGTACACTTCAATGAAAAAATATTTTCTTCTTAGCACTCCCCCCCTCATGTTTCAGAGTCAGTGGTTGAACTGGTCAATACTTTCTGGATTTGAGGGCAAATCCAGCTTTTCCTATTGTGGCTGTGGACACTTTCTGAGAAAGAATTCACTGACCACAGAGCAGAGCAGGACTGGGTGAAGGAAGAGACAGAGGCCATTGGTTGTGAGATTCCTCCCAGCTCCTTAAATTACTGCACAGGCACAGGGGCTGCTCCACTCAACAGAATAAAACCCCCCAGAGGGGCTCTGCAGCCTCTCCCCAGCACATCTGCAAACTGCAGCACCAGAGTGAAGCACTGGGGCATTTCTGGCCTGAATTTTAGCTCCAGCAGCTGTCACTGTGTCAAGGGGGAATACTGGGAATGTTATGCGGGAATAAGTTCAGTGTCCTTCCTGCTGGAGATGCAGCACCTTCTTGGAAAAGGGATCTCTGTAGAAGATGGGAAGATACAGAGGGAGAGGGTATACTTAATAAAAGGTTTGGATGTGTCATTTCTGCTTTCCAAAGAAAATTGGACAGAAAAAGCCCTGGCTGCTTAATGAATTGTTCAAATGCTCATTAGCATCAATCAGATTTATTTGAACAGATAATTATCCCCATATTGTGCTTTCATCACTGGAATTGTTTATGTTAAGCTGTCAAGCAGCCGTTTTCAAATTTTACTCCTTGATGTGTTGAAGTTCCTTTTACGGTAAGAAAAACAAAGAAGGATTTCTCTTTTTTTTTTTTCCCCCTCAGCTTCGTTTTAACCCTATTTGAAGTCTTCCTTGAGGCTTTTAAGTCTCCAGGAGCCCGGAGCGATTTCCAGTGCAGATGTTATGGATGTACAGGTGTCCCCAGGAGAAGCTGGGCGCTGCTCGAGCCTCTGTCCTGCTTTATCCCCTGCTGCAGTGCATTCAGGGGAAGGCACCCGGGTGTGCCCCAGCACAGAGGGTGCAGCTGCAAGGGGCACTTCCCTCCCTGCAGCGCCGCTCCGGCAGCTGCCAGCCCTCGGTGCTCACTTCGAGCTTGGATCAGCGTGCTCAGCAAAGCAGCCTATTTGCACTTACAAGTGATTAGAGCCCCAGCCCTGTAAGACGGCAAATTGCTCTGCCGGAGCAAAACAAGCCAGCCCGTGCCTCCAGGCTACTCTCGGCGCATTTATCTGTTGCTAAAGGAAGAACTTCGGCAATTTAATGTGTCCTTTGAATTTTCTGTGGCTGTCAGGCCCCTTTATATTCTACAAACTGCTCATTCACAATAAAAGTCGATCTTGCTAGCCAGAATAAATCTGTGTTTTCAATGGTGAATGACTGACTTCTGACAATGTTCAACATCTGATGTTCTTAAAAAACTGAACAATTTTTTTAAATTGCTTTCCCTTTGACTCCCACAGCAACTAGCAGAAATTCTTTAAAGGCGTCTCCCAGGAAGATTTGCAAGTATTCCCATAGAGAACCATTACAGAAAAAACAAACAAAAGTAAACAAAACCAAAACCCCCAAACCTATTAATAATGCCTTGAAAGGTAAATAATCCTAAATAAAGCCAAAATTTCTTAGTTTGCCACTTGTCTAACTTCAGCTATGTGTACTCCTACATAATTTATTAACGTGGAGATCTACAACAAATTGGTAAATGGCAATTTTGATCCATAACTCTGTCAATAAGGAATAGAGAACTCTATCGGTGCTTTCACACAATTCTCAGCCTGAGAATTTAATAGTAAACAGGAAAACGAAGTGTTCACCAAACCTTGCCCATCAAACAAGCAAGGACAAGCTCCTCTGTGCTCCCTGTCTTTTATCCTCATAAAACCCCTATTAAGCATTTTTCAGTAGAAATCTTCAGTCTTGGGTTTAAACTCCCCCTGCTTTTGGGCAGCTGTCCTGGTGAATCTCAGCATTTCTGCAGCTGTCCAGCAGCCAGGCTTTTACATCCTGTCTGCTGTGCAAATAGGCACCTTTCCTTCATCATAAAGGCTTTTTCTTTTAGAGCAGAAGTAAAAGCCTCTTGAGGAACCATGGAAAGCCACTCCAGCATTTTATCAAAGAGCACGTGAAGATTGGCATTTTATCATTCGGTATCCTCAGCAAGACAACTTCAGAGCTCTGGGAGATGCCAGTGGCTGCTGGCCCCAGCACAGTCCATACTGGCACCAGACATCAGACTGGGACACAGCCACACACAAAGGCTGGGCTGTTGCACGGGGCTGTAACTCAGGCTCTGCTCAAAGGTCAGCCACAGGAAGCTGTTCTCCTCAAGGGACATAAATCAGGTGCTTTCACTCTATGGAGGAGAGGAACTCACTTTATTAACTGTTGGTTTTGAGACTGCACAGGCAAGGCTTGAAAAATGAAGTGAGGATGGCGCCTGTGTTTTGCATTATAATTCAATTTAGAAATACCACACACACACAGGGCTTTATTGCTAATGGATGCACCAAGCAGACCTGACTGCTCTACATCAACAGCAAAACAAAGAACTGCACATCAGCAGTAGACTCTCATTAGCAGTAATGTTATTCCAAAGCGTGGAGTATCTGTCAGGTAAATGTAACTGCCTTGACATCCACCACAGTTCCATTTCCCTGGCTAAGATGATATGTTTCAAATTGAGGAACATCTGTTTCAGGCATGTGATGAATCATCTTCAACTATATTTCCTATTTCCTGCTATCCTGTGAGATCAGATAGTGGAAAGAAGTTACACAACGCTGTGATTGTATTGTTTTTCAGCCCCTCTGAAATTTTAGATTTTTTTCTGATCTATGGCTCATTTAATGGTTAAAAAAAAAAAAAAAAAAAAAAGAAAAAAAAAAAGAAAAAAAAATAGTTCCCTGAGAGAGGATATTTCCATTTCCAGACTAGGAAGAAGTTGAAATAAAAATGTTATGGACATCCTTCCTTTCCTGTTGATAGTGAGTTGGCTGAAGTGGCTTGCCTACCCCAAGATAACAGTTCTAGAGAGGTACAGTGATACTTTTGCCAGTGTCCTCTTCAGCTGATAAACTGTCTCACTGAATGTACTGGAATTGTAGCTGCTTGCAGGGGTGTGGGACAGTAAGCAAGAAACTGGTTAAGTTTATACAAAACAGAAAAAGAACACTGTGAGAGCTTTGGTCATAGAGGAATTTGGCAATGAAAAATAAGACCCTCTGATTGAAATGTAAAATTTCGCACATCAAAAAGGGATTATTATTCAGGCAATGGGACCTGACAGCATATCAGCACAGCACATGTAGAAAATTTAATGTAGCTCTAGTGTGCATGTCTTCTGCATTTCAAATGAAAATCAAGAGCTCCTGAGAAGAATAAGGTTGTTTCAAATGTGCTGGATGGTGAGCAGCAATGTGAACACCTTCATGCATGAGAAAGCACACTTTGCCAGCACTCCGAAGGGGATCCCTGTGTATTTAGCTTGTACACCTGCTGATGTAACACTGCTTCTTTCTCAGGGGATGGGGTTTACACAGTGTCTTTACAGAAAAGCTTTTGGACTCCTTCTCAGCTACAGAAGGCAACAAGTTCTGCAGCTTTTGGAGCTCACTTTGGTTTCTGGACACATTACATTATCCTGGATCACACCAGGTGATTCTGGCTAAGCAGAAATATCTCTTTCAGTCAGCTTCAGGTCCAAAGATAGACCCCAGCTTCCCTTAAATTCACTGGAATCCGAAGGAATTCAATCAGGAATTTAATTTGGGCTCCTAGGCCATCACTCCAGTTAAGGAGAGCTCTGTCCCTGAGCAGTACAGAGCAGCCTATTGTTTATTTAGTTTCCAAAACAGAATTCATCACAGCTGACCGTGAGCAGTCCTCCAGAAGCAAACTGCCACCTCAGCAGGGCACCAAGAGCAGCACGAGCATCTCCACCAGCAGCATCTTGTGTCTCTCAGTGGTTTTATCACTCTGATAAGCGCTGCAGATAAAGAAATTAGCACACAGAAATGAACACAGCATGAAACACTCGTGTCCTGGCACTTCCACTGCCCTGTCCCAACTCACAATGAACAAATGATGCCATTTGTCTCTTTCCCTGTGATCCCACAGTTGAACACATCCAATGAATTTAGGGTTTGCTTTGCTTTTAAAAGGAGGCTGATTTATATTTTTGCCTGCAATCAAACTTGGGCTGCATGAGGACAACCAGGAAAATGTGAAACTGCCTGTGCAAATCAGCCTTAGTAAGTTAAGGAGGTTTTTGATCAGTCTGTACCAGGTACTTCTGGAGAAGCTCCCTGTCACCCACTCTCACTCTTGGCTATTTCCATGGGTGCACCTGAAGTATTTTCCTCCAAGGATGCATATCTGAAATGCAGACCTCGGTGAACTGGGCATTAGACAATGCCAAGGAGATCATTCTTCAGTTCCCAGGCAGGCCAATGACCTTGGAAAAGTGAGTTCAGTACTTTATTCCTCTCTACCTGCTACAGTATCTGCTTTATTAAGTGTGTGTAGTATCCCATCTAATGAGGATCAGCCTCTATATATATGTATATATATATATGGACAACAACTTTATCTCTCTCTAAATGAGTGTCTCCTGTGACTGAACTCTCAGGGAATGCTATTCTTGAAATTAATCTTGAATGCTCTAATTGGAATGGTAGTGGTTACAGAATTCTCTAATGGCTACTTTGAAGAAACAATTACTGTCTTTATTATGATAACCCTCCAGATGAGATACTACAATTGACAAAGGATTATTAAACAAGTTATTATTCAGTCACGGGCTCACTTAGGCAATAGCTTGTGCATGTAATGATGAAAGCCAACATGCCAGCACTTAAAAGTGTTGTAATACAGTGCCCAGCTTTTTAATACTTTTTGGACAGTACGATATTGCACCAGATTGGGGCTTTTTTCAGTAAATCGATGGTAATTCCACTATAATTAGATCTTCATAAGAATGTATAAGGTGTGATTAGCATGTGGAATTTTAAACCTTTTCTTTCACTTCTCCCAGAAACTAGCGTAGAAGGTCAGAATCTAAGACAATAGGCATTATTTCCCAGAGTGAAGAATTGATTTAATCCAATTTGTGTCTCCTTATAGCCATAGCCGTCAGTCAATCAGAAATGGGACTTTAGGAAAAACAATGTCAAGCCTATGATAAAGTCTGCAAAAAAAAAATCAGAATGAAAAATTAAATCCTAGCTTGTACCACTGAAAGCAGTGTTATTTGGGCTAAAGTAATTTTTACTTCTACAGCCCCTGGGTTGTATCTACTTGTAAAATATCTTGGCAAGAAAGGCATTGCAGGAATGCAAAGATGTTATCATAAGACTACCTATAACCACTTTGCTCAATTATTCTCTCTAGGGATGGCTGTTTGAATAAGTGAGTAGTCATTGAGATTTTGAATTAGTCTTGTGTATTGTAACTTCACTGCACAGCTCATATTGCTCTGCTATGGATAACACAAAGATCCTTTCTAAAAAGACAGTGCACCAAGTTTTCTAATCAGATTCTTATACCCTGGTGACTCTGCAGACCATTTTCTAATAGAATTGAGGCATGGGCTATGGAGCTAAAATAGAACAGGCTATTAAAAATGTTATCTCTATGGAAGCTTATAATAACAATACTAAAACAATTCCATGATAGAGAAGAACCCACTTGGAAAAACGATGCATTAATTCAGTCACTGCTGCTCCAGTGAGAGAAAGAGATCTATAGAAGGAAGGTCTGGTATCAAATAAAACAGCTGCATCTCTAATGGCATAATTCAGTATATTAGACAACAGCTTTTTTAAAAAAACCCATGCAATAATGACTGAATCACTGGTGATTGTTTTATCTGATCTCAGATTGGCCGTATAATTATAATAGTCATGCTTGGGATTCTCTAAATACAAGCACACATATGAGCAAAGCCTAAAAGTATGCAAGTAATAACAAGTCGAAAAAGTAATTTTCTGCATTTGGATGTCCTTTCATGCTCTTTTCTTTCACTTGTGCCATGTGCTGTGTTGGCAAATCTCCATCCAAGTGCTCCCTGGCATCAGCAGACTGTGCTGGATTCTCGGCAGGAGAACACGGAGAGAGCAGCTGCATTTTTCACCTGGCATTGCAGGGCATTGTCGCGTGGCAGCACCAGAAGCTGCAGCTCCGTGCATGCTGCTGGCAGGGCTCCACTGGAAAGGACTCTGGTGATCCCCTGTGAGGTGGGATGGCAGCACAAAGCGAGGGGGTTTCACCACACAGATTGCTTCAAAGTGCCACAGTTCATCTCTGTAGTCTGATAAAATAAACAATGCTCCAGAGAGATTTCTTTCTCTTTAAATAACACTATTTGCCTCTTTCTAGCTAAAGGTATTTGTGAGTATATAATAATAAAATAAATACAAACGCTTTGCCAAAATGGCCAACTGAACATCCACATCCTTGCTATATTCACTGACCCTTCCATGGCCATCATCTAGCTTTTGGGGAGGTGCTCACACTAATCTTTTCTTTTCACACAAGTCTTAGTTACTTTAAAATACGTGCTGAACGTGAGAGAAAAATCCCCATGAAAAACGTGAGGTATCTCGGACAGAATAAATTCGCGTGCCCAAAAATCCACAGCCTCCATCAGTGCTGAGCTACCACCAGCCCTTACTGGGGAACTCTTTCTTACTCAGAGAAGATCTACTTTAAAATGCACAGCCCTGCTTGCTCCATTAGTATTAGAAAGCCTCCCAAAGTTACTGGATGTTGTCTCTTCCCAAGGTTGTGTCCTTACAGCGGTGTCAAGCCCAGGGTGCTTCGTTTCCTGAGCAGGAATTTGGCAGCGCTCCCTGGCGTAGCTGGGTAACAGCTCCCGGGTAACCACCGGCATCACTTCAATATGTTCAGCTGGGCTTTAGTTACTGGAGGAGTTCTGCTAAAAGGCTCATTAAAAAGTTTCAAATCGCACTTACTTAATAGCAAAACATTGTTTGTTCAGTAATTCAAAGAAACAAAGATTGCAGGCCCAGGTGTTAATACAAAAAATAATGATTTTCTTTTATAAGCGTGTTCACAGTCTAAGCTTCCACAGCCCGGAATTTACATAAACCCAGATTAGGCTCTCCCAGTAGGAAGAGCTCCAGCGCTTGCGGCACATTCTTTCTGTCTGTGAGTCTTCCCAGCCTGTCAGCTCTGTAACTGACACATTCTGGGAAGCCTCTCTTGGCTCACCCCGAGCTCCCTTCCTTTTCCAGTTCTTTGAGGGTTTAGGCTTCTTTGATCCCCCACTTAGCCCTGGGAAGAGTCCCCGGTGCAGCCTGGATGGAGCCAGCTCATTAGCTTTCCTCCAAGTGATGACCCAGCCGCTATCACCCCCACCACTTTGAAGCCACCTATCTGAAGTTATTCTTATCTGTGTCATTGTCTTACATTTCCTCTTCGCTCCTTTAACAGCTTGATAGGCTGCTTTGATTTAACTCTCTCCATGCCAGCAGATTGGATATGGAAATAATTATAACAGGAACGAGAAACGTACTCCTGATGAGAAAAACGTGCTTTCTTTTTCCCAACACCTGTTTCGTCTTCCCTCTGTTATTATGAAATCAGCGAGGTAAGAGGGAGTCCTTAATGATTCCCATTCGGTCTGATCTAACACAGATGTGTGCAGAGGAGCTGAAAGGCCAGAATAAGACCTTTTGTTTTCTTTTCTCTGCGTACAAATATGTATGGTCAAACTCTGTAGTACCTCCTGAAATATTCTTATAAGGATCTTGAAAGAGTCTTTCACTTGAGCCGTTGAAAGCTTCTTATAAAGCCATAATCATATACAAATAATTAAGGAGTAAATTTCCTCCAAGTATCCCAACAGTTCTGTTAAGTCAGGATCAGGGATTTACTGAATCCCTTTCTTGCATTAAGTTGAGAAGATGGTGTGCAGTCCTTCCCCAGGCAATCGTCTCACTCTGAAAGCTCCAGCGGGTCAGCCAAACAGCCCCAGAGAACACCCGTTCAGAAAGAACAAAGATAATGGCCGGGGTTTAAAGATCTGAGCATCACCTGCCTTCTTTGCCTCCTTAAAATCAACTGTATTCACTCAACAACTCCATGGAAGAAGTTAAAGAAAATGTTCAGGCATTCTGAAAACACCAACCACAATCTCTAAGCGACTACAGTAATGTGCAGTTACCTTCAGGTGTGAAGAAGGCATGGGTTTATCTCTAACAAAATAAACTATTTTGTCACTGTTGTTTTTCTAGATAATTTAATTACAAGAAACATAAGTTATTTCCACAGATTTGGCCTGATTGAAATTAAAAATGAGCCAGATGGTTTGTAAATATTTTGAAAGTGTAGGTTATTGGTGTAATAAAATGCAAAAGTCATGGGTGAGCTGTGCTCCTATCTAATGGAGTTTGAGACAGGAGACTGTGGAAGTTTTGTAATGAGGGGCTCATGAAGAATCATTTCACAAAGAGTCAATCATTCATTCTCCCACAGGTGAAATTCACTTGGGGTTTGGGGAAAAGTACAAAAGAGCTAAAGCTCTCCTGCCTTGAGATAAAGTTATTACTCAAACGATAAAATATAAATGAGAAAGGGTATGCAGTCATCTTTACCAATTGCCCATTTTCAGGTTTTCTTGTGAGATCTACTCAGTATATTTCAGTTAAAGAGATTGAAGTGTTTCTGATATTCCAGTTAGGTTTGCCTTTTACAAGTTGCTGTGGGGTTTTTGGTTGTGTGAGTCAGGATTTTATTAAGTCTTTGAAGTTTTTTTGCCGGTGCCTTCAACAAATCCAGGATCAGCCCCCTTTCTGGAAGTTTTATATATCCTTTTATGCCTCAATTTTATTGTGCATCAAGGCTCATTGATTTTTTTGTGGCTACCACAGTGGGAAATTAATTATTCATGAATTATTATCCAAGTGGGTGTGACTGTGTTGCACCACGATGTTAAAGCACTCCATCAAGTGTGGAACATGGCATGAACTGATTAAACATGTTCCTCCTTTGATAAATGCATCCTTCCCTGTCCATCAAGCTGGGACAGGAGGCTGAGGGAATGACAAATTCCTGTCATCCCCATGGAGGTTAGCCAGGAAGGAAACAGCTTTCTGATCTCACTAATTTACTTTTCACTACAGTTTTGGTTTATCAAAGCATCTCAGGTCTGACATGTTTTCTGCCCTCTATGGATTGAGTACATTAGTTATGCAACAACTGTCTGCAACTTCCACAGTGCTTGGGTTCAGCACTCAGGACCCTCTGGGGCTGGGTAAAGATGACAGAACATGGACTTGCCACAGGGGGTAACTCCAGCAGAACGTCTCTCTTACAGGGATGGCCTCAGGAAAAAAAGTCATGTATTTTACTGGCTAAGGAAAAGGAAATCACTGGGATTTTAAACAGAGATCTACCTCAAGTGGATAAAATACTCTTCACCTGTCCTGGGCACCATGTCCCTCCAAAACAAGGTAACTACTCTGCAAGGTTCTATCTTCTCCAAAATATCTTTTTTTGGCTTGTTGGTGTTCTCCCTATACCCAGCTGATAACTCTCCTCAGCTGGGCTTCCATCTAATGTAATTATCTTTGTTCTGAGGTTCGATCAGAAATCCATGAGGGATTGCACAGGGCAAATCACAGGGCAAACTTCCTGAGAGTATGCAGCCAAAATGTCTCATTTCACCAGGCCCCTAAATAACTTCTGCAGTATTCTCCCCTTGTTTTGGGACAAGTGTGGGCTTCGTTTACAGAACTAATTTCCATTATCAGGTAATATCTACAGATAACTTTACATCAGTGGTATGTAAATACATTCCTGGGTCCAGCAGCTGATACAAACCAACATTTTTTTCATGGATTTCTGTGGTCCGTGACTGGAAAGGAAGAGGGCTAGAATATCTGAAATGTGACATTCAGTTATTTTGCTTGAAACACTGTAAGAATTTACTTAACTGTTGTCATGGTGGTGGTTATATAAGGCCCTGCAGGAAAGAAAATAGAACACAAGACATACAAGCATTTCTAAAGTGCAAACATTTAAATAGCAGCTTCTGTTTAGTTTGTAGGGTTTTCTCACCTCCTCACTTCAGTTACAGTTCTCCCACATTTAATTAGCTCCCTCCAAATGGATACCAGATCACGTCATGCTTAATGCAGGGTCTCTATCAGATGTTCTACCTCTAGCTCTGCCTCCAGCAAATATCTACGTGTTTTAATTATGGATAGATAGCACTGCTGCAGTAATCAGAGAATGTAGAGTCCCTGGGAAACACAGATTTTCATAATTCATGATAGAGTTTCAAACACAGTATCCAAACTCCCAGTTTTAAATGTCTAAAAGGCTTCAGTGAAACGCCAATGGGAATAAAATAATATTTGCAACTTCCAGTGATCATCTCCGATGAAATCTCCAATTTCTCAACGTGCTAATGGCTCGGGCAATTTAATTTACATACAAAAGTACAAAGTGGAAAGCAGTTTCCTTTGAACACCTCTAGTACTTTCTCTGGATATATTCAGGTATATTGCAAGTGCTTCAAATGAAGATGTACGAGGAATATAGTAGCCAGAGTTCATTAACTTCTTTTACTAAATAACAAATAATCGTGTTTAACTTGAAGGTTTTCACGTTCAAAGAGATCCTACTTTTATCTTCTAAGTCTTTAAAGAAGGCTGTGGAGAAAAGGCTCAAGCAATGTACTTTTCTTTAACTTGGAGGACAGACATCTGAATCCTTCCAAACAAAGCTTCTTTCCCTTCTTTCTTTCTTCTAGAGAAAGAACATGCATATTTCATCACACTTTCCTCTTAAACTCTTTCACACCTACCAGAAGATGTCTGTACTCCCTCAAAATGTGGTCTATTAGCTAAAAGACACAGACAATATTTAGCTGATTTCCCTAACAAAAAAATCCCCAACAAATGAAATAAACGCTGATCTGGGAACTGTTGATAGCCAAGCAGTTCAGACAGGGTTCTGCACACAAACTCATCTGTGTGGAAAACACAGAGCTAATTACATCCAGGACCTGTGCAGGAAATCTGGCAAATGTTTTACACAAGGAAAGAATCAGAAATGTTGAGACCTTTCTTGAAGCACCTCCCAGACTGCCGTGGACAACTCTGACTGACAGTGGGCACTAACAACTGAGTGCTGCTGCAAGGGTGAATAATTTTAGGCTGGGGACTTCAGCACCACAGGAGGTTCATCCACTGCTACTGAATGCATGGGAGCAGGAGGTTTCACTGCCCTGGACAGGTCTGGCCGTCTCGGGGTTCTTATCCAAAGGACACAGATAAAGCAGCTGTGTCACCAATATTCCCTTTTACAGTTGCTATCACAGAATTTATTTCTCTTGCTTGTGATAAAACTCAGTTCCATACTCCATTCACTGACTTTGCTGCACTACACCTGCACCAGGATTAGAAGATGTAGGAACAGAGTGATTTTTTCAATTTGACCTGTTGTTTAGAATTGCATTAAAGGAAATTTTGAAACATTATGAGCCCACACTTTTTGTTTGACCTTTTAACATATTCATATTTGCAAGTAGCTAAACCAATTTCAAGATAAACTAATTGAGAAAAGCTTTAAATCTCATGCACATGCTGAAGATTTTAGGAGCTGGGCCTAGAAAATGGCACTGGTCTATTAATAAATATCAAGGACATTTTTTGCCAGCTCTGTTAAACGCTTCCATCAGCTGAAAGTGTATTATTTTGCAGTCAGAAGGGTGTTAACCTTTTAGTTGTGTGGGAACAATAATAAATCCATCCTCTTCTAACATGGTTTATCAGGTAATGATGATACTTTAATAAATAACAATGAGCTCTTTATTCAACAGTACATAAAACATAACTAGAATTTTGTTTAATGACTCATAACAGTAATTCCTTATTTTGCTGCTTTTTTTTTTTTGCTTTTTTTGCAATTCCCTGACCTATTGTCCCTGGTATCCATAAGATACTTATGTGTAATCCCTAAGAAGTGAGATTTATCATCATGCCTTTGAAGTACAAAGGATCACAAGCCTCTTTCCTGATGGCTAAGATATAGTTTTCAAGCCAGTGCACCATTTTTAAGTGTTTCTTTTCTTGTTCACATCCCACCAATGTCACTGTGCTCTGCACACAATGATTTACCAGGGCTCCCATCTGCAGACAGCTGTAGGATTGGAGAAGGCAAGGGGGGTCTTTAAACTTGTACTGTCAGTGATTGCCTGAGCTGTTGGCTTGTGAGCTCTCAGTGTGGGAACCAAATAACTCTGTGTTCTGTCTGACATCTCAGACATTACCCACGTCTCTGGCAATAAATGACTTTTTTTAAAGGTAATTTCTCTATTAGAAAATTAAATGTCTTTTCTTGAGTGACTAGAAACTTCATGTAATACCAAACCTGCGATATCTCTGAAGCATTTCTAAGTGCAAAAGCACTTCCAGAGATAATACAGAGGCCAGCAACATTTTCTGTCAACGTGGAATTATCTGGAAATATCAGTTTTCCAAGAAACTGATTCAAGATCCATGCAATACAAGAAAATTTTTGATCATGATGAACTTTAGGCAAACACTGCTGACCTAGAAAGAGCGTCCAGTTCAGAAAAACCCCACTTAGGAACCGGCAAGAAAGGTACCAGGCTTAAAAAGGAAGGGCTGAGGGAAGAGTGTATTTGTTTGCTTCATGTGGAAGAGATCCTTTGGATCCTTCCCATATCCAGGACTGAAGCTGGGGAAGAAAGGGAACAGCAATGGCCTGGCCAAGCAAAGGGCTGTTTATGGATATTTGTTCTCAGAAAGCAATAAAAGCTTTAGCTTTAGAGAAATGGGAAAAGGACGCTCATACTGGTTTTACTGGTCTCTCTTTCTCTAGAGATTGTGAAAGGAATCCAATCCAAGCCTACTGCTGCTCTCGTTAGTGGAAGATGCAAGGGAAGAAAATGAGGAAAATGGGCATCTAGAGGGATGTTTTGGAAATCACTGTTCTTATGTTATCTGATTGCTGAATTCTTCTGGCCTCCCTGCAGCTGTAGTTCTGTATAAAAGCAGCTAAGCTGCAATGTTATGAGCAAAGGTTTAACAAATAATAGCCTGGAATCTATTTATTTCCATCTGCAAATTTATATATCTTGCTATTCAAATTTGCATAATGAGAAGTGTATTAGAATCCAGATGCTCAGCAACTTGGATACACGTTGGGTTTATTGGAGGGACGAGTTTTGATGCCTCAGTTCCAGACCTGATCCACTCTGTTTGAAAGGCAATGCAAAGGCTTCCATCCATTAAGAGAACCCTGTCCCGACATTCCAGGAGTTTTCAGTCCTTATCAAACAAAGTTCTACATGTCATTATTTGAAGACTTTTCTCCAGCAATTGCTCCTTCTCCAAAGGTCTGAGCAAACAATCTGTTCCCCAGTATGATGAGAAGGCATTTCCAATCCCAAACTATGTCACAACCTCACATTCCCCAAGAACAACACAATGTATTTTTAGACCTCCACTCAGCTCCAAGGAGGCAAGCCAGGCTTTTGGCTGCATCCTGGCACTCAGAACCAGGACCATTTCACTGACAAACCAGGGTGTCTGTGGAAGGTGCTTCCCTGCTTCTCCTTTATTTCTCACATTTTTAACTAGGCTGTATTCTCGAGTTGGAAACTGCCAGCTGAAGTGGAACCTCAGTCTGATCAGGACCATTAATCACAATATAACAAAAAAAAAGGCATGTTAGTAGAATTTAATAGTATTTTCACCATACCCACTCATACAGGATAGATCTTAACCTATTACTAATCTCATTTTCTTAGATCCCAAACCAGCTTCTTTGGGAGAGGAAAAGTATCAATACAGTGATTTTAAATAATTTCTCAATGCAGTGATGGAATTGTTTTTGTCTTTTCCTCAGTAGCCAAAGACTGTAATGAATCACTCCATTTTTAAGGAGATCTAACGCTCACCATGACAAAAAGATATTTAAAATTCCAAAGGAAACTTCATTTTTACTTTGTCCCATAGTAGCAGAATACCAGCACCAGTATTTTCAGATTGTTTGAATTGCTCTGGGGGCAAGAACTCTTTGGATACCGTGTGATTTCTGCATATGTTTGCACAGCTTTTTGTAAAAGCATTTTGGTAGCTGTTCCAGCCCAGTTTTATTTGTGACTGTGTTGCTTCAAAAACCCTGATCGTTTTGTATCTTTTTTCAGGAGGGGTAAGATGGAACAATATCACATTCTGATTTTGTGACGCACTGCATATTCTGCACGGGTGTAAAAGATGACATGAATTATTACAGAAGCTTGTTTGAATACCCTCAGTCAGAAAATACTAATTGTTCAACAAAGTAATGAATTTCAGTACAATAAACCTACATTTGCTCATCATTTTGCTAATGGCTGGTGCTTCCAACATGACAGAAAACAACTGCGTATTGACAAATACAAGCAAGCCTCGAGTTGCTTAAAATAACTCTGGGAGCCGCAGAAAATGAATGGTGCTGTGAGAAATCCCGTTCTGTGTGTGGAGCTGTGCGACAGGGCCCTCTGCCGTGCGAGGGCTGCTAGGAATGGCACAGGCACAGCGGGCACTGCAGCCCTGCTCCCTGCCCTGCCCCTGTGCTCGGGTTCTGCTGCGGTTTAAAAACCTCTTTCGGAGCAAGCGGGCATTATTTGCCACTCAGCCCGGGCTCCTAACGAGGTCAGACACATCTCCTAACCTTGTCAGGTGGCAAAGCCATCTGGCTGAGCTCGGGCTGACCTGATTTCTGGTTTATAAACTCAACTCCCCAGCCCCTTGACAGAGAGACAATGGCCTTTTCAATGGCCTGAGCCCTTTCAGCCTTTGTTGCTGTGTTTGAAGAGTATATGTCTCTTGACCTTGTAAATGTGGCCATTCACGGTGTCTGTAGTGCTGGAATGTGCTCTCATGATACTCCAAGGCTCCTTTACCCTATCGAAGGCAAATGTTCGTGTATGAAAGTTGAAGTAAAACATTCACATGATCAAAAGAGAAATGAACGGGCACCTGGTATGCACAGTAAAGAGATCCCCCCTAAGAGGAAACTTCTCTTGTTACAGCTACTGTTCTGAGTCCAATTAGGACAGATGAAAACGTGTCTGTCACTTAACTCTGAAATTAGAAAAAGAACAGGAACCATAGGGGGGAAAAAAAAAAAGGACAATTAATATCTGAACTAATTTGCTCTCCTGTATCTGTGAACTGCTGATCCACTGCTGCCAACAGCTGTATCAGTCCATTAGGACAGCTGGAGACAGGACTGGTGACTTCTCCTGGCTCCTCGGGGTGCAGTCCCCCAGCGCTGCTGAGGCAGCCCAACAGCCTGCGGTCCCTGAAGGGGACAGACCTGCCTCTCCTCCCCTTCGCCTCTGCTTCTGCCCTCTCCTCTGCTCACAGCTGTCTCCCCTGCACTGGCTATGGTGCTTTTTTGGACTCTTCACTGAACTGATTTGTCAGACAAGCAGAAAAATATTTGCATTTTCTTTATCAGCTTTTTTTCCAATTGCTCATGTGAGCTGAATAATTTTGGTGGGGAGCCTCAGTGGAAGAGAATCAGGAGAGACACGCAGGGAGGAGGTAAAGAGAAGCAGCGGAGCTGGTACAGAAATATGGTGGGACACAAAGATGTCGGATGTGAGTCTTGCTGTTCTGAAAGAGAGGAGAAGAGATGGCAACTGCTGCAGCTGCCAGGAGGAGTCTTTCCCTTTCCCTCTGCTCCCTTTTCCACCTCTCAGCCAGCCCGAGCTTTCCTCTGGCCACAGCCACCGATGACACAACCAAAGCAGGTGCAAGGCTGGGGTCTTTTGCTGCAGCCCCAGCAACCAGCAATCTGTTGCTCAAGACAGTTCCCTGTCCAGGGGAAATCTGGGATTTTCCTTTCCCACTTTAAAATATTGTTCTGTGTGGTCCCTGAGTCAATGCACCAAAACTGTTCCTCTTTCTTCCACCCTATTTTCCCCCAATTAGAGCCAATTAAAAATGTGACCTAGAAAGTCCTTACCTACCACTGAGCCTGCATGGCTTCTCACTTGGAATTGCCATTAAGCTTGTTAATAAGGCACTGCAGGTAATACTAACCTCAGTCTTAAAGGCACAGGCACTTTTCACTACCATCAGTTAAACCAAACAAAATCTCTCTCTCATATGGCTGTTTTATGGGATTGCTGTTATTTATATTAAGCAGCTATCTAATGCTCAGACTACATACTGATAGCTTAAGCAGAGGATTTTTTTCCTCATCTGTTAATACCAAATGCATTCATTTGCTCACTGAAATACAGTTCTGATACTCCTGGCACTTCAGATTCAATCTGCATTAAAGAAAACTCTTCATGCCATGACTGAACTGTGGTCTTGGAACAACAGTGCAGAATTCTGAAATGACTCTCTCTAGTCTTGACAATTGCTAAGGCTGAGAAATGAAACTGGTAGATTAAAGGTAATCATGGTCTCTTCTACTCTTCCTTTCTCTGGAATTCAGAACTTGCCCTAGCTGCTGTAGTACCTACAAGCTTCATGAATCCCTGCAGTACCTGACAGGACAAGGAAAAGCTGCTTCCTGTGATGTAGAGAACTGTTTCACAGAGGAACTTCAATCCAAGTTCTTTTAATTTGGTACCCAAATGGAACTGAGGTGCTGAAATGTATTTTGAGGCTTTCTTTTTATCAAACCTTCCAAATTAACAGAAATAGGGTAGGTAAGAACAGTGGGCAAAGCAATAAACCAGCAAGATCAACATCTGGTTTAGTTTGCCCGTCCAAGAAGTGAGCACGGGACATTTAGCTGAACGTGATGTTTAAATCATTGTCATCCATCAGAAGGAAAAACCAGGGTGAGCTTTTGTGAAATAAATGACAAATGTCTGCAAGCTGACATGCTAGAAGATGGTGAACACTTCAGACTGTTCCTGCAAGTCAGGAGGTGGATTTTATAGACGTTTTTGAGAACAAGAATGTTTCTGAGAGAAAGAAAGGGGCATGAAAAACATCTACTGGCTGTTCTGGCAAGGAAAACCATCCCACAGAACAGAGAAAGAAAGTCCTGCACAAAAGACATGGGCATGTTATTTATAGACAGGTTGTGAGGATGCAGTTATTTGCTTCCTCTGGATTAAAGTCATTGTGTTTCGGAGAAGAAAATGCAGTTTATATTTGAAATCAGAACAGTGATTGTTTTGAAAGAACAGCACAAGCCTTCTTAGAAGAAAATTACAGAGAAGTCCAATTCCTACACTGCTGATTGCAAGCTTTTGTATCCAGACTTATCAGAGACAGTTGGTACCCTGCCTTGGACAAACATGGCACATCAACCTGGAGGTGCCAATGCAAGCCAATGATTTAATAATAAAAGACTACTAAAATAAAGTAGAACAATATAACTTATAATAAATATCATTATAAGTACTCCAGAGAATAAAAATGACAATCAAAATACATTCTTAATAAAAATGTTTCTATTGTATTGACACTAAAATCAAAGTATTCTCGCATGCTGTCACATGTAGCTTTAAATGAAGCCTCATAATAAAATTAGAATTGAGCAGCAGAAGCTCTCATGTTCAACCCTCTTAGAAGCAGCTGCAGTGAAGGATTCAGATTAATGCAGTGTATTGTTACAAGATAATTTCCCCTGAAATAGAGTTCCTTAATTTATTTGGTTAAAAGGTGGTTAATACTCTGATGAATGAGGGCTTTTAAATTTTCTGAAAATGCTACTGTTGTAATTTCAGACGTTGTCAATATAAATTTCCCGTACTTTTTTAACACTACTGATCACTTCCACTGCTGGTGTCTGTGGTAAGGAGTTCCACAGACGTTGCATCTATTCATAAGGGCAATTTAAAAATTGCTGTATCACAATTATATTGAATATCTCTTTGGCCTTACATTAATTTAAAAATTAATGAAATTCTTGATTTACCTTTCCATTATTGTTCATTATTTATGCCATTTAGTCATCTCTACTGAGAGCAATAATTTCACTGTTAACTGTTCTTACCCTGTCCTTATGGCAATGTAGGCAAAATGCAAGGTTGTCTCATGGAGCAGTTTTGCTTTAAGTTAGCCCATGTTTGAATGCAGTTGTGGAAATTTGGACAATCCCTCCCTTTCTACCTTTCAATTTGGCAGGGCAAGGGAGGAACAGCACTCCTGATATTATAAAAATCATTACGTTAGCCTTAAGTCTAAATTTGTAAGCACAGTAAAATCAAGGAAACTCGAAAAAGCTCATCCATGAGTCTTTCTAAAGCTGTTTTTGTGTTAGCAGACAAAAATGACTTCATGTACAATCTATTCCTGGCACTAAATGTGTGAGCCATCATTCAATAGAAAGATAACTCTCAGCCTAAAATGCCAAGTTTCCATCTTGGTACTGCAGACAAAAGTCCTCCTGCTCTGATAGTGTGATTTATCTTTGACAGTCAAGAGTTAAACAAGTCTGTCTGCTTTACATATGGGCTCTATTAAACTATTGATTAGAAGCCTTAAAATTTGTGGAATGAGTCATAGAATGGCTTGGGTTGGAAGGGACCTTAAAGCCTGTCTGGTGTCACTGCCTGCCATGGGCAGGGACACCTCCCACTGTCCCAGGCTGCTCCAAGCCCCAGTGTCCAGCCTGGCCTTGGGCACTGCCAGGGATCCAGGGGCAGCCACAGCTGCTCTGGGCACCCTGTGCCAGGGCCTGCCCACTCTCACAGGGAGGAGTTTTTTCCTAATGTCTAATCTAAATCTGCCCTCTTTCAGTTTCAATCTATTCCCTCTTGTCCTGTCACTCCAGGCTCTTGTGAAGTCCCTCTCCATGTTTCTTGTAGCTCCTTCAGGTACTGGAAGGCTGCAATTCGGTCATCCCAAGTCCTCCTCTCCAGGCTGAACAATCCCAACTGTCCCAGCAGAGCTGCTCCATCCCTCTGATCATCTGGAGCCTCCTCTGGACTCTCTCCAGCAGCTCCAGGTCCTCCCTGTGCTGGGCCCCAGGGCTGGGGCAGCTCTGCAGGGGGGGTTTCACCTGAATGGGGCACAGGGGTAGAATCCCCTCCCTGGATCTTTTCCCACACTGTTTTTGGAGCAAAGTTGGCTTCCTGGGCTGCCAGCACACAGCGGAGCCCAGAGCATCAAAGATGATCCACAGAGCTCCAGGTTCCGTCTATTTCTTTTTTGGGCATCTTGAAGTTCCTCTTCTACCAACTTCTGTTGGCAAAGACGTTCAAAAAAGCAGCAAGCACTGACAGAACAGCTCTGTGGAGAGCTTTCAGCCTTGATCTGCTCAATCTAAATAAAACACATCACTTCAGGAAACTGAGCTGCTTTCTGTAACCACAAAACCTGGTGTATGTTACTGAGGAGGGAAGAGCAGGCAGACTTACACACCCCCTCAGGAGTTCCTGTTGGTCCCTGGGGAGGTTATAAAGTTTACATCATCACTGTGCATGCCAAACTGCGGTCTTCAGACCACAAATATTTAATGGGAACATAAGAAATAGTCTGTGGCTCATCTGTACAGTCATATTGCCTTTCATTTCTAATTAAAATTCTCATTATGGTAGCAGTGATTGTGGTTTCTGCAAGGAATGTTCAGGGCTGACAGTTATCCATTGATCCAACAACCTGCTTCTCTAAAGCTTCTTGCCTTGAGTTTGTCCCTCACTTTAACATCCTACCCTCACTGCCAGTGATTTCTGTAGGATTGGTGGCACTTGTAAATCAAAATACATCCAGGCTACTTCTGTTTGTGCCCTGGTAATTTCATGTAAATTAGTCTGGAGACATATTTATGGAGAGCTCAGCGTGGACAGTTATAACCCTTTTCTTTTTTTTCTTCCTCCCCTCCTCATAATGTAATTTAGTGATTTTCAGGCTCACATAAAGAATAGAACTGCAGAGTATTTTAGATTGAAAGAGGCCTCTGGAGGCTATCTAACACAAGTCCTGAGACTACGTCTGGTGTGATTCCAGCATTTCTGCTGAGAAGTGGAATGCCCTGGTAGAAGAACTTCGTAGCCTGTTTCAGGTCTACTAATGAATTAATGTATAAGAAAATGCCTGAGCACTAAACACTGCGTAGTGAACTGAAGTTTCAAATTTGTTATTCTCTGGAGACAGTCATTAGGTATGGCTTAGTTCTGTAAACGCTTCATTTTATGATATGACTTAGGCACTAGGAGGAAGTTTTTGAAAGTAAATATGTAAATCTGAATATTCAAGAAAGTCTTTGGGACCTTCAGAACAGCCAAGGGGTTGCAACAAAACAGTTTCTGCAGCACATGCATATGTTTCTCAAAACCTGTTTAGATGACTACCCTAAACCATTAGATGCCTAAACTGTTTTCTTAATACTTCTCTAGTTCTGGTTATTTGTGTGCTTTTTGTTGTTTTGGGATTTTTTAATCTGCCCTAAGACAGGCGAGAGTCAGCATTCTTATTATTGAAAGCCAGCTGTATCTAAAGTGCCATTTAAAGTCTGTTTGTTGCAAATTTCCTTCATTTGATTGGGGGAAAAAAAAAAAACAGGCAGAAGTGACATCTAAAAGTTCCTACTCCTTGCTAGACTATTATTAATTTCTAACTAGGACTATTTAATTGCATCTTCACCGATTTACAACAGTTATTGGCCACAGTAATCAAACAGCAATTAAAGCAATTTGAAGCATTATACTCTTGTAAGACTGTATTTGTTTTGCAACGTTTTCTTTACAAATAATATGCATTAGTTTGTAACATTATCCTCATCAGCCCAGAGGGCTGCTGAAAAGCAGCAGTTACGTGAAAGATTGAATTTCAGCATTTCAGGTCCTATTATGCTGGGTAATTAAATGAGAACCTCTTCTAATTGTGCTGCATCAAAGACCGACAGTGCCTCGGCAGAAGCGGCATGTTCCAGCCATCGGGGAGGGATAATGCTCTTGTTGTGAGCAGAGAACGGCCCGGGATGCGCGCGGGGGTGCGGAGCGGTGCGGCGGGGCCGCCCGGCCGGGATGCTCCTGCGGCGCCAGGGGGAGCTGCGAGCGCTGCGAATGCAGCCCGGGAGCCGCATCCCTACCGGGAACGCATCCCGGAATCCAGCCGGGAACACATCCCCGGAATCCAGCCCGGGAGCCGCATCCCTACCGGGAACACAATCCCCGGAATCCAGCCGGGAACACATCCCCGGAATCCAGCCCGGGAGCCGCATCCCTACCGGGAACGCATCCCGGAATCCAGCCCGGGAACTGCATCCATACAGGGAGCACATCCCGGAATCCAGCCGGGAACACATCCCCACAATCCAGCCCGGGAGCCGCATCCCTACCGGGAACACATCCCGGAATCCAGCCGGGAACACATCCCCACAATCCAGCCCGGGAACTGCATCCATACAGGGAGCACATCCCCGGAATCCAGCCCGGGAACTACATCCATACAGGGAACACATCCCCGGAATCCATACAGAGAACTCAACCCCACAATCCAGCCCGGGAACTGCATCCATACCGGGAACGCAACCCCAGAATCCAGCCCGGGAACACATCCCCACAATCCAGCCCGGGAACCACATCCATACAAGGAACCCAACCCCAGAATCCAGCCCGGGAACGCATCCCAGAATCCATCCCCGGAACACATCCTCAGAATCCATCCCGGGAACGCATCCCCGGAATCCATCCCGCGACCCAACCCGGGAATCTCCCGCATCCTCAGCCTCAGAGAGCTCGGCGCTTAAATCCGCCTTAAAGGAGGTTTCTCCTCGCTCCTGGCCGGCGGCTGTGCCTCGGTTATCCTGTCCGAGGATCCAGTACTGACATGACATTCCCAGATCCCAGATCCATTCCCTGCATCCCTGGGTGCAGCTCCAGGGACCAGTAACTGTTAGCACGTGTTGGAAGCACTGGTTGAACTCCAGCTCGGTGTCAGGGGCTCAGCCGGATTAGCAATTTACCCTGAGCACAGCACTTTGAAGTGGCTCTCCTTTTTCAGAGTGCAGCCTGCAACACGTGGGAGTTGAGTATTCCAAAGCTTTGCGGGCAAATCCAAATGTGCAGCAGGGAGGTGACAAACACCTTTGCAAATACTGTATCTGACAGATTTTCTGGTTTTAAGTTAGTACGTACATATGAAGAGAAATAATTGTCTTAAAGCCGAAACCAGGACACTAATTCACATTGCAGAAAACATCCTAGAGTGCTTCATGGTATTCATACTTAAAACTTACCAAGAGATCTTAATTTATTTTACTTTATCCAAACAAGAAGGGAAGGAGTAAGAGGGATCAGAAACACTTGTGAGTGAATCGTTCCAAAGGTTATTCATATATATAAATACTACAAAATACACACATGAAAAATGCCGTGTAAGGCACAGACTTAGTGGGTTACAGAATTCCATTGCAATAGAATCTAGAGCTCCTAGTTATTCCAGCATGGTCCCTCCCACGAGTGTGTAGATCCAGGTCATAACACTTGGATAACACAAAGAAACAAGGAGAAGAATCATTACAGATTAAAAAAAAAAAAAAAAATACTGCCAGGGATTTCAGTAAGTATTTACTATATAAAAATAAATACTCATTCTTGGCTCTGTTCAAATTCTGTTGCATTTGCTGTCCTCAAATGATGAAATTATGCTTGTGTTTTACGTCTCTGGAAGGTTATCGTTCCAAATGTTACTGGTAATTGAGTATTTACTATAAGCATGAGTGTCTTGAAATCTGATCATTATAATACAGTTATAGTTTGGGAATTAAAACAATTAAGGAAGATGACACCATTAACCATGTATAAAACCACTGGTATTTGGCCTTAGAATAGGTACCAGATTTGTGGATGCTCAGGAATGTAGATGGGTTAAAAAATAATTGGAAAAATTCAGGGGAGAGAAATATACCAAAGATATTGATACGATTGTTGGCTTGGGAATTCTCTGAGCTTCAAATCTTCAGAGCCTGGGAAAGCACCATCACTGTGTATTTGCTCTCCTGCACCCTTCCCAAAACACCCAGATTTGACAATGCCACAAAAGAAGCCACGGGACCGCTTGGTCTGACCCAGTGCAGTTCATAATAGTGGAGAGGCTCTTGGCACATTGAAGGAAAAGATCAGATTCCTCAAAAATTTCAGATATTGAAAATTTTGGTAGAGCTTTTGCATGCATATATTTTTTTAATATAAATGCAGAAACTAAATTTGCATCTAGGTTAATGGCATAACTTTTCTAAAGTTGATGTGTGAGGTGAAGCCTTTGCAACCAGAAATTCAAGTGTTGAAAAGATTCACTGATCCTGATTTCTTTTGTATCAAATGACCTGTTTTAAGGGATATGCTTTTTACCTTGTCACTGCTTTCCTGGACCTGTTCCCAAGAAGCCCCCTCATTGATAAATTTGCCAAGTGGTGGAGTTAGAGGGAAGATACTTCCCTTATTTTACTCAACTAACTGTGAACAGAATTAGACAATCAATACCTAAACCCATGTTAACCACATGGCATTTTGTCTCCATTTTTACCAAAATGTACTTCATTTTGGCAGCAGTGTCGATGGTAGGATGGAAGGCCATATATGTCATCCCTTTGATATCAGTGATTTCAATATCTACTGGGTTTTTGTATGCTCATTTGCATTTTGAGGAGTGGTCTTCTGGTCCAAAAAGCCACCTCTTCAGATCTAAAGCTGAAGGGTATCCACCCATGGCACCCCAAATTTTTGATCCATGCAGTAGATACCTATTGTGTACTAGGAAAGAACACAGTGACCAGGTGAGCTGATTCCTTGGGAATATCGGTACCTTGTGATCCCGAGTCCTTCCTAAAAACATCTGTCAGCCGAAGAGATGACAATGCCAGGCCCTGTGGTAGAAAAACCCATTTCAGATGTACTGAATACAAAGCCAGGCCGTGCTGTCAGTGTGCAGCACGAGTGCGTAACTGCGAGAGATACAAGTTATATCTCCATTATAGGGATGGATGCTGACACTGGGGTAAAATAAAATCACTTTAAATGGCAATACTCCTAACTGCAAACAAAGCACAGAAGGCAGAAGAGAGATGATAATGCACCCAGGTACAGGGATGGCATAAACCTTAACGTTAAGTATTTGTTCACTCTATTCCTTTATGGGACTTTCAGACCTCTGGCAGAATTTGGGGTGCATCCGTCTCCTGTTCTTTTTTTTTGGAATCCTGTATAGATGGGACAACACAGGATGTGATTTCTGTATGGACACTTGCACTGAACGGGCCACAATCATATGCCAAGCATTTAAAATTCTATATTTAAAGAGAAGTAGTTATGAAAATTATAATTATGAATAATTACATGAGAGAGCAGAGAGACACATTAAATGGACACCCACCTAGTCCTACCAATTTAAAGAATAGCAGAATGTATGTGTAGCTTGTTCCTCTCTGCATCCATACACAAACCACGTGGTGTCATTGGCACATTTTACATATAGGGACACTGAGGGACCTTGTTTAAGGTCACACCAAAAGCCAGAGTCACTGGGATGATGCAGTGCCAGGAGAACAATGCGTGCCTCAAACTGAGCAGCAGTTCAATGGGCCTTGGAGGAGCAGGCAGTCAGTGCTAAGGAATCACATCCAAACCCACTCACAAGGATCCAGGGCACTCTACAGCTCTGCCTAAATGACAGAGTAGTGAGCAAAGATTACTTTACACTACAGTGTTATTAAATTCAAAATTACAGACTGCAATGTCTGTTACACTCAGGTACGTCAGGAGTGCTAAACTGCTGGGAACACCACAATCCCAACACCTGCTTTCCAAAGTTCTATCAGGTTATTCCTTCTGATACAATTCTGCTGCCAGTCCAGACTTAGGGTTGACAGGTTTCTGATTTTCTTTTAATATTGGAAGCGTACTTAGCACAAATATTAGTATTTTTTTGCCTTAAAACCCCCACATTTTCATGTTCAGAAAAATGTGTACAATCTTATACTTCAACTGTTTTCCATTCTTTGATGAACATTATCCATCCCATGCAGAGAACAAGACAACTTTATAGCTTTTGCATTCCCTAACAAAAAAATAGCAATTTGGATAGCTGTAGTACCTGTTGTAATGCTCAATCACCTACACAAAAGGCTACTTCTCTGAGTGTATGATGTTTTCACCTGAGAAATGTTGGTGAGATGTATTTGATGCACAGAACTTCTGCGTGGATGCAATAGGTGCAGTGACAAAACACAAATTGTACAAAACACCCCAACGCCTGCACAGGGGTTGGAGAGTTCCTCTGGCAATTGCTACCCGCACACGAAATCGGAGCTGCGATTTGATGGGTTTTTCTTTCTGCTTTCATTTTTTAGCATTGGGTCAGTGAATTGGCACATGATTTTAGCACTGTGGCTGGCAAAATATAGAGAGGGAGCTGAGAGACCTCAAAGGCTGCATTTTCAGCCTAAAGTACATTATATGGTACATTTGAACATTTTTAGAGGCTGACTGACTTTAAGAAGACAACTCTGGTGCACTGTCCCTCTCCTTGCTTCTGAGCATGTTCCTTATTGCCTCACAGTTATTGCAGGGAATATGCTTCATGTGAGACTGAAAGTTTTGGTTTTGCTTGTTAACATTCATGAGAGCCCATAAAGACTTCAAAATGAAACTCCTGAGATTCTGATGTTCTATTGATTCTGCAAACTAACCTTCAGCTGGATGATCTGAGGAGCAGCACAGTAATCACCATTAATAAAATGTCAGAATCTAACTTTACGTGTACAAACCTACTCTGGAGCAATCAAGCATCACAAAAATCCAAACATATTCAGGATTAAAAATAATTTAAATGGCTTTGATTAATGTTAGAGATATAATTTGGACTGTATCAGAGGTAGGTAATGACATTTTCTGTATTATTTAGTCTCAGTGTTACAGTTTCCTTTTTCAGGATTTCTTATATATTCTTCCCTGCCTTCAGACACGCTGCTCTGTTTTTGTGCTTGGTGCTAATTGAGCTGTTGTCATAAATTGTTCACAGCAACCCATATTTTCATTATAAATGCATTAAGAAATAAATTAGTACGGGTTCTTGAATCTGAGTGTGATTTGTGTACTTAACTCCTTCGCTTCCCTTTGAAAGTGGAAGCCTAAGCAGATCATCTTAGGCAGAGCTTGTACTGAAAATTCTGGTACTGAATTATTGTACCTAGAAAGACAAGAAATCACATTTCACAGGAGCAAGAACAGTTGTAGTGAAACCTATTCTGTCCAGCCTTCTTTACCATTTTTATCACCGTGTTATTTGACTTCTGCCTCTTATCCATCACAGTCTCTGCCAATGGACTCAATGTGCAACTTCCAAAACTTTGTTCTCTTATGCAAGCAATGCATAGACTCCAGTTCAGACTTGATAAATAGGATCTCTACTACCTGTCAGGTCTCCTGAATAATCTCATGTTCCATCTAATTTACATCAGACAGAATTGTTTTTCACAATTCAAAGAATACAGATGTTGGTAGTTTATGAATTATGATAGGATTGGGTTTTGGTCCTCTAGTGAAAGTTGCCTTGGAAAGATACAGCATTTCTCGTCACCATGTCTGCTTTTTCTTATAAATGAGATGAATTGTCTACATTATCTACAAATTCAAGTGCAGGACATAAATGTTTGATAGCTGCTGTGTTTTACTGTCAGCTGCTGGATTCTTATCTTTAAACTCATCCAACAAGTATTTGTAGTGTCTAGCAAAATCTACAATCAAGTAGAAGAGATTAAGGCTGTTACACATTTTTGAATGAGTTTTTCAACGAGAAATGCTTCTTCACATTCTTGTGGGAAAAATTATGTTGAAATTGCATCCATATGATATCCTCTTTCTGCTTTTTCCACATTTGAATTAGCTGCTACTGACAATAAAATCATGTAAACCATGACAGTACAAAGCATACTCCTGACAAAGTTCTCTGCAGTTCCTCCCTGGAAATCTCTGTGCTAAGGTACTCTTTCCTGACTTGGCTTATCGAGCTAGGGATAGTGTCTTGCATGAACAATGGGCTTTTTAGAATCTGCCAAAATATGTTTTACTCATTTTGTTTAGGGTAATAGCTAATCATAAACTTTGACACTTTTTCCAGGAACTGACTACAGATAGAACCTCACTGATTTTAGTTGATTAGCCAGCTACAGAGGACTGTCTGTATTTGCCTGAAGGACCAGAGCCTGATTTTTCGGGATAAAACCAGCAGATTGTGGATTAAGACACCATTTTAAGGTATTGCTTTGTCATAGAGTGTGTGGAGGGGTTGTTTCCCTGCTTAGGTGATTTTTGCCCTCAATACCTCTTAAGACTAAAATACTTCAAATACTCACTACTTCTTCCTAACCTGCCCCTTGCTTGCCGTGTGCCACAGCTGTAATAAATATTATTAGAAGTGTGTTTACTGTTGGGTCACAAATATTTACATTCTTTTTGCCACAAGAAGGAGGAAGAGATGCCAGCTATCCAGGATACTCAGGGGAAAGCGTGAAAATTAAAGGAATAGGGATGAAACAGCTGCCTGTGAATTATGTTTAGAAGATGGAACTGGAAACGTGTACAAAGGGCAGATCAAGAGGGTGAGGAGGCGGTGGCTGGGCCGAGGTGGGGGAAACACGAGTGGGCCCAGGTGAGGGAAACACAGGTGGGCCGAGGTGGGGGAAGCACGGATGGGCCGAGGTGGCTGGCGGGGGGTGTCCCTCTGCTTGGAGGGGAGCGTGCACAGGGCAGTCTCGTGTTTTGACAGGGCTCTTTTCTTTCGGTTTTCTGTTTTTACCGTGCGCTGCTTCCCAGCAGGACCGGAGGCAGCGGGAGCGCCGGACCGGCGCGGTGAGGCCGGGGAGGAACCGCTGCTCTCCCGGGGCGGGCCGTCCATCCCTCCGCTCCCGCACCCCTCTCCCGCACCAGGGCTCTCCTCGCTGCCGTGTCCGCCGCCTGGAGCCCCTCACAGCCCTCCGCAGCCCTTCGCCCTGAGCCGCTGTCTCACCGCATCAGCTGCCCGCGGCGGGCGCTCCGGCGCGGGTCCCGCTGCAGCGCTCCCTCAGCCGTGAATCCCCGTCCCCTCACGCCCCTGAGGGTGGGGCTCGGCGGTGCCCCCTCCCTTCATCCCTCCCTCCCTCCTCCCAGGGAAAACTGTCTGAGCGCGCCGCGGCCGCGGCCGCTCATAAAGGCGGGGAAAGCGGCTGAGGGCGCTCGGGGCCAGCGCAGCCGGACAGCGGCCGTGGGGACGCGCCAGCCCCGCTGCTTCACGCACCTTCCTTCCCTTTGCTCGCCCGCTTCAAAAGTTTTGCCCAGGGAGCGTCAGCGGTGCCGGCCGGGGCACCCGCCATGGGCGCTGCCCGTGCCCGCCGGGCTTAGCGCGGAGCGGCGCTGAGGGCGCGGAGCGGGGCTGCGCACGGAGCGATGGCGCGGGCGGCGGGCGCGGAGAGCTAACGGCGGAGCAGCCCCGGGGCCGGGCGGGACGTGGCCCGGCGCCTCGGCAGCCCCTGGCAGCCCCCGGCAGCCCCTCGGCATGGCGCGGGCGGCCGGGCTGCTGCTCGGAGCGCTGCTCTGCGGAGGTAAGGGGCGCGGGGGCGGCCGGGGCGCGCAGAGCAGGCACCAGTTGATCGCGCACGGGCGGCTCCCAACTCCTTCCCGAGCCGAGAGCCCTCCTGTCCGCCGTGTGAACTAAACTGCCCCTTCCTCCTCTTCCCCCTGCCTTTTCCTTTAAATCCTGCCTCTGTCTCTCTTTGCTGCTCTCTCTCTCTGCCCTGTTTATGTGAATGGTGGGAAACCTTGCGAGCTTGCGTTTGTCTGAGATGAGAAACGGGCAAAGTTTACTTTCTCTCGTCCTCAACGATGATGATTTTACAAATGCATCTTAATTACTGCCTCGTGTTAAAGGAGCCCCTCTGGAGAGGGGATGTCCTTGTGCCAGCTTGGGGCGGAATTTGGGCAGCGGTGGAAGCTCCAAGAGCAGCATGGTGACAGCGTTTAGGAATGGTGTCCTTTAAATTATACTGGAATTGTGCGGTGTTAGCTCCGGAGCCTGGATGGAAGCGCTGTCACCTGGGTTGAACAAGATGCTTGTTATCTTGATTAAAGGGACAGCTGAGGAACAAGTTTGGCTTAGCAGAGAGGTCATTTGAATGATCTGCTGGTTTTTCTCATCGCTGAACCTCTGTGATGAGAGAGTTCCTTTGACAAAGGCAAATCTTCTCTGAAGTGATTCAGGGATGCAGACAGTGCATGATCCCAAGGGGGATTTGTGTGCAGAATAGTAGGTGACTGCCATGTCTCAACACTTCTTGTTTTCTTGCTCAGACGAAACATGATGGTTGTGGATGCTTTATTAAAACATGCCCCCCTCCCCCTCGGGGTGGGCGGTGGGAGGCTGTGGAAACTTGTTAAGCTATCTGCAATGGCTGCAGTGGTTGCCATTCCGAGGAATAATAAAAAAAAAAATTTAAAAAAAAAAAGCCTTTTATCCTGTTGGTATTAGTGGTGCTCTTTGACAGTTGTAAGAAGATTACTCCTAAAAGACTCTTCATTGTTTAGTTCGGTCCAGTCCTGCCAACCTCTCTCCCAGGGCAGTTGGTCGTGGAGGCTGCCGTGAGAGATACGGAAGTATCTCAAGGGTGAAGCAAGAGCGGAATCAGTAGCAATTCATAAAGGGACTTTTCCCACCCCAGTCGGCAGGGAAAACAAAGTACTTGGCAGAAAATTGCGTGGCCTCTTAATGCCGGTCATTTCACCGTGCATTAAAATTAATGGACGTAAAGTCCCGGTGCCTTGACACGCTCTGGAAGTGCCGATGTGAAGAGTCTAAAACGTGGGTTTCTCTTCTGATTGCTGTAGCCTGGAGGTGAGAATTATATCAGCCTCGTGCTCACCTTCAGAGACTGCACGGGGTTAAGGTTTGTAAAGAGTGTCTGGCGTTTTCTGGGGCTGCTTTTACAGTCACAAACGCACCCTCTCCAATGAGCTTTTGCATTAGGCTTAATATGCTGAGTTAGGCACCAATATATGGGCACTTTCTCTCTGAAAGTATTTATAGAACAGAAATAGGAGGCTAGGGTTCTTCTCAAAGGTGGGAGAAAGTGCTACAGTGAGAGTTTATAAACACCCCAGCTCCTTAAGCCATTTCTCCCTGCTGGAACCTGGCTCAGCGTTGACTCAGCCATGCAGGAGAGAAGTCGGGAGTGGTGCCCCAGCCAGGCACTGCCAGCAGCTGCTGCTGGGGGCTCCGGGGCTGTGCTCTGCCAGAATAAAGGACAAAATATTACTTCCCTTCAGGGAAGAAAAGCAGAGGTTCTGAGCGGGGAATTGGCCTCTCAGCATTGTTGGGCACTGTATGGTTTAGAAAAGAGCCACTTAATTAAACTTATTTAATAAGGTGTTTGTATAGTTTCCTAGTGGAGCCTTAATGAGCATTTCATTTGCGCTCCCCTCGTGTATTTGCACTCTCTTTGTTGGCGTGTGAGGATAGTGATTGTTCTTGAGAGCTAAAGTCCAACTAAATGAAAGTCACTTTATAGCTCACAAGCAAAAACGTTTGTAAATGTGCTGAGAAACTTACTGTTATAGACAAGTTGTCGTTTGCTATTTAAAGAGCTATATTTACTTCTCTAAACTCATTAGCATCTCCTATCAGGCTTGAATTTCTAAGAAACTTCTCCTGAAATGTTGCCTTAGGCCTCAGTGTGCCATTATGCTAGGGTTATTATCTGGCCAATAATGTTAATTCATTCAATCTCAAGAAAGAAGCTTGGCATTTAATTTAAGCCATGCCTCTAGTCAGACCAGGATGTATAAAAGTCAGTGTGCAAAAGTGCTCTTGCATTTAGGTGCAAGCACATGTTTTACATACCAATTATTGGATAGCTGTTCCTTAGGTGGAGAGGATGTGTGTGAAATTGTATTTACATAAGTAAATCCCAAGTGTATATATATTCCTTTCAGGAAATGACCTCTTCTCAGCAAAGTGCTAATGCATGTGCTTAAGCCCCTTTACAGCCTATAGGAGGTATTCATGAGCTTGAAGTAAGATTATTTATTTATTTTAGTAGCTTTTCTGAGGCAGAGCGTAAATGTGAACACAAATGTAAGATTGGCTTCATTTTGCAATGCACAGATAAGTGGGAATCTTCAGTTTCTTACTAGCAGTGAACTACAACAAGGCTCATAGAAACTGCCAAGTACAGTGAGCCCTAAAAAAGCATTTAAGGATGCACAGCTAGAGAACTGATTTGTTTACACAAGCATCTGTAAGTGCAAGAAAGTGTTGAACAGGAGCAGATGTTAATGGTACATGGAATTACCAAGATTTTAGGTGCAGAAGAAGTGTTTGAAGACAAATGCAACTATAGCTGTGCATCCATACAGCACTGCCAGGCTCTGCTCTTCTTCATCCCACAATCCTGCAGTACGTCCTTGCTTTAGTTACGCTGCAGTGGACACTGATTGAGGCTCTTTATTTTGAATATTGTTTCATTCTGATTTTAAATTAATCAAGCAGTGAGGGGTTTTTATGACTTATTTTGAAAGTTCAGTAGCATGGCATACCCTACTGTCATGGAAAACTTCCTAAATTTCCTTTTTCTCAATTTCATCACATTAGTGCTAGCCAAGAACACAGCAGGAACTTGCATTATGTTAAATTATAGCTGCATGGAGTTTTTATAAGTGGCTAATCTCTCATCTGGATATAACCCTTTCAAAATGGAGATAGTGCTATTAATATTCCACTTTACTTTGTTTTCATATTTGGTAGTAGATCAAAGTTTATTAGACACTGTACTTACCTAGTAAAACACCCAGCAGTTGTACTACAAATGGCTGTTTGAACCTGCTTTTAAGTGCATGAGTGTGTGATATAAAATATCATCCCTGTAATCGCTTTTCTAATGCATAAATGTGTGTCTGGTTCTTGAAATGCAGAACTAAGTATCTGTGTGAAATCAAGTACTAAACAGCACAATGTTAGGTTTCCTTAAATGACCAAATATTAGTAAGTATTGAAAAATTCTGTTCATTGGGATGAAGGGATGGGGTTTTACTGTGAATTGGGATTTAGTTCTGTGTTTTTAAACTCTAATGACAAAGCAGAACTTCAGCACTACTGAAAAGGTGGCTTGTAAGTAATAGCCAGAAACTCTGTGAATAATGGCAAATTTGCCAAAAGTGTTGGAATACAAACTTTCCTGGTTAGAGTTTTCAAGGTAATGCCCCCCTGCAGTAAATCTCTCAGAGCTTTTGTTCCTAAGCGTGGTAAAGGTTGTATCTATTTAAGACAGTTAAGTGATGAATAAGTAAACTAAAACCTGAAATCTTCAGGGTAGGATCATGCCATTAAAGAGGTGTCAGAGATTTCTTGTGTTGAATCCCACTTTTCTCCAGGGCTTTGGTAAACTCTTTAATTTACTCATAAGCTGCATGCAAGTTTGTGCTGCCACACTGAGATTTTGGCAGTGGTTCATATCTGGCAGGCTCCACTAGATGTGTCCCAGCCATTCCCAGCAAGACAAAAAACATATTATGATAAAAGATGTAAAATGGCACCAAGTCGAGAGAACGGGTGTGTAAGGACAGTAATGGAAAACCATCTCATGGGGATGTAAAGAGGTAAACTGAGGATGTTAGGGAAGGCAGATGTATGTGGTGGGTGACTTCCAATCATACCTGTCCATCAGTTTGAAGGAGACATTTACTGTTCAGTAGGGAGAGCTGATTCTGAAGAGGAAGTGGATTTATGTAAGGAAGGCTGTCAGCAGGAGTTGCACCTGGTAATCCTGCTGTCAGGATTACCCCTGCCTTGCTGGTTTTGTCAATCATTTCTTTCTTTGTCTCTTATCCCCTGTGATTACCACTCTGGTGAAACACTTGACCCTGGTTTGGCCACCTTGTCCAGTGGGACTTTTTTATTTGTTTAATATCCAGTGATACAAATGCAGGCAATATTTTGGGATGCTATAAGGTGTTAGCTTAAGGTATTTGGCTGAAATTTGACTTGTCTCTCCTTCATAGTCATTAGCAATAACTTTCTGGTCAGAAAAGTTGTTTTTGTCTAGTTCAAGCTCTTGTCCTGACTTGCTCTTAGAGGCCTGAGTCCTTTATATTTTATTCAGCCTTCCTTACAGACTCAGTACCCTGGCAAAACAGTTTCACAGTGTTCAGCTCTTCAAGCAGTTGTACTGTTTTGTGTTCTGTGGACTGGCTCAGGCTCTAGTGACAGATGTGACCCCTTTGAAACAGGGACGGACAAATGGTGCATTGAAAGTTCATAGCTTCTGCAGTCTCCTCACTTAGAGGTATCTGGTAAAAGCCTGCGGATGCATCTTGCTTTGGAAATTATTTCAGTCCAGCAGTGCCTGTGTTTTAGTTAGCAAATGGAAATACTCTCTCTTTATCTATTTGTTCACATTTTTTTGGGTCAATACACAGCCTCAGGTCACCATTTTTCTTTTCAACTGTATCCAGTGAAATGACCCAGTGAGTGTACTCTTCTATTTTCCTTGCTAGTCTAAAGCATATTAATCTGTTGAGCTTGAATTCCATAAACAAAGTGTCATCCCCATCACTAAAATTACTGGCAGCTTTGCAGCACTGGTCAATTAAGTGAACTTTTCGTTAGGGAAGTACGTTGTGACTAAGTGGTTCTTTGCCACTACACTTAAGAAATGTGCTAATGTCTTACTATTGCAGCACTGACAATCTTGGGTCAGTAGCTCTGTGCTTGGAGACAGCCTTTTCTGGCACTTTTTTTGCTTGAATAACAGAGATCATGCTAATTGTAGTGCCACTGTCATTATCCAAAGCCTTCTCTTACAACTGTGCAGTTTTAGCAGCTTGACAGATGCAAGCAGCCAGACAAGTCCCCTCAAGTGGATGCTTCTATTATGCACTGCTGCAAGAACTGAACCTGATTTTGCCATCCACTGGTGTTACAAGTGTCATGGGTAAGGTCAAGCGTCTTTGTTTTTGTTAATAATTTCTTCTCACATCCTATTTTTAATATTCTCCACTTGTTAGAAAGTTTCTATAGTTTTGTAGAAGTGCAGTGGGAAATTTTAAATATTTTTATCGTAATTACATTAATGGCTGTTGCCAAAATTTCTGTGTGTGGTGCTTTTAGTTGTGTATTTCTCTCTAAGACCACCAACCTTCTGTAAGTGACTTGCCCTTTCCAATACCATGAAGCCAACACTGAGCCCCAAAGCAGTGGTAGGAATTTGACATTTATATGAAAACTTTGAAGGTAAAGTTTGGGAAAGTTGCTTATTTATATTAAAAAACCCAACCAAAACCAACTTTGAAATAAGTTTTTGCTTTTGGATGGAAAAAAAGAGTGAATTGTTTCCTGAGCACATTTAAAAACCAGATTTTCTGTGCCCAGAGAGGAAATCTTAAGTAAATAAAAGGAAAGCTGATGCCCCCTGATGCTGATGCAGCAGAGGGCTTGGCCCACTGGATTCCGCTCATTAACTGCAGCGATTAGTCCCAGGATGCAGATGTTGAAATGTCCCCACCACTGTGTCTGCTGTTGTATTACTTAGGTAACTGCTGCATTTTTTTGCTTGGTACCATTTTTCAACTGGACAATTCTTCATTTGAAAATAATTTTTGAAACTGATATAGTTTACAAAACAATTTCCTTTTTAAATTGGGCTTGCATCCCAAATTTACTTAGCTGATGCTCTATTTTTGGTGGACTATTTCCTTATTTCCTATTTTTGGTGGACATTTGACTTCAAGTAGATGTATTCAGATTAAAGCTGATAACAGCATAGATATTCTATTAATGTTTTTCTGTAATATTGTATTGCTAGTACAAAAGAGAACTGTTTAACTGCTGTGAAAAGATTTGTCATTCCAAACGACTTTTGGAAAGCACTGTAACTTTATGTAACCATTTAATTTTTCCTTCTGATTAAGAGTGAAAGTTAACTTTTAAAATGTTCTTTTCTGTCCTTGTGAAATTCCATTTTCCAACCAGTTGTATTGCCTGAGGCTGCTGTTCCTTACCAGCTTGAGCCAATGGAAATTGATGCTGCCAGGTTTCTGCCCTCTCCCAAACTGAGCCACCCTCTTTTTGTGCCAACCCTGGCGTGCCTCTAATTCCTCTGGAAACTGCTTCAGGGAGATAAAGCACATAAATACACTTTTTGTTGTTTGGTTTGTTTTTTGTTGGTTTTTTTATTTTTTTTTAAATAAAGAGTGAGTTTGTATCACCTTGGGATCAACTTAGCACTTGAATAAGCAAGCAAGAAGGCAGGGCCTGGTGGGGGAGGGACAGCAGAGCTGAGCTGGGTCCTGCAGCCCAGCAATTGCAGTGGTATGGCTTTAATTTGTCCCTGGGACACTCCAGTAAAAAAAGGGATTGTTCTGGGAGTTGCTTACATCATATATCCACTGCAGGATATTAAACACTGAGAGGTTAGAGAACATGAGAGGCACTCAGTAAATGATGCAGCTTTGATTTCTCTGTTGGGTGAACTTTTTCCCTCATTTTGCTGATTCTGTATCGTGTTGAACAAATAAAAGCGAGTATTAATGCACATAAATATACTGCCATTTCCTAATGCAGGTAGAATGTGCGTTTTGATGTATAAAATAAAATTATTTTACTGAGCTCCAACCAAACACACACCATCAGCACCCCCACAACAAACAAAAAAAAAGCCCCAAAACCTGAGTGAGTTTCTTGTGCTTTTGTTACAATAGGATTGGTAGAACTACTTCTTACAAGAGTTGTCATTAGGAGAGTTTGGTTTTAGTTTCTTATAAATTCCCCAACCATTAACTGTTTCAGCTAAAGTATTTCGTGCCAAGCATCTGCCTCAGATTGAATAAATTTTTTTCTTTTCCAGAACTTCAGCCAAGAATTCAGTGGTTTACAAGAACAGAGCTTGTGGAGGGGGGCAGGGGGTAGAAACTCTGGATTTTCCTTTGTTTAAAAATAGTTGCTGACCTCTCGTTTGAGAAGCACTGATACCCTGATGAAACATGCCAGGAGGAGACTTGTGGGGTTACTGAGAAAACAGTCCATGGGTGATTTGATGGGATGTCAAGTTAGCAACATTTGAAAGGATAATTTTGCTTATGACAGGGAAAGAGTTGATGTGTCCTTAGAGCTGAAACCTGTGAAAATTGCTGTGCACTGGGCATGTGCCATGCCAGGGTGAGCTCTGCCCTCCTGGCAGTTCCAGATGTTCTCTGCAGGAGTCTGACCTGGGCAAAGCTGTGGGCAGGGGCCATCCTTGTGCTGTCCATGCTCTGTCCCTCCAGGATGCTGTCCTGGAGCAGTGATGGAGGAGAAGCAGAGCTGGACAGGTGGGCACAGACCTTCTGTGGTGTCCCTTGCTCCAGTGCCCACAGTAACCAGGTGGAACCTCCCTCTTGCCATCAGTGGACATGGAGTCAGGCCCTACAGCTTTCTGATTTCATTACCAATTTTAATTCCTGCTGTCTGCAGCTGACTTACCCTGTCAGTCTCTGTACCATGCCATCAGACTTGTTTGGAGACTGAATCCTGACCAGTGGCCTGCATTTGCTGTGCTGCTAGAGCCTGTTGGTTCCATGCTCTCATTTCCAGCTGCCGTTGGGTTGGTGCTGTGGGTGTGCTGGTGGACACAGTAATTATGCTTTATCCATCTTTATTCTTTTACATCTGATTCATTTTTGCACGACTTGAAGGGGTGTTTTTTTACTTTCTAATTTCATATCTCTGCAGAAAGAGTCAGAATGTTTGATCTTTGCACTGCAGAATCAAATGACCTATCACTCTGCTGGCACGAAATAAGAGTAGCAAATAGAATAAATAACTACTGTGGGGAAGGTAATACAGTATTGACTTCTCAATACCTGGTAATTTTCACTGATCAGAACATTGGGGAAGAGGGAGATTGAATTTGGCTGCTCCTTAATGAGGGTGGATAACTGCTTGGGAATATTATCATCTTAAAAACTCGTGAGGGTTTCAGTTTTGCTGCAGATTTATGTAAAATCTTGTAGACGATCAATTTGTATTACAGTTTTGTCATATTTCCTCGTATACTTTCTGTTGTTATTCCTTGCATTCCCACATTTTTAATGATGAGTTTAATCTAGGCTTTCTTTATCTCCTTTGCTCTTTTGCTGGGATGTGAAATCTGATGGTGTTTTGTGGCTCGGGGTGGGCAGTACTGAGCTGTCAGATGGAAAAGATGCTTCTCTGTGCGTAGCTGTAATTAGGGCTTCAGCCTCCACTCATACAGTGTATGGGTGGGTACAGCTAGAAAAGGCCCCACATTTTCTGGCCAGTGTCTGTGCTGTGAGGTGCTTGTTGGGTGACTTTGTGTGTGATGGGCTTTGGCACCAATAGCCAAGAGGAGCCGCACATGCTGAACCTGAGTGTAAAGCCTCTGCCTCCTGGAAAAGCTGACGTGACACTGCATGAGCTTGTGATGGTTCCTGACTGGCTCTCTCGTGTCTCTCCTGCTGTGCCTTCATCCCATATCTTCAAATCTTTGTCTCTTAGATGGCATTATTTTTACTATTAAAAATAATAAGTTGTGTTTTATTTGGCAGAGTGACTAATTGCTATATTTTCCATCTTTTATAGGTGCTCAGAAGGAGTCTTTTTTGACAGATGTTACTGAGCTCATACTGTATTAAATGCCTTTGTGCTTCTCTTTTTCATAATTATACCCTTGATAATTTCAGAAAGAAATCTATTAAAGGAATTCAGAAATAGGGAACTCTCTCCCCATGTATATATGTTGAACATGCTCCCTTGTCATTCCATCACAGTGAGAAAAGGAAAGAGCAGGGAATTCTAAGTGGTGTTCCCTATTTTCTGTAATTCTCTCCCAGCTGTATGTGCAGATGTGAATGCTTAGGTAACCTGTCAGATTTCATTTGTTCATCTGTAAAATGGGACTGACTATAGCACTTAATTACCTTTTTGTTACCATAATGTGGGGAGGAAAAATATTTTCTACTTTGGGGTAAATTGCAAGTTCTTTTTACATTATTACCTGCAGCAGATCAGGGACTGCTGTGAATTATTGCTGTTTCATTTTTGCTGAGGGATAACCCTGCTCTGATAAAAGATGAGGATCACATGATAGTGCTCAACAATTCACTGCAGGTGCCCATTAGTTACATTTTCATATTGATTCCATAAGCTGATGTGTTGTGCTTTGGAAGGTCAGCAGGCTGGTAAAAGGAATTTTTCCAATTGTATGTGACATAATGGAATTAGAATATTTTCATTTTTCCTTTGGAGTGTCATGAGCAGTCTGGAGATAAAAGGATGGTGCTGACTGGTCTTGAAAGACAGATGTGGAAACACCTATGGTGCAAGGTCCATCTGGAAGGTCTTTATTGCATTATACCCTTATTCAAAGAACCAGAGATTCGTGTGTTGCCTTGGCTCTTTCACGGATTAAAGTTGGATATCTCTATATTTCAGGCTCAAAGCTTCACAGGTCCTCAAAGCTTCAGGCTTCCATTGAACTTTAGTCTTGGTTTTGAAAATTCATTTAGAATTAAATTAGCTGTAGTGATGAAACTGTGGCACTTTTAATAGGAATCATCAGATGACATTTAAACATGATCCTGTAGTGCAGTAGTGTCAGAACTGGTTTGAGGTAAAGAAATCGTGCCTTTAGGCAATGTTGCTCAGGAAAGTCACAGAATGCAAATGGTTTCTTTGAACAGTACTTACACTGCTTTGTTTATGTTTTGAGAACAGGAAGAGGATCCACCTTTGTCAGTTGCTGAGATGTGTGAATTGGAGTTGAATCTACAAGTTCTGAGTGCCTCTAAAATCTGGATCCTGATCTAGACCCTGAAATGCATCTCTCAGCTGTCTAGGGCAAATCAACAGTGCTTCAAACCCATTTAGACTTCGGGAATGTTCTGACCTTTTTTTGTACTTTGTGGTTCTTGCACTGCCTCCCTTTGTTTCTGCTTTAATAAGGGTGTGTCAGATTGAAGCCGTGGGTCACCGGGGCTTATTCGTTTCTCTTGACTTTTCCTCGTTCATTATTTTATGACTGCGTGCTCTTCTAAAATCAAAGATCAGATTTTAGTGCTAGAACCTGTACCTGAAGAACTGCCAAGACACTGGCATAAGCTATTGGCTGACAGAGTTTATTTATCTAACGAGTCATGGCTGCTTGGTAAAGTGTCTTCAGCCCCCCTTGTTTTCCATGCAGTTTCCCTTCCAATGAAGAGAAGTGGATTTGATGTGTCAGACATTGATGCTGTTATTCACAGACAGAGAATAGTTTATGATGAATTTTTTCCCCCCCCAGCATTTACCTATTCCTTTGTTGGAAGAGGGGAGCTAGTTCAGAATGCCAGGTATAATTTGGCACTGCTAGAGCTGAAGTGATTTCAGAAATTTCTCTCTTTTCCTGATAATTACTCTCTTTATAAGTGATAGGTGCAGTTCAAAGAGAACTATTTCAGTATCCTTCATGGGAGGATGTTTGAAACAATTCATTTGAGTCCATTTGTTCAGCTTATTAAAGTACATTTAATCCAAATTATTTGGCTGTTACAAGTAGAGGCATTTTAAATATATTTATCCTTGATTACTTATTTAGTTTTCACCTCTAAAGAAATAAAAATCTCCTTACTCTGCCCTGTGTCATGCAGTAGCCTTGCACAGTTTCTGGACACAGAGAGAAGCTCAGTTTTGGTAGAATTTTGGTCTGGAGTTTTATCAGCACAGCAGTTGCCCATTTCATCTATGACTTTTTCAAATAATAGTTCATGTGCTGGTTTCTGCCTTCACGTACTACTGAGAATTCCTGAATGTCAGTGTTCTTTTCTAGCTGATACAGCAGAGTGATATGCAGGGAGGGTGGAAAGAAAGCACAGTATTTTCATTGTGGACTATAGGGTTTGGGTGTTTTGGTTCTTACTGGTAATTAGGGCTTAAAACTCAATTTTGGATGTCAGTATAATGGCTCCAGTTATTGTTACTGGTGATCAGGTTAATGGCCTTTGTTCAGGAGGGTCGTTTGTCTTATCAAATGCAGATACCTGCTTCAGAGGGAGGGGATTCACTCTCTGGGCTCAGCTGAAAGTGTTTTGTGTATCTTGGACAGTGGTGGGAACAATTTCCCTTTACACAGGTGCTGCTAATGAGAGCATTGTAATCACAGGTGAGCTTAATTCAACCCAGTTAGCTTTCAGGGAGCACGTGGGCCTGTAGCTCCTGCTAAGTGGTCAGCACTTTTTGGGAATTCATCCCATTTGCTCAGACTTCTCCTTAAAGTTAAGATCCCAAATTACTCTCTGCTCCAATGATCACAGAAGAGTAAGGAATGTGTCCAGAGGATAATTCACGCTGATGCAATGTTTTGACTCCAAAAGGACCTTTCTTCTTCCATCAGCAAAGTGTTGGGCAAGTAAGTTAGTATTTCTGGGCATCAAAAATGGGTGGAAAGCTCCCCTTTCTGTTACGTGTGCTCTGTTTTATGCATTTGGTTATCCAACGTTCCACCTTCTTGGAAAGACAGTTGGGAGTTGCTATCCTCTGGTTTTGTTAAATTTCCATTTGTTATTGAAGAAATACATTTGGATTTATATTGGCATTTTCTGTACTAAAATTTCACAAGTGTAAATAGCACTTTACGTAAGTACAGGGTGAATATACACCCTCCCACACCCCACTCCCCTTTATAATTTTTAATTTGTCTCACCACGTTTCAGGTTTTAGCTCCTCTTAACTGAAAATGAAATTAAACAGTGTGAGCTTTTTGGAAACTATTTTGAAGAACAGAAAATGCAAACCACATGGCACATTCACAATGTGAAGGTTTAGTGGAGAAATCTTTTTTCATTGGGAAAACAAACTCTACTGGGTTTACTAAGTGACATTTCAAAGCAGTTGGAGATGAAAGGACTGTGGTCTAATTCATTGCATATGTGATATTTCCTAGTGGATAGGTGTTATGTTGAAAAAGAAGTCAGGGAAGTGCAGTAAAACCAAAGGGGCTTTGGTCTGAACTGGTAGTTTAAAAATTAGTCTAATCACATTTTTCTATCTAAAAAGTGACAGATCTCCATGATCAGAAAGTCACAGCTAGAGTAACTGTTCAACACTTAGCACTGTAATACTTTTAAAATGGGACTTTGTCAAGCTTGTAGCAGTTTTAACTGAGGTTTTTTATGCTGCATGTTTTCTGACTGATTTTGGAAAAGTCTCTGTGAAGTGGTTCAGTTGTTTCTGAGAACAAAGGCAGCTAGAGAATCCTGAGTTCTAGCCAGCTAGAATCATTTCCAAGAGCAGCACTAGTTGGGTTAAATCCTGTGATTTTTATTTTTGGAGGCAAAGATAGATGGTGTTTTCCTTAATCTCTCTTTCTGAAGTGATGATGATGTATGAATGCTAGCATTCATTTTTACTAAGTAAGATTCATGACTGCAGATAACTCCTGCAAACATGTCCCTGCATTACAAAAAGGCACATAAAAAGGGGGATGAAAATATTTTGAAGCTTTTGGTCTAATTCCACGAAAAATCTATTCAAAGTTGCCAGACGTTTCGAGTCTGAAAATTGGGTTTAGTCTACTCTTAGTGCAGAATTGTGATGGTGGCAGCAGTATTATTCTGAGAGTCTTGTCTTTGGGGAGCAGGCTGCCTTTGGGATAGCAGAGCTGCATATGGATTGTCCTGGGTTTGTTCCTCTTTCTGAGCCATGGTGGGCCCAGTTTGCAGGGAGAGAGCAGCAGAGCCTCTCAGTGCCTCCTCCTCTGTGCTGTCTCCTCCAGCCAAGGAGGAGGAAGCGCTCTGGGGCACGCCAAGGGTTAAGGAACAGGTGGTTATCCACGGGCCTGCTGTCTCATTTTGCACACAGGATGGATAGCTTCCTGGGAAAAAATCCCAGCTTTTGGACTGAAGGAGGGTATTGTCTGTGGGCTCCAGCTCCGTTTGATGCAGAGGCTGGAAGGTGTGTGGATGGAACGGGCTTGGCGTGGGTTTAACTGGGGAATCTGGCAGAAACTCTGGCATTTTTGTGAATGATGTGGCTGATGCTGTTTTTCGTACTCAGTGTTGGTGGCAGCATCCTAGAACATGTTTTTAGCAGCCCTTCAAAGACCACAACCTTGTTCTTGGGCACCAAATGCGAGCCACAGAAGGGAGATCGGCAGAGGATATCTGGTTCTAGGCATCTTGTATTTCCTCTCAGAAATTGCCCTTGGTGCTCAGGACTCCATTTTCTGAATCCTTCTTTTATCTTCCCTCACTGTAGCCAAATGTGCTGGATAAGTTTGCAGGTTAACTTGTGTCTCATGCAAGGAGCAAAGATTGTAGAAGGATAAGCAGAAGTTTAGTAACGCTCTGGGGAATTACATTCTGTTCATGTTCCTGCTACACAGCACTATGCTGGGGGAAAAAAGGGCACATTTCTATTATGCTTTGATATTTTTTATAGCTGTCCCTAATGTAAGCAGGAGATTTGATCAGAACTTGCACTGATACTGAATCCTTCAGAAAATCAGGCCACAGGTTTTCTAAATTAGGCATCTGTATTAGCAGATGCTTCTGAGAGTGTAGCTGCTAATTTTGCTGTGCTGCAGTTCAGCCTTTTAAAATCATGGAAAATTCTGTTCAAGCAAAGGGCTGTGTAAGTAAATGTATTAATATTTCTGAAGTGGGCTCTACAGTATCATGATAAGCTGCCTAAAAAGTTTATCAGAATTTTCATAATTCAGTACAACATTTGAATATTGTGTCTTGAATGACTGCATGGGGTTAAACACAATGATAAAGAAATGGTGAGCAGCTGTCTGTTCTGTCAGCCTCACTCAGAAGTACTCTGGAAGAAATAAATTGTCATTAAAGGCTGTATCTTAATGCATATGTATGTGGGGATGAATTAAGTTTAAGTCTGGATTTCCTTATTACTTTTTTAGTGCTTTCCTTGGCAAACTTAACGTTCTTTTTTTGTGAAGGAACCTTTTGGCTCATTGTAGGCTATTCCTGCTGCTTTTAATATCCTTTGAGATTGATTCATGAAGTGCCAACATCTTGAGCTGTGGAAAAAGGGTAAGAATCCTAAAGAAAGACCCTGGATACACGAGAATAAATCTGAACTCAGACTCTTTCTGTGCCACTTTGATCTGAAAGAGGCATCTTGTGATTCAAAGGAGCTTTGCTGTTAACTAAGACCATGAATTCAGTTCCATTTTGATTAAAAACTGATAGCATTAGCAAAATACATAAAGACAACATCTGGTTCAGGTTTATTGGAATGGGATTTTTAGAAAACTGAAAGAGCTATCTCTGGTAATTTTTGAATGTGTCTGTATACATGATGCCTACTTAGAGGAGAAAAATCTCTGTGGCTAGATGAGCTCAAGAACATTTTTATACTGGTGATGTTCAGGTGATTAGTGTGCCTGATGCAGGATATTTTGATGTGTGTTTCCCTTTCACTGGCTGACAGTTCAGCACAGGAGAGTGAAGTTGTGAAGGAACAAAAGGAAATGGCAGTGGAGGGTTCAGTGGAAGGGTGTTGGGATACTTGGCAGACCTGCAGGAGGTGGTGGTGGACCCAGATGCAAACAGCTTGGAACTGTGCATGCTGTGAAAATTTACCAACAATACAGATCATGGGAAGGAAAACCTGGGGCTTCTTGACTTCTTCAGCTCTCTGAACAGGGGGCAGGAAAAAAAGAATCTCAAAGCAACGTTTTCCTATAAATCAATCAAGTGGCCACCTTTGGCTCGCTGTGTGGGCTCTGAGCAGTGCCAGAGGATCTGGAATTCCCTTGTGGCACACTGCATGCAGAAGAAATATATTTTTTCCCACCAGATTTCAGATGCTGTAGAATCCACTAAAAACTCTTTGCAGCTGTCAGGGAATGAGGATTTAACACATTGCAGAAAAGGCTGGGCACGGTGAAGGTCAAGAATGGTCCTGACCTGTGTATTTGATAAAAATATTCCAAGAACCTCCCCCAGTTTTTAACGTGATGCAGTTTTTAGGTTTGAACTTAAATTTTTTCTAGGCTTCAATAACAAAAGTCAGACTTCCTTTAAGATCTTTATAAATATTCCTGCTAATTAAGCTATTGACAGTGAGGCTGAGAAAATCTACTCACAGAATGTAGTGGTTAACGCTTTGAGAGTTACTTTGTCTGTTGTATGAAGTTCCTTACAGTCAGCTTATGGAATGGAACTTTATTTGAATGTCAGAGTGGTAATTTCCTTCAGCAAGTAGCAGAAATAGGCTCAAGACACTCCATTAATTAATTTATTTTTAAAAAAGGGAAATACTAAATGTTAAGAGAGAAAGAAAAACAGGAGTGTCCTCTTTTAAAGTCTCACGGAGGTCTGTTCAATGGCTCTGGAGTTCCTTGATGCTTCCTAGAGTCCCCATCAGTGCCTTACCTGATTATATTTTCATCTGTTTACTGACACATCACCACTGAACTAATAGTGCGGGAGATTCCTTAGCTGATAAATCAAGTTTTTATCCTCCTATCCTTCTTGCAAGAGGGCTTACTTGAAAGAAAAACAAATATTTTGTAGGTTCTTTTATTTTACTGTGTGAACAGAGATCAGTTATTTGCAGTTCTGAGGGCTTTCTTCTGGGACCTGTTTTGGTTTCCTCAGGAAATGTACCTTATTCTCTCTCTTTCCTCTCTTAAATGTCATATATTAAAAAAAACTAAGAAAATGGTGGTGTTCAAATAATTGTAACTGAGAACAGAAATCTTTGATTTAGACAGCACAGCAGAGCAGTCTGCCTTTCAGAAGCCTTCCTTTAATAAGCAGAAGTGACCTGGAGGGTTTCTCCTGAGCTGAAGTGGTGTGATAGCACAGAGATTGATTGGATGCACTGCAGTGTGGGATAAAACCCAGACGGAAATGGAGGTTTTTAATGCAGCCAGCGAGCCCAGAAGCTCTGCTCCGTTCAGGTCTGGGAGCTGATGTGCACAGGGAACAGCTCTGTCCATCACCAGGCAGCTCCCATTGCTGCTGCTGCTCAGAGAGGCTGCCCAGGCCAGGCTGCAGCAGGGACCTGGCTGAGCTCCTGTGCTCCTCACCAACCCCTGGGCTCTCTCTCCAAGCTCTGCACACACAGCCAGGCAGCTCTCCCCTGGCTCTGAAGGTAAATCACCAATTCCATGCCACAGGTAGCAGGTGCAGGTTTGGGTTCTGGCCAGATGGTCCTTGACAAGACAGAGTTGGTTTTATGCTTTGTTTTTCGCATGTGGCCATTATGTTGGCCAAGCTCCCATAATAAATTATTTTTGTGTGCCTAATTCATCCCCAATGAAACAGACCAATCCATTAAGGATTCTGCACTATTATGTGTTCTTGTGGTGTATGACATCAGTAGAATGCCACAAGTTAATTACATTCTTAATTACAGCTTTGTATTGAATTAGGGATGTATTATACATAGAATAATTGAAAACCTGCTGAGATCACGTCTGGTAACATCTAATTGTATCCCATGATTTTTTCCCCCTAAACTTTAAATAAAAACTGGCATTTCATTTAGCATGGTTTTAATTAATTGACATGAGAAATGTAATTAGAGCTGAGGCAACAGACCAACTATCTTAAAAAAATCACTCAGAAATGAATGATATTTTGGGGGACAGTTAACAGTTTCCAGAGCAGGCTCTGTTCTCCTGCCTTTCTGGAAAAACCTTGAGCAGGCACAACTGAAGAGAAGACTTGCTGCTATTAGAAGAGAAGAATTTGAATGTTCAGAGGCATTCTGAGTGCTCTTTCAACTTGAGGAAACTCGATCTGCTCTCAGCTTCAGGCACAAGAAACCTAAGAATAGCTCAGGAAGAGAAGGGAGATCTAATGGTTTTCCCAAGTGTTGGGAAGGACAGAGCATGGCTGCGTTGTGCCAGCAGCAGCAGAGGTTCCTGGTGGCCTGAGGGGCAGAGAATTTCTTTCCCAGCCTTTATTGACTCCAGTGGAATTACCTTCTCCCTGCCAGAGCAGAAGAGTTTCACCTCCCCATTGGTAAGAGCTGCTTATGAGTTGGGCTGGTTTTCCTTTCTGCCTTCGTGTGCCAGCTCCCACTGCCCCTGTGGCAGAGTTTGTTTGGAAGCTGCTTTGCCACCCACCATCCAAAGAGCACTAGTGCAGGTAAAAGGGAAAAACTTCATTTCCTCTTTTCTTTCTTTCTGCACTTTTCTTTTCTTTAGCAGATTCCTGCCCTGGATTTCAAAGCTGTGGGCAGCCGAGTTAGGCAGGACCCAGTAGTGAGAATGGTGGTCAGGTAGTTGGCCAAAACACGGGGCATCTTTTGTCCTTTTGTTTGGTAAAAATCTTGTCTGGGATCTTAAACAAAACTCCCTGGACTTTAAGGAAGTCAGCTGAGAAGGAAGTGCAGCTGAGCAGTGTGTTCAGTGACAGAATTTCAGAGCCTGACTTCTAATCAGAAGCTTTGGGTCTGTCCTTTTTCACTTTCCTTGTGTAGGAGCCTTGGAAGTTGTTTGGGTTTGTGTTTTGTTTAACAAATTATGATTTTTTTTCTATTGACATTTTTCCATAGAGACAAAGCCTTTCATTTAAATCCACCTACAACAAAGCTTTAATTCCAGGGTGAAGAATAATGTCCTTTGGCTGTTTGCAGAAAGATTTTAGTTTCAGGTCATGCAGTTATTTCCTGTGTATAACCTTCGAAGTTTTTCTGTTTGATATCTCTAAAATGAATGTGCACTATTTGGACCTGCCTATACATAAATGTGCATATGCTTTGTTTATAAATGGAGAGCATATGCAGGGGTGGCAGTGCTGTGTGAGAGCAGGTTCGAGAGATCTCGCTGTGCTTGGACACCAGCAGAAAAACCCTGGGTGCATCAACTGAAAGCTGGCTGGCAGCCATAGCACACAGAATGGAGGGAATGTTTGCCTAAAAGACTAGATTGTGTCAGGCGTGACTAAGCAGGAATTTTAGCTAAAATGCGTTAGCAAATTGAATGCTCGGAGCAAAATAAGAACGTTCATGCTCTTATCTTTGTTCACTTGAGACTGGGTCTGATTTTTAATATAAAAATCAATGGAGGGAGGGAAAGGAAGTTCTGCAGAGTGTTCCTTGATTTTTAGGAATGCTGATGTAGGTGACTGCTGACTATTTTGCTGTGGCTGTGTTTACATTCCTTGTGGAATATGCATGCCCTTTACTAGCCTGTGGCTCGTGGGGCACTGGGCTGTCAGTCAGGCAGTAAAATACTTTAATTACCCCCATGCATCAGACAGAGCAGAGAGAAAGGGTGGGAAGGGATGAAAGGAGTTCACTTCAGGCTTACTTTCTGACTGTCAGAAGAATGATAAACCATAAGTCCTGGCTATTATTATCCTTCCTTTCTCCATGAAGGGCATTCCTGATGCAAAGAGGTGTCGGGGTGGGTGTACTCTGTAGGTCCTGCTCTGAGTGTCCGAGGGTATGGGAATGGTCACTGCAGTGATGGCTTTGTGGAGTTTTATCCAGCAGCTCAGATAACTGAGAGCTGAGAAGGGGGAGAGATTTCCTCCCCCTGCTGCAGGACCATTATGTGTTTATAACAGACAATGGTGGTATTTTTCTTAACTTTTTTCTCCCTTCAAACTTTTAATTTCCTTTTTTTTTTTTTTCTTGACATCCAAAATGCTTCCTCCCAGGTAGAGATCTTCAGCAGTTAAACTGTGCTCACCTGGAATAAATGGGAACCCCTGTTCCTATAAGGTTTCTGAAAAGCTGTCTCAATTAATTAATAAACAGGTAGGAAACTTCGCTGAAATACATGACCCTGCCTGCTCAATCTTTTTTTTCCTGGCCTGCTGTGTTCTTTGTTCATTACTTTTCTAATGATTATGTATGCAACTCGATGAGCAAATCACCATATTCATATTTGTCATCTACCTGGGCTCAGTATGTAAAACACTGCTGCTCTGGCAAGGTTCGGGGAACTTCTGGAATGGAAGAACAGGGCAGCTGGAGGCTCACAAAGTAGTTAAAAGGTAATTCTTCTACAACTTTGTTCTACCACTATATCCCCATGTTCTTGGGAATATAAGGAAAAGGGGGTTTAATAATGGAGCAGATATGATGTGGTTAAAAAACCAGGGCTATTGGAGTGCACTCAGCCCAGCCAGGAGTGGGCAGTGGCCATTGTGTCACTGCATGGACCTGGGACTGAGCTGGAAAATTCTCTGTGCTAGGAATAGCATTGGAGCCGTGGTGCAGGAGTCATCTGTGGGAAATGGTGTTAGAAACTGCATGCAAAGCTGATGTGTTGGGCTCACATTTCCAGAAAGTGCTCATCTTGTTTCCTGAAGTCAGGGAACACACCAGTAGGGATGGTGGTTTTGCACAAACTGTGTGTCAGGCACAGAAAATTCCTCGCTGAGGTTACGTCTCCATCCCGGCTGTTTGTTCTGAATTGATGCTGGGACAAGCTCTTGGGGACAAAAAGAGGGATCCAATAGCCTGAATTGGTGAATTCAGTAAACTTAATTTTCCTTGCTGTGATTTCTGGCAGATCCCTGTCTCCTGAAGGCTGGAGAAGTGAGCACATGAAGTGAGCTGACAGTAATGGGCAGCCGTCTGTCTTCTCAGCTCCCTCCAGTCTTGCCTAAGCCTCCCATTTTTCAGTGATAATGTTAAATGAAGTACGAGCTTGGACAGCAGCCAGGTGTCAGCACATGGCAGAAGGTTTTAATTCTGCTTTTAGAAACTAGATAAGTGGTGTGCTAATATAAGCTAATAAAAGCACAACCTCTCTTCTCAGTTGGACAGCTTGAGAGTGAAGATGATCATGACACTGCCATGTTGCAGAGTTTTGTGTTGGAGCTTGTTAAAGCTCTAATTATTACAGCTGTCTCTGTAACAGGCTGTCTCACTATTATAACATCTATTTGATTATATGCAATGACAGAGCAACCAGATACATTAATTCCCTGGGAAGCTTTTTGTCTCTTGATTGTGTGCTTTTTCACAGTTGTGTTCAGACTCAGACACTGCTCAGGATTCATCACTGCTGTTGTCCTTTTCCATCCCCCTCCCAATTCCAGCGCCGAAAGCTGTGTTTCTGAGCAATCACCAGGTTATTGCATTTAGCTGCTTCCTCTCTGAGAGTCCCCAGTTTCTTTAGATGTGCTGGAGCCACAAAGTGTGCTGGAGCTTGTGCCCAGGACAAGCTGATCATGATGTAGTCTGTGCATTCTGATGATTGCTGGAGACATCTGGTTTCACTGAAGAAATTCAAACCGGAATGCCTCTGAATGCACAAATGGACTGAAATTAGTGTTTTCAACATTAACTGCTTTTTAGCCTCTTTCTCTCATTCTCCACAGATTTTAACCCCTTCCACCCCTCAGCAAGTCTGTGCTTGAGTTTGTGTATAATCCTCTGTAGCATAGGAGAAAGGCTGCTTTAATTTTATGGCTTTGAAGTATTTTTTTTTTTTAAGATGTGGGTTTACTGTAAATTGTTTTGCAGAGATCAGTGAAAAGAAAGTGACCGCCTCTCCCTTTGTGAGACGGGCTCTATTTGTGGCAGGTGAGGATTTCTCCCCTACAAAATGCCAATTCCAGAGGAGCTGGTCATTTGACACATTTTTGGCATTGAGGAATTTCAGGATGTGAACCTGGATTTGAAGGGGAGAGTGCTGTTTTGAAGGCACCAAAAAACTGGCTCTGACTTCTGCAGGGCTGGATGGGTGCATTTAAAACGTGCAGCTCCTCTGCTGGAGTTCGCTGATCCGACCCAGGACGAAGCTGTGCCAGCACACTCCGAAGTGGTCTCGATGGCTCCTTTGCCAGGCTGCTGTTTGCCAGCTGAATTTAGCATTCTCCTTCTCCTGATCAATGAATAGATTTTTTTCCTCAGATCCTCTTTTATTTTTCGGTTTCCTCTGCAGCTTTTTTTCCCTGTGGAAGATGAAATCTGTCACAGGGGCTTAGATTTATTAACTGCTGCCTCAGTCGCTTTGTGTGATGTCAGGGCGGGAGAGGAACTGATTGTATCCTTAGAACTGGCTTAACAGAAAGGCTTTGGATAATTCCGTAGATTTTTAAGATGTTGTGTTGGCTTAAGTGATTAGTGTGAAAGCTTCAAAGACTAAATATTTAAGGCTTTATTTTGCCCTTACTTGTACCCATGCATATCTCTGGATTTTCACATTTGAATGAAAAAGTAATTCTGCATCTCTCTTGCCTTTTTCACCTCTCCCCCACTCAGATGGCACAGAGTTGGTATTCTCTCTTCCAGCAGTTGGTGAGCAGCTATGGAATACTGCCAGGTGCATGGGAGTGGGGGAAGGCAGCGTGCACGTGGGAGGAGTGCATCCTAGTGGTGTGCAGGACATCATTCCCTGTCTTTAGAAATGACTGCTGAACGCCGTTCTTCTCCTGATCCCATTTGCCATCTGTGACAGTGCTGTAACCAGGAACTGTTCAATCAGGGTGAGAAGCTCACTCAGCCTGGGATTCACTTTTTACAGTCCCATCGGTATTGTGTGTTAGTGAAGGCAGAATTTGGGGGGGGGAGGACTGATTTGATCCACTCTGTTCCCTTGGAGTATTTCATTAGGGAATTTCACAGGTGTAGCTAAGCTGTGGATTTTCTTTGCTAGGTGGGTCCCGGTTATTCCGCTGCTCTTCAGCTCCCCTCTCAGAAGTTTATGCCTGAAGGAGTGTGCAGTGATGCAGTCCGAAGGGAAGTGTGTATTCCTTGGTTGGCAGCACCATTACTGTGTGGTGGGATACCCCAGCGTGCTGGCAGGGCTGGACTGGTGGGCACGGCTGGCAAATCCTGCCAGCCCAAACAGGGCATCAGTCATTGCCAGTGAGGGTTGCTGAGTTATCAGTACACCTGTTTTCCTTACTGGCCCTTTCTCTGGGTGCCCGGGGGGCTGAGGCAGTTGTGTGAATTGCCTCAGGCTAATTGCATTAGCAGTAGCCAAACAGGGCAGCTATTTGCCTTTTCCCCCCTGGCAGCCTTTCCCGATGGGTGTTTTCCTGCTGTGGCCTTGTATCCTGCTAGGTTTGGACGTGTGAGCTAGAGACTGACTCTCCAGCTCTCTCCAAATTGCAAAGGCCAGCAAGCCCTTACAGGAGCACTCCTGGAACTGTTTAGAAGGACTCTTTGTTGGGCATACTCGGTGTGGAGGTGCTTTCACCCAGAATGGGCTGCTCAGACCCATTCAGCTGTGGAGCTCATGTGTGCTGTGTTCTCTGGGAGGAGTATCTCAAATGTCACTTTGCAAGAAAAGTAATCTAATAACTGTAGCCCTGAGACAAGTTATAAACTGAGCCTCTCATTAGCCATGTGCTTCGTGGTGACCTCTGCCAGCCACAGCAAGCAAACAAGGGCACTGGTGTACAGTGGATAAAGGAGGATGTTGATTGTTCAAGATGTAGAGGGAGTTCTACCCCTGGAAAAAAAGCCTCGAGGACTTTTTTATTATAGCCTTGAAGGGCACAGCATTTGCTGTGGTGATTCACTACTTCTGCCAATTTGTAGTTGAAAGGTGAGCTCTCTTCATTCAAACGGATTGATGGTTCTGAAGAAAGCAAATTTAAGTTGGTTTTTAATCCTTTCTTACTTAAGTAAGAGCATTGCTTTTCTCCCAGCTATGCAGAAAGTGAATCTGATTGCTTTCAGTTGTTCCTTTGTGGAATTCACTTACATTCCCTCACAGTAACTGAGGAAGTGACTGACTCCTTCATTATGCTTTTGATAATACAGATTGGCATAGAAGGTCCCTCTTGATCTTTTATGAAATGGACTTGTGATTCAGGAGAAGGAGGGAAAAGGGAAAATCTTTAAAGACTTCTCCCTCTCCCCTGCCCAAGTTCTTTCTTTTTTTTTTATCATTCTTGTGCAATGAAATATTTGCTGCTGCTTAGTAAAGTCACTTGGAATTTGTCACCAAGGTGGCAAGTGGTAAAGCTTGAGAAGCTGATGAGGAGTCTGTAGTGCTTTGGGGTTGATAGTGGAAGGTTGTGAGCTCTAAGGGGGGGCCTGACCTCAGGAATCCTGGATCCCAGGGTCAGAATGACACTTGGGCCCATGGGTGAGGAGCTAGATTGAGCTGATGCTTTGGAGTAAGATTTATTGTAATCTGGCTGTTCCCCACCTGGTACTTGAAAATAAAGTAAAACCTAAGCTGAAAATGGAGCATTCTGTCAGTGTGGCGTTGGAGTGGGCACTTTGGCTATAGAAGGCATTGTTCTTTTCTTTTTATAAGAGGAAGTGGCTTCATTTTACCCCTGCACTAATCAAGATGCAGCATGTCAGAGAAACAGTGCATTCATGTAGCTGTTTGCTTTGGCACTTCTTTATGCTTAAAATACTCAAACCGTGTTCCTGACTATTCCCTCCCTGCAAAGAACAACAAACAGAGTGTGTGTAAATATATTTGTGAAAGTATCTTGCTGAGCTGCTTCTACGCCCGCCTCACACTTGGTGTGCACACGTTTGTGTGCTGGGAGGTGGCGGGGAGGTTCCCTCGGGTTTGTGTGCTCTCTGATGCCCTGGTCTATAAGCAGTGGGGATGAGGAATGGGAAGGTTGCTTTCAGCTCGGTGACAGATTGCCAGGGGAAGGAAGGAGGGCTCTGAAGCCGTTCACTGCTGTCCTCTGGGGAGAGGCAGCCATCCATCCAGCTGAGGCAGCGCCTTGCCAGTGGCCAGCCAGCCACTTAGAAAATGTGCTAGCTGCTTCTGGGGATTCATTGGGCTAATCACATTAGTTTAGCAAGTTTAGAGAAGGGAGCTGAGCGAGTGGCTGCTGAAGCAGCCCATGGAGAAGAGAAACGAGTGTAATAACTGGTATTTTTCATGAGCATGTCATTTCACATTATAAACACCTGGCAGCATATTTCTTTGTCCCCAGTGCGTGTTCATACCTCTCTGTGGCTTGCTCTGGAAGATTTTAGACAATGTTGTGTTGGTTTTGAGTCCACTTCTTCCCAGTTCTTCCCATATTGCTTTCTTCCATATCATTTTCTATACTTCAACCATCCCTCATCAATTGTCCCCTTCTCACCTCCTTTAAAGGCTCATGGGCTGAAAGACAAGTGATGCTTTCACGTGTGAATCATGGAAACACCTGGATTTGTATCCCTTAACACTTTTTATCCTGCTTTTGTCAGTGAGCAGCCAGGCCAGCTCACATTACAGGCAGCAGGAGCTGGGTGGGAATTTGCAAGTTCAGAAATGAGCTTATGAGCTCACTGGAAAAGGAATTGCAAACTGGCTTCTTAGCAGCATCAAAAACCTGATTTATTTCTTTTCAGAAGGAAATGGAGAACGAAAGATGTATGTTATTGAGACACTGCCTCGCTTATCTGTATCTTCTCTAAAATCTGGATATAATTAAAATGCCACAAAAGTTTAGCTGGAGCAAAGAAATATGGAATCTCTGTTACTATTGCAGAAGCCCTTTGACTTACACCAATTGAGATTGTGATGTTGTAGAAAGATTGTTAATAAGGAAGAGGCTTTAAAGCTGGGTATTTTACATGTATTTCTAAGTAGAAGAAGCCTTTTTTCAGTGCTGGTATTTAAATATTGTAATTTGCTATAGATAGTGGTTAAGAAAATGGAAACATTCACAGAGTTTATGTTCTCCAGTTCTGGTGACTTGAACCTATTTTCAGTAAAAACTCTTCAAATGCATGCTAACTTGCAAAATGAGATTGCAGCGTGCTTCATTAGACTGAAAAGCATATTTTACCAGAAGGGTTTCAGTAGAAATCAATATAGAATATTATACTCGTTAGAAGTATTTTAACAGTGTTCTATTAATACTTGAAGCTCCCCTTTCCCCCCCAAGATCTTTGGATTGCTTTACTTTCATTTACTTATTTTATGACATCTTCTTTACTTTCATTCTATAGGAGGCTAATTGCACGAGCTCAGCTATTTTGTTTTTTTGAGGAATTAGCCATTAAATAGCAATGACTTAAAATCTTCTTTGATTGATTACGTGTAACTGTCTGAATTGCAATAGTAATTCAAGGTAGCAGCCCTTGCTTATGAGGTGTAAAGTAATCTATCCTGCTAATAAAACATCATTGTATGCTTGCTAAGAGAAAATATTAAATTCATTCCTATTACTCCGTAGTTTTATACCTTGACTCTGTTCAGACTTCTGCTGTAATATGAAAAAATATTCAGTTGCTTCTTGTCAGGAAGATAACTTTGAAATCCTTTGCAGTGGAAAAAATCAAGACAAAGAACTGCCAAACAGAAGTTGTATTCTGTGAGTGTAAATAGGTTCTGCACCATAATTAGTGATTTTCTAGGGCTGGACTGGAGGCCCTGTGTTTCCCTGGGAAAATACGTTTGATGTGTACCATCCCTAATTTCTGCAGCCCTGAATAACCAGGCTCTAATTCTGCTGTAATGAACCATGTGTTAATGTTACAGCCTTCTGTCCAGCCAGGAGCCAAAACACCATGTCTGACTTTGTAATGAATCTTGCCGTCGTCTTGTTGACTCCATGGGTAGGCTTTTGTTCCAGATGTGCCCTCAGATATTGCAAGTTCCCATTGAAACCTGCAACGCTTCCTGCGCCTGTGCTTGGCTTTGCTCAGTCTGCCAGCTTTCCTGGAAAGCGTGACTGTTTCAAACCACAGAGGGAATTGTTTGTTTGTTTGTTTCCTTGTTAGTTTTGGAACAGTGGGATTTAAAACAGTGGAACTGACTAGAGCTGTTTCTATTTCAGTTATGTCTCAGCTGTTTATGTTTCCGTTTTGTTTTCTGTTTTTATTAAGCTGTGAGTCACACAGAACGGAGATAAGGGTTTGCTTGTGTCTCGAGGTAAAAAGTTTTATTCTTGCAGCCATCAGTTTATTAGTGTCATTTAATAATGAGCCCTTGTTTCTCCATTCTTATCAGTGACTTCTGCATGTGGGTTGTTAGTTGTTTTATTCCTCTTTCTTGGATGATTTTCTGCTGCAACATTGTTCGGTTTTTTTTTCATTTGAGCTGTGGTTTGAAATCTTGCAAACAGGAGTCAGACCCAGGAAGACACTGACGGACGTTGGGGGCTGTTTGGCACCGAGGATGACTTACTCAAATCCTGATCAAATGCACGGAGCCCGAGTGGGTGGAATTCCTCCTTCCCTGCAGGAAGAGCCTGTGAGAACGCTCGTGTTGCAGTTGTGCTCTGCAGTGAGTCCCGCAGTGGCCCAGGGCAGTGTTCCCCAAGCAGTGCTCCTCAGCCAGCTCGTTTTTGGTGGGGTGGTGGCTGTGCTGGGGTCCCACTGCGATCCCCCATCCTCGTGGTCGGCAGAGACCGTGCCTGCGCCTGCATCCAAAGCTTTGGGACTGCGCTTTGTGGGTCCCAAACCAGTGCAAAGATGGTTATCAGCTGTGCAGAAAAGGAATGCGCAAGTGTGAACTAAGGTCTGGTGTAATTGTAGGGCTGTGAGGTAGGTTTCTTCCGAGTTCTGTTGATTTTCAGGCATGTGTATGGCACGGTAAGTTTGCATATAGAGAGTCTCACCCAATTCAAGCGAGCACTTGTATTCTTTGTCCGCACAGCTTCTCCACGTTAGCATAGTTGTTACTCCTCAGAGTATGTGTTCATTCATTGCGTCTCAGTGTGGCAGTCAAAGAATTAATTACTCTGAGAAGGGACAGGCCTCTTCTAAAGAGTTTCACAACTCCAGCCTTTAATGGATCTGTGTCCCCCGCTGGGGCTGCACCGCAGCTTGTCAAAGCATTCGCGGCGGCTGCACGGGTCAGTGGCTCCCAAAGCAGGGACACTGTCAGGGGAGCCGCGGCACTGCTTCCTCAGCCTGATTCCCTTGGAGCTGGAGGGACCGAGGCAACAGGCAGGAGGGGAAATTGTTCCCAGGAAGCAGATTTTGAAATTCTCGTTTAAAAAGGAAAACATTTAGTTTATTCAAGCCCGCGTTGCTTGCACGCCCGAGCGCTGGGCTCGCTGATTGCCTAAATGGCCCGGCTGCAGGGCTGCGGGATGTTTGTTTCATTATCTAATGTCTCCTATTGATTTTCATTAAAAACATGTCAGCATTGATTTTTCTAAAGCACCCTCGGAAATGCATTCTGACCCTTTTTTATGTTGAATCCACTGCGGAGTGTCCCACTGAATCGGTCTAAAGCAGGATTATTTTCTGACTAAGAAATGTTGATTAAATATTTTGATGTATGAGTGGTTAAGACCGCTTTAAGAACAAAGCATGCCACGGGGAAATGAACTGAGACAAGGGAGAGGCTGAAAGGGAGGATGCTATGAACCAGGCATTTTGTCCATTCATGCATTGTTATTTAAAGTTAGCAATGGAAATAAGCTGAAGGCCTGGTGCTGTCTATGAGCATCAGCTCCCACTCCAGATTGTATTGACGTGGTGCTGATAGGAGAAAGGAGATACTATTTTGGAATGTAGGTAAATCTGAGTACAGAAGAGTATTGTCTCTTTTCTTACTTCATTATGATGACTTTTCAGAGAGCCTGGTGCATTTGTTCTGTAAGTTTTGAAATGCTGACAGTCACATTAAATTACCCACTGATTTTGTCATATGCCTGTGTTATTATTTTCCCCGCTCTTCTCCTCTGGCTCATTATGCTGAATTCTCATATCTGAAAAATGGGTTCTTAGACTTGTGTGGTGATGTGCAGTGTGACACATGAGTGATGTTCTGGGGTCCCTTAGAGCGACTCCAGCACAGCTGCAGGACACTGAGCTCACTGCTCCAAGACTTGTGCTTATATTCCTGCATTATTTACCAGTCACAGAATTGACACACAGCTGAAGTTCAGTGACTGGAAAGTTCTGGTACTGCTGAGTTGACTATTGAATTCAAAGCAGTGGCCTGGTTTGGATAGTGTGCCACAGAAATCCAAATTTATGTCTGAAAACAGGAAAAGGCTTTCAAAGTCAGCTTTGTGTGCGCCTCTTTCTGAAGACAGACTAACTGGTTTCCCTGTAATTTTGAATTGCTCCTCCCACCCCATAATCTGGACTTGGAGTAAATAATTTTACTTGTTTTCCTCTACATTTTTATATTTCTGAGGCAGAAAATGTGATTGTACAGCAGGTTCTAGTCTCTCAGAGGAACAACACTGTACATTCATTAGGTAATTAATAGCCTTATTTGCCTGGCTGTTGTATCTCTTATATTTTACACTGCATGAGAATGTGTTCCTTGAACAGTGAAGCCATCAGCAAACCTGGTGAGGTGGGGGGGTGCGTTCACAGCTGAGGGAAACAGCTGCTGTGTTGCTGGAATATAACCCTGCACCGCTTAGTTAGCAAAGTGTTTCAAGTTCAGTTATACAATTTTTTGGGGAAGAAAAAAGTAGAATTTTATATATATAAAGTGTAGATATTCCCTCTTTATAGGAAGAGAGTGTAGAGGAAAAATACAGTTCGATTCTCTTTGTGGGTATTTGTGTGCTGAGAAATACCTGCCCAGGTGTGACTTGTGTGCTGTGCATTCCCCAGCTGGGGAGGGAAGGCTCGGGCCCTGCTCCGGGGCTGTGTGTGACAGACCTTGTGCCCCGGTGTCTCTTGCAGTGGTTCTTGACCTTTTGATCACAGATACACAAACCCCAAGGGGCAAACCTTTGGGTGTCCTCTCCCCCTGGACGCCTCTCAAACCTCTCTACGTGGAGCTCGTCTTTCCTCAGTGCACATCAAGCTCTCAGCCTTTTCTTCATTCCTCTTTTAATCTGCTGTATTCATTGCACTCTTAGGGGTCAGCAACACTCACTGATTTTTGGGATAGGCACCTTATAAACACTTGCTGTGCTCCCTGAGGGTTTGAGAGTGCATCTGTTCAAGTGGGACCGGCTGGTGTGCCCAGCACTGCTGAGCCCTCCCTGCACCCCTGGCAGGTGAGCAGGTCTCTAAAGGCAGACAGAGTCAGGCAGCTCCCACGCTAACAGAGCTGACTTCCACAAAAGCCCCGATTTCTCGCCTCTCCGTGGCACAGCCTTCATCAAACACAGCTCTTGCTGCCCAGAGCCGGGCTGGAGCAGCAGCAGAGCTGCATGGGGCACAGAGGTGTCCCAGCTCCCGAGGTGGCCCATTTCACACGGCTCCAGGAATGCAGCGGGACCCCCAGCGTGCCCGGCCACTTGTGCAACTCTACACCCCCGGCTGCAGGGAGGGACGGGGCTTCTTCCTGACCCCCACCTGTCAGTCAGCTTAGCCCTGCAGGATAAGCTGATCTTTTGAAGTCAAGGCTTAAAATTGTTGAGGCTGGAGGGCATTTCTAATAGGTTACTGGGTTAGCGAGGAAAGGCAGCAGCGCTGTGTACGGCATCAGCTTTGCTTTGATCACACGCTGCAGTGTTGTGCACACACACACACGAATTTAACAGCTACTGCTTAATGCTTACCTACACCATTCGTGTTCCTAAATCAGAACCAGAGGATGTCTGGTACAGCCCTCTCCTTGAGCCCATAGATCCGAGAGCTTGTCTCCTGGTGGATGAGGAAGAGGTTCTTTTCCCTGATAAAACAATGAGGGAACAATGAATGAACTTGTGGGATGTGTAAATGTATGTGAGTGTAGAATGCTCTGAGGCTGCCCCAACTTGGAAATTTCAATGCTGCTGAAATACAAAAAATTAAAAGCAGGCACTGGCAGAAACCTACCCAGAGCAATGCACTGCAAATACAACTTCTGAAGGGGAAACACCCTCTTTGCCCCTCAAACAACCATACCATAAATTCTCTCCCTCCTTTGGTTTTAGTACTGTTGTAAAAAGCCCAGGCCTGCTTTAAAAACCTGAAACTTTCTCTTACAATGGCCGGGGCTGAGCTTTGAGGCACTGCCACAACTCATTGTCTGTGGAAGAACCCTTGCTGGGAAGGCTGTGATTTATATCAGCCTGCCTGTCATGGGGTGAAAGGAATGCCCGGTTTTTCATTTTGATCAAATGTTAGGTTTGAAAACCACCCACTGCTGTAAACTCAGTTGGAGTGGAGAGATGAGATGGAGCACATTGCATGCTTTGTTGCTGAGATAGTGTTTTAAGGCTGGCTGAATCTGTTTCCCATTGCTGAGTGCAGGGAGCAAAGATGTGGATTTAAAAAAAGGGAAAACTAAACTGAGTGCTATTTTTTGTCTACTTTCAGTGAAGTAGAAGATGGGGTGAAGGCAGTTCAGGAGTATGTACTGTCTTCAGTGCAGACACGAAAGAAGGAAAAATCCTTGGTGTAGATGAGTCTGTAGAGAAGATGGGGGTGGAATTTTCCAAAGGGACTAGCAGAGAGAATCACCCAGTTCCCACCAAAAGCTGGTGGACCTGCCTTTGTGCCTAAAACTGGGAGGGGAAAACAAAATAATTTTGATCTGTAATTGGGTTTATCTCCTTCTATGAGACTTTCAGTTTCTCCCATCCCCTTCTTTTTTGTTTTTATTTTGTCTTCTGTTTAGCAGCTTTCACATGAACTTTCCGTTCTGAAAGTCTGGATGCTGATACAGTTCTAGAACCATAATATTCTTTCTATTGAAAACGCACAACAGTTTCTGTGGCTTTTTCTTCTCTTGACTGTGTTGGCAACAGCACAGAGGGCTTTCCCTGGTTTTGAGTTTCATTACAAATTTCCAGCTTGGACTGCCCTTAAGGTATAAAAGCATCTGATCTGAGTTCGTGGCTTTGAATTTGTGACATTCAGTTTCTGGTCTTTCTTAGATTAAGTCTCATTTTGTCTGAGTTTTATGATGTAGAGTAACATCTTTACCTCGTTAATATGACTTAACATTTCCTTAGTCCTAAAATGAGTATCACAAAATCAGCATCTGAGATTTTAAACTACAGAGCTGGGAGCAGTCCTTCCTAAGATTGTATTAAATAAAAGCTGTGAGACGTTCCTATGGGCTCCTGTGTTAAGAACATAAAGAATTCCTTGTTCTTGAGTGCCTGCAGACTCATGATCACAATCTTTAGATGGTTCTGTGTGATGCCCACGAGCAATTTTTATGATTAAGGGTTTACTACTATGAGTAAGGAAACCATTGTACCGTACTCTGCTGCTGTTAAATTTGTAAATGTGAAATTAGGAGCTGGAGAGGATTTCCCTGCTCTGCCACCACAGGCTGTGTAACCTTGGGCAAACCACGGCTGTGTTCACCTGATACAAGAAGCGATAACACGGCCTCAGAAGGGTGCTTTGAAACTAAGCACGTTCAAGATTAAAATATTATGGTGACAGTGGGGAAAAAACACCCAGTGTGCTCTGAGCAGTGCATTTGATCAGTCCTTCAGGTCACAGGAGATTTAAAGGCCATCTGTGGTATGACTCCATTGACTTCTATAAACCAGGATCAAACGTGATTCATGCATTTGTGTGGTCTGACCCCTTTGAATTCTCTGGTCAAGTTATGTCAGGAAGGGAGAGAAGCACTGAGGTTTGCTATCAATTTTTATGTGGGTCTTTACAGAAAACAAAACCATGTCAACAGCTGATGGGAGTTTTGCAGGCTTTTGTCACAGTTTCAGGGATATGAGGAGCAAGTTAAGATGTGCCTTTCAAGTTACAGTAGAAAAGACCACTAAATATTTTCGAGGCAGTTAATATGGGTGTTAAAAAGTAAATTATTTTTCCCCCCATGAAACAATTTAATGCCAGAGCTGCTGAACTAGAACACTAGGTATTATTTTAGGAATACAGTTTAAAACCCTTGCTTTTCCATTTTTTTTTTTTTAGCCATAGATTATACCTTTATTGGTTTTGTATTTCCAGACATAAGGAGGGGAGTTACTCTGTGGCCACGTAATTCTGTCCCAGCTGGGAATGGCCAGAAGGGCTGGCTGATTACAGTACCTAGCAGTGCTCTACAAAGGTGGTTTGCACATCTAGGAAAAAACCCAAGGTTTGTTTCATCAGGGCATCAAAGGCTGAGTTTTTTTAACATGCTAGTACTGCTTCCCAGCTGGAATGTGTTAACTGCAGGCATTATTGTCAGAAATGGCAAACATCAGGTAACATGGCACTGTGGAGCTGGAAATTGTTCTCAGACTTCTCTTACAGCTCTCATTCTTGAAATCTGTATCCTGTCTTTTCCTTCATAGGGTCCAGGTCTGCATTTCTTGCTTTTTGGTATTAACTTTGTGCTTGTTCTGTTCAATGTGTGATTTACCAGTGAGCAGAGTACTAAATGTCAGTGTTTGGGAATGTTCTTGTCAGAGATGTGGGGTTTGGATAACGTTTGGTTCTCTGTTATTTTGGTGGTGTTTGTACCTGGAGAATCAAAGCAGGGCTGAGCTCTGACTCGGCTGACGCTGTCTGTCTGAGATGGCTTTGCAGATAAGGATTTTTAGAGTTTGAATTTAACAGCCATTCAGAAAACACTGCAGGGCTCCCAGCAGTGAGATTTCTTGCTAGTGAGAGCAAAGGCCTTGGAAGTACGGGCTGAAGCTGTTTTTGAGCAGGAGAGAAGCTGTCTCCCCAGCTTCTGTAATAAAAGTTTGCACAGTGCTTCTTAGTGCAGCATCAGTAAGGTTCTTCCTAGTTGATAAAAGGAGATTATCCGTTGAAAAATGCAGTGTAAGTTCATCTACAATCCTCCTTATTAAGTAAAATCAGAGACTTAGAGTTTTCTGCATTTTATCATATATTCATATTTAGCTGCTGCATTTCTATCACTTAGATCACTCATCTTTGTGTATGATCTCATTTGTTTCATTTGTGGGCTTTCTGGAAGAGGGGTGAAATTATTCACAGCAGAAGCTGAAAACATGGAAAAAGCAAGCTTTGATGTGACAGAATATTATCCCAAACATGAGAGTGGATTATTGCTTACTCTTAATATATCTGCATAGATATATTTGATTCCTTGTTACCAGGTTAAAATTATAAGGATAATTATTGCAGGGTAAGTGGGTACTTAGGAGTCATAGAAAAGGAAAAACATCTGAATTTACACTTACTACTGAGTAACTAGGCATTGTAAATTAGCGAGTCCTTTGGACCAGTCCCATTGGGCCCTGGAAGTTTGGGGACCTTAGTGTTTCCTAGAAGGACTTAAGCCACAGTCCTCTGTTGGAGAGAGATCTGAAAATAGCTGGAGGGGTCAGCTCTGATCTCTCTTGTGAAGCTGGAATTTGTCCAGGGGAGTTCTTATCTCTGAGGGTCCCTCCCACACCTCAGTTCTGTGCATTTGCTGCACACATTTTACCGAGCAGAGAAGGAGGGCTGCTGAAAGCTGCCTTAGGAACACCGGCTCTGAAGGGATCGGGGAAAAGGGGGCAAATTCTTTTTAATTCCCATTTGTACAAATAATTCGCAGATTAAGGATTTTGGCTGAGAAAAGAGAGGCTCAAGTCTGAAATGTATGGCCCCCATGTGGGCTTCATAGGGAGCAGCTGAACAAAATGCTTCATTTCCAAAAGCCACTGCATGGCTTCTCACTCTGCTCTCAGGGAGATGATGAAGAAGGAAAAAGACGGCGGCTCTGCAGCTGATTAATCACTGGGAAACAGTAATCACTGGTGGTGCATTTGGGATCATTATTCAAGGACTTCCAGACAGAAATAAACCCAAGAACTACAACAGTAGCTTTCTCTAATTATTTTTCTGTGCTCAGCCCTACTTTGTGTATTGAGCAAACCATTCCTCTTCCTCCAGTTTATAGGCAGTGCTCTCTGGGGCACGGATTCAAACCGTCCTGGGGGGTTCATCCTGGAAGCTGACTCAGTGGGATCATATTTACAGCTTTAAAAGAGGCAGTTTATTACGGAATTCATTCAGGCTCTAACATCATAGCTAAGGGTTTCTAGCGTATTTAAATGTATATATCTGCTTGAAAAATGCCTTGACATAGATCTTTGTCGCGTGTAAGTTGGCACAGCCTCTCCAGAGCAGAAGGAAACTGAGTGGATTTCCACCCAGTGAAGTTTGGACCCCTTTGATTTTTCTTTTCTGTGTGTATAATGCGCAGAGAAAGAAGACAACCCTCTTTAATCTGGGGAGAATTTAGACACTCATCAAGCACTAAAGAGGCACCATGCCGAGGCTGAGAGCTAAAATCCCAAGGATGAAATCAAGTAATTGCTTTATCTCTTTCTTTTCAGACATCTAGAGAGATGCTTAAAGGCAAAACTAAAAGTAAATGAATGAATCGAGCCAAGTGGATTTAGAGGCGGATGGATGTATTAAACTTCCAGGGAAAATAGCAGCAAATAGGTGCCATTCTGTGCAGCTTCCAAAGGCTGAGCTTGGCAACAGCAGCATTCAGGCTGCAGTGGGGCTCTCTCTGACTGGGTATATCCTGTAAGCATCTCACTGAAGGGAAAACGTGCTTCATAATGGAAAAAAGTTTAATATGAGCTTTGTTTTTTAAAGTAGCTTGTAATTAACTACTTGTCAATTAACTACCATAAATATTTTGTTGAGCAGTTAACTGTCTTCATGTCTGTAATTCCTCTGAGATCCCAATATTTGCCCAGGCCCTGAACAATTGCAGCAATGATTTAGTGGTTTTTCTCATTAATAAAATTTGAGAGATTCATATTCTTAGAAAGGAGAAGAACAAAAAGTCCAGAGGAGGGAAGGCAGGGAAGAGCTGGGCACTCTTTTTAAATGAGCTATTGAGTCTGCATAACAGCATGACCATTTTACAATCACGTTCTGTTGCAGCCAGTTTTTCATACTTTGCAATAGGTTGTGATCTGTTTATTGCTACTGGAGGGCTTTTTTTTTTCCTTAACTTTTTCTCATGTAGATGGTTTTATGCTTCTCATCTAGGTTAGGAACAAGAAATGCAAATTTTTTACCAGACTTGAATAACCAAGCTGTTTCCAAGGAAAAAAGTTTCAGGCTTGGATGTTAGGTCTGGGCAAAGAATTTATGGTATTTTTTTGAGCTCACTTTGTCTAAACCAGTAAATGAATACAGCAAACTTAGGTAAGGCTGGCAATAGAAAGGTTTTTTTAAAGCTATCAGATTTTTTATTTATGGCAAGGAGGCTCTTGGCATGCCAGATGCTTGTTCAGTTTGTGGGAAAACTACTGACATCAACTTCCAGCTGCAAAATGGGGAGTTTACACTACAGACTGAATTTTGCTTAAACCCCAGAGGCCAGATTTTCACAAGAGCTCAGCCTACAAAAAAATATAGAAAGAAATGACCAAATTTTTAGAGCCCTGTAGGTTGAGCCTCAGAATTGCTGGTTCTGGGTGCTGGCTGCTCCCAGACTCCAAATGTGGTAATGCAAATTCAGCCTGAAAGACTGCACCCTAGATGTGTTATAACTTTAATTTTGGCCCCTGAGAAGGCCAATTAACTCGTACAGACCTAATGACTGCTCATCTGCACTTTAATTAGCTGGGGCTATGATCATATTCAGCACAGGAACCATACAGAAATGCACTTGCATTTCACTTTAAGTGTTCTGTGTCAAAGACACCATTACCCAGGAATGAGCTGCTGCTATTAAATTTCATAAACAATCATTTGAAATAAAGAGTTGTCATAGGAGTAGACTTAAGCAGCATTTTAATGTAGCACCAAAGGCACTTCTGTGCTGAGAATTACAAAACTCCCCTCCAGTCACAAAGAAAAGGTCACCAGGTCTTGGTCATCCTCACCTGAGTGGCCAGGTATTACTTGGGAGTAATTTATCTCTTCCTTCTGGAAGTTACAGGTGTAATTTGGGAGACCATGAGGCCAGAAGCCCTCTTTTGGCATCTGCCCTGGAAACACACCCAGAGTGTGCCAGTCCTGGCTGCTTGTAGGAGCTGCTTGTCAGTGAACTGGCTCTCCACAATAAAGAATTTGTGGCAGCAGAGCAGTAATAAATTCAAAGTAATCGCTGGCATGGCCAAAGTGGGAGAACATTTACATCTTGTTTCTCATATCCACTTTCTGAAATGTCTGATTTAAGGGTGCCATGTATACTCGTGTGACGTGACTGGGAGATCTGAGTGCTACAAGCACTCCCTAACTGATTTTGGAGACTCCAACAGCATCCAGCTTTGCCCCTTGTGTACCTGTGCTCCTGGTGCAAACCTTCCCTGCCCAGGGCTCAGCCAGCACGTGGGGAGTCTGTGCAAGTGCTGTGGCTCATTTTAGGACTGAGGACTAGAGAGCTCTGAGGAATGGTGGTAATTCAAGTTGCTTTGAGGAAACCAAATGACTCCTGCTCAGTGCAGAGCCGTGGCCAGAAGGCAATGCCTCAAAGCAGTGGTTGTGGGTCAGACTCTCCTGTCCCTCAGTCCATCTCAGTGGCCCTTTGCTGGCCTTGTTCGAGTGTGTTTGTCTTCTGCTGGAGCACACAGAGCTGGGCACACAGTGCAGCTGTGCTCTTGGCCTGCTGGCAACACGAGATCCAGGAGGAAGATCACACAGACCCTCCTGGCCTGGCTGTCACCCCCAGAGCCACGTGTTTGGACTTGATGTGATCCATGGCTCCATTGGCTTTGGTGCCTGGATGAGAGAACAGCTCAGGTAACAGTGTCAGGGCCAAAGAGGCGTTGGCAGTTCTTCCACAGCATCCCTTGAAGGCAGCAGAGTGCCCTGGGCAGCAGGCTGGCAAAGGGAGGGCTCTGCTCCCTCCTGCAATCGTCTCCCACTGTACCTGGTGCCCCTGGGTGTCCTGGGGCTCCGCCAGCTCTGATGTGTCTCTGGACAGACCTCCCAGCCCTCTTCTGCTGCCCGACCCTGAATCCATTCTGTAACTGCAGATCAGCAGGGGAGGAGAGACCTTTCTCCTGGTGCCAGAGGCTGCAAGCTTCCAGCCCTTGCTGTCGTGAAGGTCCCCGTTTCCCACCTGCTTCTCCTTCAGAACTTTCCTTTCTGTGGCAGCATCAGCAGAAGTTGGAAGTTGTGACCCTCCCAAAGATGAGATCCGTAACTGCAGCTCCTAAGCAGCATCAAATCCTTGCTAGAAGTGCAGATGAGAACTAACTCAGGCTCCTGTTTGGCAGCTGTGTGGGTTAAGTGTATCGGGAATCGTGGTATTTTGGGGAGTCCTGGTTGGGTGAATCAGCTCAGTCACAGAATGAAAAGTGCAAATGCTCTGTTTGGGGAATTTGCAGTTCACTCACATTCTGTAATCAGGGCAGGGATTTGGTAGCATTTAACCTGTGCCTATGTGGTAGGCACTGCAGTCACAGTTCCTGCCTACTGGCACCATTATTCTCTGCAGAAATGGAGAGATAGTTTCTGATGGTCAATAGATGCTCAGTTCTTTCTGAGTATGATAGTAATTCTCAACAGAACCAGTGCGTATTTTTAACTATTCAGTCACTTTTGGCATTACTAAACAGACTTCTCTAGTTCTCCCATCAGCTCAGTAGGAGCAGCTCTTTCTGTCTGCAGTAAGACCAGGCCAGTCTCAGTCTCCGTGATTTTGATACCTTGGAGCACGTTCATGGACTCTAAGAGGAGCTGCCAACGCCACCTAGAGCTGAGGCTGCCTGGGCTTTCTCAATATTGAGCCTATCTTCTGTTGTCTAAATAGACCAAAGTTGGGAATGAAATTCTCTGTACCAGTTGTCTGTCATCCTGCTTTATATGAGGAATGTGATCCTGGCTGCAAGTAGTTACTTCTTAAATGAGATTGAAAGCAGCCAGTATTTAGTATTTTAGTGAATAATCTAGAGATCAGGAATAAAACCTAGGTGTGCCAGCTTCCATCTTACTTCTCTGCCCATTAGCCCATGCTCACCTTTCAAGATTTGTTTCAACTGGCAGCATTTCTAATGAGAAATGCAGCTTTAAAAGCTAGAAGAACATTTGTCTTCTTTAGTTCTTGAGGTGCTTTATTGTGAGGCTTGTTATGGTTCAGTTGAAGCTTTTTGAGTTGGGGACTGTTGAGGCTGGAAGGAAATGAATGGAAAATGCAAAACAGAAGGAGTTTTAACAGGACAAAGTTGTTCATGTGGTTATTTGGCAGTTACAGGAATTAAATGTGTCCAAAAAGTTTCTTACTTGACTATATCATACAATTGATTCCCACCAACATCTAATACTAATATTCCATCAGTGAGGTTTATTTATGCCCTTTTTGTAATAACTTTAAAAATGCTATGAAAAATCCTTTATTTGCATTAATAATGCCACTGATATTTCCTGGATCTGTTGAGTTATTGCTTTTTTGCTGCTTAAGGAGATATGGTAATTCAAGTATGTAAGCTTGAAGGAAAATGGGGAGAATTGTTTCTCTGAAAGGAAATGAAGCTAAAACTCCAAGGAAATATTTCTAGCCCACATCAAATTCAAATACCTCAACCAGAGATATTTGCCAGTAAGTGTTCAGTGGGTCTGTTCCTGAGCACACATGTTATCTGAGGCAGCATTCACAGGAACCAGGGCTTTCCTGTGCTCCAGATGGATGGGATGACCAAGGAAGATGAATCATCTCTGCTGTGCATGGCTGAGGTTGGGAGAAACTCTCAGAAAATAGAACTCTACTGACAGGGAGCTCTGCCAGTTGCCATTAATCCTTGAGGAGCCAGGGGCACATTGAAGCTGTCAGTGTGGGTTTGTGCAGTGAGGGAGGGTCTGAGGTGGGCTGAGGAGAGAACAGGACAGTCAGGGCTCAGCACCTCCTTGGTGTTTGCTCTTAGGGCAGATGATTTTAATAATCTGGTATTTATTCAGCACCAGGCAGCGTTCACAGCTGTCAGACTGTGAACACTACTGCACAGTCCTGGAAGTGCCTCTAAAGCCTTTAAATGCAAGATAAGGTTGGTGTGGTTGTGAAAGGCTGAGCAGTAGATATTTTCCTTGTTTGCTTCTACTTAAAATTGAATCTTGGAGGATTTACATGCAAATTCTATCAAGTACCAATCTTTATTCAGCCTTTGCTATGTGTTTTGATTTTTTTTTTTTCCCTCCTTAATTTGAAAGCATTTGGGAAAGGAAAAGAGCCAGTGTTTTCTAATTGGCTAACATAAAGTGAAATTGCTAAATCCATATGTAGGCACCAGACTGTCCTTTGTTTCTTAATGGGGCTAATTTTGCTGAGACCTGAGGGACCTGAGCATCACAAATCAGGTTTCCTGTGCAGGTATTTCAGTTTAAGTGACTGATCCCATTCTTAGCTGCAGGGGACCAAGGAGGCAGGAGTTGCATCTGCGTACTTGGGGAGAACCTTTAAACTGCTGCTGGAATCCAGATTATTTTTTAGGATAAGAACATGTGGCTTTATATATTGGAAAATTATCTTGCCCAGATTTTCAGTCAGTCCCAAGCAGCAAGAAAGCCAAAAGGAGGAAGTCCATTGCTGTGACTGAGCTGGTATCATGCCCTTATTTTTAAGATGAATTGGACTTCCTTTGCCTTCTGTAAACATTATTGAGAATGAAATTTCTCTTTGCAATCAGAGTGGTATCAAATATCTAACAAATTTTTATGTCTGCTCTTCCACCACCTGTACTATTGCTGGCATCTCTTTATCATGTGGAACTATATGAATGAATAATGAAAGTGTGCTTAAATATACGTTTTCCCATTACTTGAGTCAACCATTAATGTTGATATACCTTAATTTATTTTGGTTTTATAATTTTAATAATATCACTTTCCTTTACATAATCGCCCTTTCAAAGACCCCAAGCCATTTTTTGAGCATTAGTTGAGGCCCCAGGCATTTCTTTCTGCAAAAGACCTTTCAGTTATTTTACATTAGCTTCTACCTGCTTAGAAATGAGTGGCCTAAGGTAATTCAGCAGCCCTAGGAGAACTACAGATATGGTGCTTCTATTGTGAGACTACCTTATTTTGGATAACAAACCTTCATCTGAATTCAGAGTTTTATCATCTTGGTGTAATTACAGTGAGGAGTTGTGTGGTTTATTCTTGACCAGCTGATCTGAAGTACTCTTGTTTTTCTTATCACCACTGCTTCCACAAAGGATTCCTTAGCTCTTGATCTCTGCAGGTTTTTGACCTGCAGTTTTGGGAAAGACGGTGCATTTTAAGTAGTTAAAAATCTATTTCCAGCTCTTTTGCATTTGAAAGATCTTGGCCCTGTAAAAATGTTTTGTATTAGTTCTCCTCTAGTTACCAGCATGAGAACTTCCAGAGGAGCAGAGCTGACAAAAGCCCCTTGGAGCAGCAGGACTTTTGGCAGCTGTGAGTTCCTCGTGCCTGCTGCTGTTAGGGGAGGCTGGAGCAGCAAGGCACCAACCTGGCTGGAATATATTTGCTCTTTACCTGTTCTGCTGTGGAGTAAATGAGAACAGATTTTTGGCTCTGAGCATCTGTGCATAAATTCCATCTGAATAGGAGGCAAGTTACGAAATGAGATCAGCTCTGAAAAGTAATTCTAACCACAGCTAATTTTTTTAGAAAAGGAATATAAATTGCTACCTTTTGAGCAGCCAAAGAAAATTAGGGGCTTGTGTAGGCTCTGAGATTTTGGCAGATTTTATATTGATTCGTGTTAAGTCTGGTTTGCTTGACAGCGTGTTTCAGGGTGGGTGTGAACTCAGTGCATCAAGAGGATGGATGCACCTTCAGCTGGGATGACTGCAGGTCCAGAATGCTGTGTGACAGCATTAGTTTGATCCACATCACTAATAGCCACCTGTCTGACCTGAGGAGACTTTGCTGGCCTGTCTTGCTCCTTGAGTGTATCTCCATCTACATTTTCTGATGTGGGGATTGTGCTGGCATCTGTGCTCAGATGAGATAGAAACAATTATCAGGCTGCTGCAACTTTCAGGTGCTGCCTGGCTGGACTGGATTTGAACCAGGCATCTGGAGGAGAGACTCTTTTTTTGTTTGGTTGGTTTGTTTTGCTGAGTTTTCTGAGCTGAAGGATGACAGCTGAGGAGAGGGGACTGGGGAGCAAAAGTAAAGAATACTAATCGTGTAAGAGGAAAAGAAAGTGAGCCAACTCATGGCAAATAGTCGTGTGTCATTAAGGACAGTGTTTACTGTGCCAGAGAATCCTCTCCCGTGCTCCATGAGAGCTCTGACCATGAGAGATGCCCTGGGAAGCTTTCCCAAAGTGTGCTGTGTACACTGCTGGGGGCTCGCAGGCCACTTCAAAGTGGCTCCCTGAGCCCAGGTCTGTGAGCCCATGCGAGCGTGCAGATCTAAAGTACACACCAGCCTCCTTTGAAATGGGCTGCAAAGGGTTCCCACAGTTCTCCCTGCTGCAGGGGGTGTCTGCAGAGGAACTGACTGCAGGAATTCAGCTTTCTGCGACTTTGTGTGATGTTGGACACGTTGTTTGTTCTGTCTGGATTATGGTCCCTTGACTCCAAAATAAGGAGAGCAGCACGCCTCTGCCTCACACGAGCTCTGGGGGATAAGAGCTGCAAGGTTCTGTGGCAGAGGGAAGGGATGGCTGATTATTGCAGGCAGCCATGGGCTGCCATGGCACGCCGGGGTGTTCATCCCAGTCAGGACTAAGGTTCAGAGGGAATGTGGGATCTGCAGAGTGCCTCCACCAGAGCTGGTTCTAATTAGTCATTTTTATGAGCTCCAGAGTCAGACAAAAATGAGGAGCCCTCCCCTTGTGTAGTTTCCTGTTTGCTGGGTGCATGTAAAAGAGATCTGGCCCTGGTGTATGTTAATAATGAGCTGATAATGTAAGCCAGCTGAGAGATGTGGAGTTAGTCTGGGCTGCTGCCAAGCAGGAGGTGAAAGTTCAGGAACTGACTCATGTTGCCAAGACCTGGTCCTGTGGAGAAGGTCTGCTCATTAATAGATTGAGTTTCTCATTAGGGCTACAGAGCATATGCTTACAGCTTTTGGGTTTCAGGCTGAAACCCAATCCCAGTAAAAGCCTGCTGAACAGAGCGGCAGATTTACTGGTAAATAAAGGATTAAAGGAACACTTGGCAGGGTTGTTGGACTGGAAACCTGACTGGTCTTTGAAGATTTCTCCATATTGTAGGTCCTCCCTTTAAATTTATACCAAGAGGAGACGTGTTCTGCTCTTTACCACGCAGCCCAGAGGGCAGGAGCTTTACGTAGACTGCTCTGTATCCAGCAAGGGTAGAAGATGCTTATATCTGTCTCTTAAATCAGTGCATGATAGTGCCTTTAAAGAACACATCCCATAGAAGTTGTTAGCTCAGAAGAGCCTGGTGTAAACAAGGCTTCCCTCCTACACCCCCCCTCACTCGGAGGCCTAATGCAGAACAAGACTCTGCATTAGTTTTCAGAGCAAGCAGCTCAGCATTTACAGCATCTCTAGAACTACTCTTGTTCTCTTTGGTTTTTTGAATGAGAGTCTCCAGCAAACAGGCACAACTGCCTGCCTGGGTTACAGCCTGGGACGTTCATTACAGCTGGCCATGAATGGAGTTCATACTTGGCTAACCAGCTTCAGCAAACTGAAATGCAGACAGGTTTAAATAGACTTATAAAGGGGAAAAAAAAAAAGTATGTAGCAGTCCAAAAGCCCTACAGCTGACAAGAGTGTTAATACAGTACTTTGGGAATTCAGGGTGGCATTAGCTTTATATTTCTTTATTGAAGGAAAAAATGATCCCCATTAGAGTTTTGGTTCTTGAATGTGGATGATGTAATGGCTCTTGTACCACTCTGCCTTAGCTGGCAAGGGCTACCTGGGGAGACACGGAGCCAAAAGGAACTGCAGGATAGGTGTTGGAAGCTGGTCAGGATGGTAAGAGTTTCCTTTTCTTTTCATGAAATAAAGTCTATTGCTTTGTTAGCTAATGAAGGAGACAGAACTGCAGAAGTGGAGACAGCTGTGCATTTTATCGAACCCTTCTTCCTAGCAGAAGGGTTTCCTTTGTTCCTGCCTGCCCAGAAGCCACAGGCATCTTTAATCATTGCTGAAATCCTATTGTCTAGATCCAATAGCCATGCTAGACCACAGGCTTTACTGAAGCCAGATGCCTGACATCACAAAAGTTACAGCAGGGAGAAGGTATCTGGCTCTTGCCTTGCTCAGACACGGTGTGACCAGTCAGGCTGAGAGCTAGTTCAAGAGCTGGATTTACAGTTTATCATACAGAAATGAGCTGTAGTTGTGAGTGTGTGCACAAATACACATTTTGCATGCTTGTGCAGGCAGCACATTTACTTGTGATGATACACACTACTGTTGCTACACAAACAACTGTGTATTTCTTTTACATAAATAAGAACGAGCAGAAGGATTTGTTCTAACTCCAAAGCCTCTCTGGAATATTACAGACTGAGCTGTGGTTGTGGAGTCCACCAGGAACTAAAACTTACAGCAGTGATGGAATTCCTGCAGCAGAGAGGCTTTCCTGAGAAAGGCTGCCTGGGGACGAGCAGCTGGGGTGCAGCTCATGCACGGGCAGGCTGTTGTGTGGTACCACAGCAGTGCCACTGCTCCTGCCTGGCCCTGGGCACAGAGTGACTGAGGGTCACAGTGGGGACAGCCAGGCTCTTACAGCCTCCTCAGCCCTGAGTGTGCCTTGGTGTGCCGGCACCTCCCTGCCAATGGAGCCCTGAATGCTCCTGATGAAATCAGCAGCTTTTCTTGAGCTGTAACCCCATCCCCTGCTCCGGGCTCTGTCACCAGAGCTGCTGTGGCTGCTGGCAGCAAAGCCAGCAGGGTGTGAGTGCTGCCGAGGCTGCCAGGGGCGAGTGGACAGCAGACATTGTATTGAGACATCTCTGGCCAGACTCATCAGCCCCTCCATCCCTTAGAGGGCAGATAAAAACACTCCTAATGCTTAATAACGTAAATTTGGAGGAGATCTTATGTAAACATATTCACTGAGCCCTCATTAATTTCCCTTAGGAGCCAGGCTGAATGAAGATGAGTTTCAAAGAAAGGAAGAAATTAAATTTATCATTAAGGACTGCACATGTTGGAAAAAATTGTAGGAGGCACTCTGTGTTTTTTGCTGTGTGAATTAGGGATCTGTGGCAGGGACGTGGAGGAGGAGGAAGGTTTGGAAGTTATATTGGGAAAGGATAAAAATAGTGCTTGCAGAATGTATAGCAGGGCTCTATTGCATTGATTTGCAGGGAGCACTCAGTGATTCTTGAGCACAACAGCACTTTAGGAGCACAACACGTTCAACCTCTTAAAAAGATGGTGCAAGTCATCTGCTCTGTGCAGTTTTGTGGTGCTCAGCATAACAAACTGGCATCCATCATTGTCGTTTGTCTTTGCCAATGATGTTAAGGACACTGGGGAAGCAGCAGGAAGGTAGGATTCTGTTTGCCACCCACTCCAGAAAATGCAGAATTACTCTGCTGTACCTTCAGAGCTGCACAGGCCAACTCTGCCTCTGATGTTATTGCCCTCCCTGAAGTGCACCAGACTGTTGCTGTGCTTTGAACATAAACTAGATCCAGGGTCTTGCAAGGTGTCTTCATCTTAGGCAGGCCTTTATTTTTGGCTTCTGAATTTAGTCCTTTTGTATAAACTTTGTCTTGGAAAGAAGAACTTGGTCCCATTGGCTTCTGCATCCTAATTCCAGAACTGGATTTTCCAGATGTGTTCCCCCAGACACTCTACCCAGGTATGGCATTGTTGGAGTGTTTTGGTTTGGCCCTTCTTGGCAAGACATTAGAGCAAATAAAAGAGACTTTAGAGAGGGGCTTCTCAATCATCTTCTCTACCTTACTAAAAACAGAATTAAAACCACGTGTTCATCATTCTTCTGCTGCATTTTCTCACTGTGACTTAGCATTCTGTCAGGTCTGCTTGTATTCCTCTGGAAGATTCTCTCTTCTGCATCTCATTCTTCCTCTTGTAGTTTTGACTTTCTCCTTGTCCCTGCCAACACCACAACCACTTTGTCCTCCCTGTCATTTCCTGCCCCACTCACGTTTCTGGTGCAGGTAAACTGGGAAGAAGAGATGATGGAAGGGCTGAAGTTGGGGACTGGGGCTTGAGGAGCCCCTTCCCTCCTGCTTCTGCCCCTCAGTACCAGGGGTCACCAGACCAGTGGCTGCTGTGGAGAGCTGGGGTGCTCCCACAAAGCTTTTGAGTCAGGACAGGGTACTTGAGAGGACAGAATTTGGGGGTTGGGGAGTAGCTGCTCACCCCAAGATCCTTTGCTCTTTTAGCAGCAGCTGGGGCACTTTAAAAGCAGCCCTTGGAGGTGCTGTGAGCACAAAGACACCAAGTGCTCCAAGCATCCCTTTTGATTAAGCTCTGGGAAAGAAGGTGTTTAACCAGATAAATTTCCGCTTGGTTTCTGTCCTGCTGCTCTTCTGGAATGATGAGTTGCTTTGTGCTCTGTGACAAAGAATTACTTGGAGGTTAAAGGTGACACTGAGTTCATTTCCCGAATGGGCAGGGCTGTCCCCCACCCCCTCAGCTTCATTTCTCAATTAATCTTCTCATAAATCCTCATTGCATTTTGGAAATGGAGATGATTAGCAGGGTTGTAGCCAGGATATTGGGATATTCTGGCGGGGTTTAAGTCTCAGTTTGCATACAAGCAACTGTTTAATACATGCAAGTATTAAAAATGTGCGTGCATTGCATCTGTTTGTTAGTGTTCCAAATCCCTCCGTGAAGGAGAGGAGGAAGAAGTAAAGAAGGATAAGTGGCTGCTTTACTCTTAAATTAAATTTTCATATAAAGAATAAACTTTTTTTTTTCTCAAGAAGCAATTAGAAAATATTTCTGGGGCTCGGTCATTGCTGGCAAAGCACGTGGTGATTTTTCTGTCTTTTATGAAATTTCATTGATTTATACCAGTGGTGAGAGTTTCCTGAGAGTGAAGTTCTGCAACATTTAAAGCTGATCCAAGTCAGTACTTCCGTGGTCTTTTTTTCTGCACGATGTAGATGTTTTACACCAAATTTGCACAGACTCCTGGAGACGCCAGGCAGCGGAGGTTGAGGCTCTTGGTTCCCACTCGGAAAAGCTGACAGACTAGAGTCTAATCCTGGAAGCATTTGCTACCTTGCCTTGCCAAGTTCCATCCATCATCAGTAAGACTCTTACATCCTCTTACCTTCCTTGCTTTGGTGCTTTCACCTGCTCCACATGCAGAGCTGCTGTATTGCATCACCTGTGCTGTGCTCTGCCTCCCTGGAGCATCCCCAGCACCACTGCTGAGCTGTGGCACTGCCCCACACTCTCACCAGCAGCTTTTCCAGGTGACTTTCACACACAGTACTGGAAGGGGCATTCAGAGGTTTGCTACTGAGCTTGAGCTTTGCAGATCTGGACCTAAATCGAGGAACTACAACAAGTACTGGACAGGACGATGGAAATAATTTTTGCTGGTAGTGTTTTTCTTCCTCTGAAAAATAAAGCTCCCTCATGACCCTAAGATAAGAAGCTGAAAGGTTTATTGAAGGCAGTTGTGTAAAACCACCTCAAATCTCAGTTACCTCCCCTTCAGTCAGTTAGCAGTGCTCTCCTGCAAACGGTCTCGTTATGCTGACAGGTCTAAGCAAAGTGCTCTGGAAGAAATGAAACTGCTCTCCAGGAGGGATTTTGCTCTCTCACAGGTGTCCAAGGGTTGTTGAGCCACAGTCTCTTGGGGCATGGAAGAGTCTCAGCCATGTAAACAAACTCCCAGAGAATCCCTGTGGCAGTTGGAATGCTATTCCAGAGATAACTGCGATTGTCTTTAAAGCACAGGACACCACCTGATGCTTATTTCAGTGCTTGAAAACAGTTCTTTCCCAGCTGTGACATCCAAATCTACAGCTCTTCACAGGTCAGGAGTTCCTGTTGCTGCAGAGTGTTCCCGTTGGCTGGAATGGGGTTCTTGGCTGTTAGCAGGAGCAAGGTTGATTTGCCCAACCTTTACAAAAATCATGCAGCTTCTGACATGTTTGTTATCGTTCTATGTGTAAAGGAGGTTTGAAAATGGAAGGATTGGGTTTGTGGATGAGTCTAGAGATGTCTGATTTTTGTGCTTATCTCTGATAGAACCTCCTGGAAAACACTGCCTGACTTCCCTATATAAATAGTGGGGAAAATGATGGCAGCTGTTGTATGTTCAGTTGCTGAGGTGGGATGAGAGGTCTGAAGGGGTTTATTCACAGCAGCATCCAGGACTCTGGGAATACAAGCCCTGAGATGTGGGTTGCCAGTTATGAACATATTAAGATGTGTGCTAAAAGTGTGTTACAAACCCCAGGGAAAGGCTGGCTCAGCTCTGCTTGTAAGAAATCCCTTTTTCCTTTTCAGCCCAGGAATTACTCACTGCCAGGTTATACCCGGCTCTTTGAGTAGCATCCCTCATACTTGTGTAATGCAGAGCCCAGTGGAGGCTGGGTCTCAGTGTGGGGCTTTTGGCAGCAACGTGAGATGAAGTCCTGTTGTTTATGTCGCTGGCTTTATTTTTAATTAGCACCTATTTACAAGAAAAATTATTTTTTTCTTTCTGGATGGTAAGGGGAAAAACACTGTAATTTATTCATTGAGTCCTCTGTGTCCTCTTTCTACACTTTTGCAGCTGAAAGCTTCATCCTGCACGGGTCTGAGCTCTTTGGTACTCTTGGTTGTCGTGGCAGTGAAGAGTGCTGAGCAAATTGCCCCATTCAGGCTCTAGGGCCCTAATCTCTCTTTAAACAAGGAGCTGTGCAAAGCGATTCAGTGTGTGAACAGAGGAGTGAGTGAGTGCCTATCAGCATCTGACAGAGACTTAAACAGCAGAGAAAGCACGGAGCTATTAAAAACTAGAGAAGGAGACGCAGGACAAGGAATTGATTCATTGCCAAGGCCAGAACTTGTTCAAGTTTGTAACTTACATCTTGCATGTTCCCATTTTTATGGCACTTGAGTGCTTTAAAAAAACCCCAGATAACTGTGATATTCGTGCATTTCGATCATGATGGCATTCTGGCCAAACTTTAAAATGTTGTGGGGGCTTTGGTGAGGCTAAATTTGATACATCCCCTGCAGAGAAGTGTCTTTCACATAATTGTACTGCCATGAAAATTAGGCTTCTTGAGCTGTATGTCTTCAATGGAAGATGACCAGTGCAGGTCTCTGGGAAGGTACTGGTTAAGGCAGAAAATACTGACCACATTGTCTACTTTTTTCCCACTTTGTGACTTCCACTGGGTTATTTTTGCCTGCTTTAAAGACCAGAAAAAAACCCCCAGACAGACAGTGTTTTACGTGGTCTTTTGTGTGATGAACTCAGCGTGTTTTTGACTCACAAGTCAATCAAACTGAATGATAGCTTCTCTCATTTCATCGCTGGGGAAACTGGGTTGCAGAGGTTTCCTATGGCTACCATATGTTTTTGATGGAGCTGGCAATAAACTCTGGTGTCCTAAATCCTTCCCTGCTCTCCAGCTATCAGACAGGATAAGCTTAAGTGCTATTTGCTTTGTACTTGCAGTGCTGACACAATGAATGGATGCAGAATCCATGGAGTTTGCCACAATGAGGCAAACAGGGCTGCAAGGAAAGGCCAGCATGTGACATTTTGCCCACTGTATGTTGCTCACAGGACACTGACATTTGGCCAGCACAAAACCCAAGTACCTGAATAGTGCCTGTATAGAAGTTTTCCAACCCTTTTCTCTTAACAAAAGCTTTCATTAGTGGAAATTCGAGCTCCAGATATTTATCTTTGATTCCACACAGAAAACTCACTTAAATAGGTCAGATGGCCTCGGCAGCACAGACAATTGGGAACGTCAGCCCTGGGAGGGGGAGTGATTCCGGAAATCTTCACTGACCTTTGCATGTACACTGTTGTTTTACAGACTCTTAAGGTCATCAACCAGTCTGAGAAAACCATTTATAGATTTCAGTCCTGAATGTCAGGCAGTCTCTGTAAATAGAGGGGGAGAGAAGATAGACCTGTAATAAAAGGATATTTTGGTATTTTGCAGCCAAAGGGTGAGATGTACAGAACTGCAAAAGACATTGGAGGCTATTATTAAAATACTGGAAATGCTTTTCTAATGTGCAGTTTCCTGAGAGTTTTGTGTTTCCAAATGAGACTTTAAAGATTCTCTCTTCTGGTAGTGAAAAGGCTGTGCCTCACAAGCAGCTATTTGTGGTTCATACACGTGTCTGTTGTGTTGGTAATCCTGAGGAAAATGGAACAACCTGACAGATGTTGGATAAGGCTTTATAATGCAGAGGTCTAATCCTGGCTTCTAATCGATGCAACTAAAACAAGGAGTTTTACATGTAGTTAATGACACTGCTCTGGATGGTCTGCACATCAGTCCAGGCATTCAGATCAGCCTTTTCATTCTGAACGAGCTCCCTGGCAATGGGCTCTATCATCTCATCATGCTTTGTTTGAAATAGTTTTTTCTCCACTTCGAATTCCCTTCGCTTAGTTTCGGTGACCATCCCGTTGTTTCCGTGTTTTAAAGGAGTGCAGGGGTCCTGGTGTACCTTTGTTCAGTCCTTGCTTTAGGTGCTTGTCATGCTCCTGACAGCTCTGAAGTGCCACTGTTCTGCCTCTGCTGGAGAAGAATGGGGCAAGCGTTCACTTCTGTACTCAATCCAGGATTGTCTGTTGAACTTCAGTGAAGATTTGATCTGTAGTTATATACAAAGGCTAAATTCACTAAGGATATACTCTCAAAATGTGAGAGAAGTCTATTAAATAGAATATTATTGCAGTTTTTCATTTAACAATATACTGAATGAATGAAGTTAATCTCTCCCACTGAAATAAAACAGGAAATTTGTTCACGATAACTGATTATAATGTCTCCTGACAGTCTTTGCGATGTGGTTTAATTGAACTCTGATCTAGGCTAAATAAGACTCTGTCTACATCTGGGCTTAAAATATGTCTGGTTGGTTACCAGACTCTGTACCCACAGATATGTGAATGGGATTTTACCATCCCAGGTCCATCTGCAAAACCCTGCAGGTACAAACCTACCCTTGGACTTCAGCTTTCAGTTTAGTGAACCCTGGATTCAAAAGAGAACTGATAAAAAAATTTTGTTAGCATTAATTTTATTTGATGAAATTGCCCTGACCAGGTGCTCACAGAATATTTGAGGTTAGGCTGCAGTTTCCCTCAAATGTTTGCTCTATGGATTTCTTTGCCAGATTTGTTTGCAGAGCGTATTTTTAGCTTCACAAATTGGTCATCATAAGCACTTGACACACGACACTGCCTGTGTGCAATTAGTCCAAGAGTCTCTCTGTTCTCGGAGGATGAGGAAGCAGATCTGATGGGCACACACGAGGAACAGAAGATGTGGCTTCTGCAGTTACCCTGCCATCCAGCTGATTTTTTGGAATGGTCACAGCACTGCATCTTTTTAGCCAGAAGGGAGTGTGAGGCTCCAGTTATCCCTGTACTTACACAGTAATTTCTGCTGAGAAAAACGTGCCTTTTGGGAGGGAATCCAGTCTGGATGTGAAGACATGAATGAACCTTTGCTCCCTTTGTTGCAATATTTAATCAGTTAAAAGTCTGTTCCATATCCTGAATTTGAGCTTGTTTGGTTTAAGATTCCACTCAGCCTTTCCATCAGCAAAATTTCCTTTTTCTAGATGTTAAGAAAAGGGAACTTGGAGGGGATGAGAGTACAGCTAAGGTCATTCTGAGGTCTGAATGAATGTATTTGCTGAGCTCTAGTTCTAAGCAAAATACTGTTACAAAGATTTTGTACACTGTGAAGTCACTAAATGTGACTGAATGTGGTGCTGGCACAGAAAATGAAGGGAAAATGAACCAGAAAACATAGCTGTTGACATTTTGTGGTGAAGGAAACATCTGTGCTGATTGAAGTGAATCTTTCTTACTTTTATTCTTTCCCTATTCTGTAGTTCCTGAGCTGGAATATGTGATTTGTTCTGCCAGGAGCAGGACAGGTTTGTAGTGGAAGATGGAGTCAGAAGAGAATTCCAGGATGGGGACTTTTCTTAGGGCATGGTTTGTGTAAGGTGCTCATCTGGGTGCAGGGGCAGGTGGGAAGGGGTGTCCATGGAAGGAACAGGGATCATCTTCACAGCATTTGCAGGATCTTAGGTGAGGGTGGTGCAAATAATATTAGGTGGGGTTTGTTTCTTAAAACTCTGGTGGTGTGGAATTGGAACAGAAATTAAAATCAATGTGGTACAGCATTCAATTATAGCTGTGTTCAGGAATGGAGGAAAGGTAGTGGGGAGGGAGAAGATCCTGCCTTAAAAGTTACAGAATCCTTTGTGGGAGCTCCAGCTGTGCTGGGATGACAGGAGAGCACAGAGGCACAGGAATCTGTTCAGCACTGCTCCTCTGGGTTGTTTCCTGGAAGGGGCAGTGATAAATGTGCCTCTGAGGGCCAGACAAGGTGCAGAGAAGGCTTCTCACATTTCTCCTCCTTTGCATAGGCAGATGTCTTCTGCTCCTCACTGACTTCTCTGGCTCAGAACCTCCTGGCTGAGGGGACAGGCAGATGGTTGCCTTGAAGGCTCAGTGGCTCATCAAACATCAGGCACTGAAGGTCCGTGGCCATTGGCCAGTAATCTCCCACCCACGATCTAAACCCTTAATTCGCTGCCCAAAAGAAGGTCAGTTCAAACCAACCTCATGAAAGAACGACTCAAAGATATTAAGCTTTTATGACTGTTCCAGTGAATCCAGCACCCAGGGCTCCAGCTCCATGTGAAATACCCCCAAAGAAAATTCCTCTTACGTGGGAATCCAAGAAATAAGAATAATGCAGATCAGAGCTCACTGCTTCACATCCAGTGAACTCACTGGGTTGTAGGAATTTGAGCTGGTCTGTCACACTGGAGCCAGTGATGTGCTTAACAGATGCCTGCTCGGGTTCAGATGAAGTGCTGCAGCAGCATATGATGCCAGAAGAAGGATTAAAAAGTCACCAGTCTGTTACAAAGGAGAAGTAATTACTTGTAAGCCTTCACTTTTGTTCTTGGCTAAATCTGGCTTTGTTTGATGGTTCTTAACCTCTTCCATGCAGGACTTCATTCTGGGCAGCTGTAACTCCTGCTGGAAGGGAGTAAAGCATTTACTGCCTGGGTATTGATCCCACAGCTGATACTGCCATGGAGGTACAGCACTTGCATTAAACCAAAGTGTACATCTGAACCTCTGCAAGTGTGATTCTGTGGTTGAGCAAAAAAAACATTTAAAATGTGAAAATCTATTCCAGAGCACCTGAAAGCACTGATAGGCAGAGCTGCTTTTTTTAAAAAATCAGTTTTTCAGGTAGATAAAGTAAACAATGCTTAATGGTTGTTTAAAATAATAACTTGTGAAGTGAGACTCAGGAAAAACCATGGCATCTTGTTTAAATAGATCCTCTGATAAATTAAAGAACTTTGAAACTGACCTGATCAAGCATACAGGAATGTTCTCTGGAAATGTTGGTAATTAATTATACCAGGACGTGAAAGTTATTGGGTAGAGATGAAGAGAATAGAACAAATCCCTTAAGTGATGGCCTGCAGTTGCTGATGCATGTTGTTGGGGTTCTAAAAATAAAACAGACAATTTTAACTACCAGTTTTATCAGTGAAAGGCTTAAAGTGCTTAAATAAATTGTCTAAAGTACAGCCTTCAGTATAGAAATACAGGAATCCATTATGCATGGTATGAAAGTGGGTGGAAATCTTTAGACTACAATAAAAAAAGTAAAGCCTTTCTTTCTTGTTGCTGTCAGTCTGGCCACATGGGTTTTGCTGTTTGTGCTCAGCTAATTAAGGCAGAAGTTGCATGACTGTTCTTCTTAATATTGGGCCAAGTCCTACATACCTCATGCATGTGATTAACCGAGGATAAATGAAGTGCCTGCAAAAATGAGCCCACTGTCTGTCTGAGGATAATGGGCTGCACCAAAAGTCCTGGGAACTGTGCAGAAACAGCTGCTAAGTCTCAGGCTTAGGTCCTGCCCCAGCAGCCCTTTGAAATCACAGGACTTCACTTGCCTGCTGACTTTATTTCTGGTTTTTGTGGCTCTGTTGAAGCCAGAGATTCCCTCAGGAGCAGTGGGGCCGTATCTGGAGTATCCCTGGCTGTGGAAACACTTCAGCAAGCAGTATCAGTGTGCCTAAATCAATCCATGCTTTCCTTCACAAAGTGTTCATGTGCTTCCCTTGCCCACAGCCCCTGCCCTCTGGTACCTCTTGGCCTGAGCAGCAGGACACCTAAGAAAGAAATTCTAATCAGTCACCAAGTCAAATTCAGTAGCCAAACTGGCCACTCAGAAGCTGGGTTCTTGTCTAGCCAAGCAGGTGTTTTAATTTAAAAGGATGTTGGCCTCTGTCATGTAAGATGTCATTGGTTTCCCTTTGCAGAGGGCTGCAGGGAGGTGAGCACATCCACCCAGGGCATGTGAAGGGGCTTTCAGAGGAAACTCCTGCATCAGGAATCCCAGTTCTTGTTCTGCTCCTGGACCAAAGAAATCTGTAGGTTTTCCTCTTCCCTTGAAAGGTCCATGGTCCAAAGTGGATCTTCCTTGCGTTCCTTAAGTGTTAGAGCACTCTGGGATGGAAGCCTGACAGACTCAGGTAAGGGGAAATCAATCAGCTCAGGAGGTGGCATTTGTAACATCTTTTTCAGCAGAATTGGAATGTGTGCCAAGGATTGGAGACTTGCAGGGCTGTAACAGTGGGCTAAAATGATGTTTTATGTTTTAAATGTGATTCTGCCTGACAGAGAGTGTGCTGTGCTGGTAATTAACTATTTCTTTTCCTATTTTTACCTTTTTATTGTTGTTGTGCTTAAATTTCTGTCCAGTCAGGGCAGTTTGCTCATTTATGAGAACTATTCCTACCATCCGGTGGTGGTGCATGAATTAAAGATGAGTGAACACATCTTAATTCTTTATTTCAAATTTCTGGCTGCCGTCCTTTGAGAGTTCTGATTTCCCCCTCCTCTACATTTGTCTTCCTCTTTTCTTAATTACCTCACACCTGCCTTCCAGAGCTCTTCCCTTCCGTACACTCTGGCATTGCAGTGGGGTTGTCTGTCAGCAGCACCATTTGGTGTCATGACAGGTATCGATTGTTTATTCACTACTTGAAAACATTTAATTAAATTTGACTGCATAATTAGCACATTAGCAGCCAGACATAGCAGGGCAGCGAATGTGATTTGCAGAAATCCCCAGGCTGCAGCCTTTTGTGAGGAAGGTGGTGAGACAGTGTCACTGGGAGGTGTTTCAGGATCCTCAGGTGTTCTGAGTTCCAGATGAATCTGTGCATTCTGTGTTGCCCTTGTGGTTGCCTTTCTTCTTTAAAGAGCTGAACCTACACAGAACATTAAATCCTGATTCTGATGGGATTCCCTGAGAACATTGGAACTGAGGGCAAGCTCTGTTTTTTAAATACTCAGGACAGTCCAGCACTAGATGGATCATCATTCATTTACCTTCTGTACCTATAGCCAACCCCTTCAGTATGAGTTAAGAAGAGGGGTTGTGAGAGTGATATGATACAATCAACATGTATTTTAACTGTTCTCCCCTGTCATCTACCCTCATTTAGACAACAAATTTTGCCTTTCAGCAATAAGTGTTGTTAATATTACCAGGAAAACAACATTTAGGTCAAAAGGGATCTGATGTTCAGCTGAAACTTGAAATTGGCCAGCATATGCTGATTCCCTGTGTGCATCTTATATATTAGGACTTGTTGAAATAGTTATAGATTGTGATGCCCATCTGCATTCAGAGAGCTTAGGAAATTGGGGTACTGTCAATATTATACCGCAGAGACGTGGGCTATAGTGCCAGAAACAGTAATACAAGAGCTAGGTTTTTGACAGACAGTGAAATGGTGTGTGTGTGTGTGAGAGTCCTTAGTCCTTGCCCATAGAGCAGAAACTGCCTTTGGTCCACTGGCCAGCGCTCCTGCAGGGCTGGTGATGAGCAGCCCTTGGGGTCTATGGGTCACTGGGCTCTCCTGACATATGCTGCATTTTATTTTCTTCAGAAAATGTAATACAAAAAAGAATTACCTACCTTTAAAGATGTAGCTACCCTGTAAATATTTTTTGCATGGAACAATGCTCGTCTCTAACTTACCAGGTGGCTCCACTGAAGTTGTGCTGTGTCCCTTTGAATCCATAAGCAGACTTGATCTAACTCACCTTTTCTTTTATTAGTGACAGAGTGTCGAGGGGTCTTGGACAATAATCAGCGGTTTTCTTCATTACCAACGTACCTACCTGTGAGCTATCGGCTCTTCAACGCCGAGACATCTTTCTTCCTCAGAGAAGCCAACCAGGACTTCATGAGAAATTCCAGTTTGCAATCCAGGGTGGAATCGTTCTTCCCATACAAAGCCAAGAGACCGCCTGTGTTAAACGCCAGCTACGGCCCCTTCTCCGTCGAACAAGTCGTGCCCCAGGACCTCATGTTAACGTCCCACTTTTTTGGATCCGCCAACAAGTTCACTTACAACTGGAAGCTTCAGGCCTACATCATGAGCACCAAGATCTACCTGAGCAAGCCCAGGGTGCAGGTGCTGTTCTACATCGTGGGCAGGGACTGGGACGAGTACAGCCCCTCGGAGCGGCTGCCCTGCCTGCGCGTGTTCGCCTTCCGCGAGACGCGCGAGGTGCGGGGCAGCTGCCGCCTCGGGGGGGACCTGGGGCTCTGCGTGGCACAGCTGGAGCTGCTGCCCAGCTGGTTCAACCCCCCCACGGTGCTCACGGGCCGTAAGAAGGCAGCGGAGCAGCTGGACGGGAGCCCTGTGGAGCTGTACTACACGGTGCAGCCCGGGGACGAGAAGGGCGAGTGCACGGCCGAGGATATCCGCAAGGGCAACGCCATCCGGCCCGGGAAGGACGGCGGGGATGAAACCACGTCCCACCTGCAGAGGATTGGCTCTGTCAGCCTCTACCGAGGCCAGGAGGCCTCCCAGCTCACGGAGCTACGGCTGGACAGCAACATTGTGGTGTGGCTGCCCTCCAAGCCGGTCAAACAAGGGGAGGTTGTGAATGTTTACGTGACAATTGCCAACAATTCCACGGTGGATCAGTTCATCCTCAGGTGAGGCGGGTTGGCTGTGCGTGTTTCTGGTGTGGTGTCGCACAAAGATGTTGGGGTCGTGGGCCGAATCTCAGCTAACCTGAAGTGCATCCCCACTGATGGTTGCTCCCAGTCACTGGAATATCTTCTTTTCCTCTTTGCATGCCGTGACGAGGATTGAAAGCCCCCGTCACCGGGAGGTTTTTAGCGTGTCTGCCGTGCCGTTTATCACAGGCCCACAGTGTGCAGCAAGGTACAAAACCGCTGCTTTGGCGGGGCCGTTTCTGGGCCATGACAGACTGTAAGGCATCAGAAAAGTTCTCTGCTTTACGGCGCTTTTCAAATCGAGTTTTTATTGCACAGGCATGGAGCTTGAATGCAGAAAAACTTCAATTACCTGCTTTTCTGTAAGAGCTCTGGCAGAGCTTGCCTCTCCCACACACAGAGTGGTTTTGTTAGGAGAGCTCTGTAGGGAGGGTTTAACTATCCCCTTGCAGTTAAGCGGTGTTTGTCTTTGGCAGCACATCTACCCTTTAAAATAAGGCCCAACGTGTTTGATATTGCCGCTGACTGCAAGGGGCTGTTAGAAGTGAGTGCCATTATTTTGGACAGGAGTGGGAACGCAGGAACTGCCTTACTGGGTCAGATCGCTTCCCTTTTATTTTCATTTTTAGCAGTTTCCCTACTGATCAGATGAAAATCCTTTGAGGATGACAAAGACTGGAAAACTTGTTAATCACTGAAAAATTTGATGTATCTTTTTTTAACTTGTTACCAGGCTTTAAATTCAGTGGAAATCTCCACGGTGATAAGCAACAATTGCTCTCTAAAGCCTCAGGGAATCAGTTTCCCAAAAGATTCTGCACATGAAAGTATTTATTTCTAAGGCTTATATGAATTAGATTAATACATAGTTGACAACTACCGAGGAGAATAGCCTTTAGAACAGGAAGTGTCGCTTGGCAGATAAAAGGCTTTTATTTGAAAAAAGGGGGATTTTAGTCATCCCAGAACCGTTCTGGTGTTTGCAGCTTTGGTTAAATTGGCGAGATAATCTCCCAGACACCTGTTTACTGAGTGAAACCTCTGTGGTAGAAGTATTTTCTGATGTTGTTACTTCTCTTCTATTGAAAATCCCTTTACACAGAGTAGTAGGAACAGAATACTTTTGCACATAACAAACATAGCTGTGGTGAAAGGAGAAATCCAAAGGCAGCGAGCTGGGTGTGTGTTGGGTGAATGGGAGTGGGGATCACTCTCTGAAGGTCCATGTCACAGCCTTTATTTTCCTGAAAAGTGAGTTGAAGATAAACAAGCTTGTTGAAATCTGGGGATGTATTTCTTTGCCCAGAAATTATTCTGAGAGGTGCAGGAGACAGAGATGAGAGTGTGGGATGTTGGTAGTTGCCTGTGTGACTTGCTGTTATGGACAGAGAGGACTGGCTTTAGTTTCAGATACATCAGGTGACTGATTTATCTGAACTGCATAGTCTGACACGTGTTGATGTATTGGTGGTTCTGTGCCAGCACAAATGCAGAGCCTCAGACTGTGTTCTCCTGCTGAAAAACCCTTTTGGTGGAAAGAAGATTTGCATTTTTGCTTAACATTACTTTGAACCAGATGCAAGAACACAAGAGGCTGAAAAACTTAAGATTTTTTTAAAGTGGCTTTTTCTTACTTCCAGTGGGGACAGGCAGGTGGTTGTTGTCTTCAGGTGTAGTACAGGGCTGACTGACTTTCTAGAAGCCAGCACTGTTCAGGGTGCTTCCTCCTCTCCACGACCAAGGCAAGAAAATGAATGTGAGATATTTCAAAGCAATCTTGGTTTTGAAATCTGTCTCACAGGCATGGTGGGCTTGTGGATCTACCAGAGCTGTGGATCTGTGCAGCTGCTAAGGCACAAAATGGGAGCTTTGTTTAAGGTGTTCAGGAGGGTAACTCCATGTAAAATGGGTTTTACTGCTTTCCTGCCACTGCAGTGGGGAGGGACAGGTGATCCTGCTGGCAGAGGCCGTGTGGGACCATCCCATGAGCTCTGTGGCTTGTTCTGTTGGCTGCAAAGGTGGTTTCAGTGGCAGAGGGCTGGTGAAAGGCTGGCAAAGGCAAGTGAAGCTTCCTGGGTGGAAATATGTCGTCTTTGGTGCAACTTCCAAGGTGTGGAAGGGAAGGAGTGTGAGCCAGGAACCCATGGAGTGTCTGTGTCTCAGAAAGAGAGCCCAGAGAGCAGAGCAGCCACGGAGCAGCAGTGCCTGGGGGCCCCCTTAACCTTCTCCGTGGCCATTTGCCTGCTCGGAGAGAGCTGCGTGCTCTCATCCTCTTGGGTTCCCAGCAGAGCAAGCCCTACATCCTATGACATGCACTCACATTTAATCATCCTAAAGAAAAACACACCACACATTATCCCCAGGCACAGTGGGCTTGTTTATTTTCTGCTCCTTGTATATTATTCATTGAGGTATTGCAGCATGGAGAGCTGAAGCAAACAGCATGTGATCATTGCTTGGGGGGTGGGAAATAATAGCTACAAATCTTCTCTGGCAAAAGGGAAGTAGACTGGTCTAAATGACCTCATAGCCACAAATCATGGCAATTGAAACATGTTCTTAAATTGTGTCTTAATTCAGAATCCTGGTACTGTATCTGTGAGTTTATCAGCCCAGGAACACCAGTGAAGTGCAGGAGGATGACTGGTACGGCAGGGAGCGAGGTGGGGTGTGCAGGGTAGTGCATTAAGGCTGTAGGAGCACTGTGTGGATAAACACAGCTCTTCCTTTCCTGCACCCAGTGAGCACAGGATTGTTGTGGGAACAATTCAGACCATCCTGAGAGGTTGTAGGTCCTGTTCCCGTCCTGCTGTGTCACCTCTGGTAGGTCTTTACAGGCATTTTCTGTATACAAAACAGAAAGTGCAAGCAGTTGGTCAGCATCACCCTCAGGAGTGTTCAGTGCTGGTACTGAAGGACTTTGATTTCCTCTCATGGAAGGGGTTTCAGGTTTGCCTTACATTATCAACAGTAATACAAATGGGAAAACCTTGATAAAAGAGATGGAGGAATAGAGAAGGGGGAGGAAAATATTGCCCTGCTTTCCTACCACTGGATTTCTGGGCTCCCAAAAGAGAGATGAATTATACTTACTGCTGATTGTACAGTAAGGAAAATTACTGTTACCTCTAGCAGTTGGTAAAGTATGAGCAGAAGGAAAGAAACATCAGCACAGGAAAGAAAATTAAAAAACCCAGCAATTTTTAAAATGAAGATCATCGAGGTCTTGTGTCCTTCCTAGAGCTGTCACAAATTGCTACCACTGGCTTCAGCAAAGCTACCAGGATTGATTGTCACCTCTCCAAGGGCTGTTACACTCTCTTCTAATCTGAGTCATCATTTTGGGTGTATTGTCTGTGAGGATTAGAAAGGGCACAACCCTGTTCCTGAATGCTTTCTTGAACTGCTCTCACACCCAGCAGGCTACAGAAAAGGGGAAGAACCCTAACCATACTGAAAATGAGGTATTCTTGTGGGGTTAACTTCCAGAAGGTTTACACATAACTGCATGGCATTGCTGGGGTACCTGAAGGTGAGGAGGAGGTGGGCACTGGGGAGGGGTGAGCTGAAGGCATCAGGCAGCTCTGAAAAGGTTGCCCCGTGTGCTTTGCTCTGTTTGTTCTGGAGCTCCAAATACTTCTCCAGGTACTACACCACGGAAGGATCCTGCCAGCTGTTTCTCGTGGCATGCCATGCCACATTTGATCTGAACACTGTACAGCCCAGGGCCAAGCAAAAGGTGTGGGAGTGCTGAGTGCTTTATGTCACTCTGCTGGGCAGCAGATCAGTTCTAACTCACTCTACAAGGTGCTGAACCACCAGATAACCTGATTTACAGGAGGTATTGAGCAGGATAAGTGCAGAGAAAGGGGATGAAGTTGTTACATCCTGATTAGAGAAAAGAGGTGCAACACAGCAGTATTTGTTTCTTCCCTTCAGGCTTCTTATTGCAGATTTTGCAATGCAGCTCGTTGTGCTGGAAGGGATGGAGGTTGTAATCAGTGCTGCCTTTGTCCAGCAAACAAATCAACCCAACACAATGGATAATGAGTAGTAACAATAAATCTACAAATTGGATAAGGATAAAGGATAAATGCAGTGAGGAAAGCTATTAAACCCATGAGCTGAGACAGCTTTTACATTTCAGTGCCTAACGAGTATTGACAGCAGGGCTGTGTTGGGTGGTGCTGGCAGCAGCTGAAGACCTGGAGGAGGACGCACAGGAGGACAGAGCAGCACCAGAGGACAGCCAGAGGTAGAAAAGGTAGCTATGGTCATAACATCTGTGTACAGCCTGCTTGGGAACCTCAGTATAAAAAGCCATTTTGGAGGAATTGGTCATGAAAAAGAGGGATCTCCAACACTTAACTCTGCCTGTTCTGCATGAAAGAGCTGTTTGAGCCTCCCAAGGGAGTAAACCTCTCCGAGGAGCTTGGCCCTGCCCTCAGCTGTTCTGCCTGCTGTACCTAAAAAAAAAAAACCAAACCCAAAAGGAGTAGCATTTTCAAGGAGTTACTGTTTGCTTTTAGATAGTGACATTTTAATCTTACCATATTTTCAGCACCCTGAAATTTGCCTGAAATCTGTACTTAGTTGTTGGTTGATCAGTTTTTGACACTGCAGTGTGGTGGCATCACAGCAAACACAAGTGACTTTGTAATGAATAACTGAAGTCAAAGGTATCAAAACATGCAAAACCTAAACCAGGGCTGGAATCTCTCTTTTGTGTTAACCCCTGATTTGGGATGTGTTATCCCAAGTATCTGTCTTCCATGGTAAATGGAATGCTGCTTTTCAACTCTGAAGTGAAGAGCGTGCTTTTTTACATGGATTCATATTTAAAACCTGCAGAGCTTAGAGTGAAATGAAGAGAGACAGAAGAGTTTGGGATGATCTTCTGGGTGTACATGTGCATCTCCAGATGGGAAGAACTGCAACAAAACATTTTTCATGTCCTATGCAGCTTTGCACTGCTTAAATATTTAAGAGTGATTTCACTGCAGGAAAGCATTTCAGGTGACATCTGAAGGGAGAGGAGTTTGAATCCCCCGGACTTGCTTTTGTTGTCTCATTATTTCAGGATATATTTTTAATTGGAAAATTAAGTTATTTTATGGCATTGATAGGACCCCTTAAGTCAGGTGCTAGGCTAGAGTTGCTTTGCAAAAGTGTCCAGAGCTGTGAATTATGACTTGAAGGGGTTTCATATATTTCATTGACTGAGATTTATATACTTCATTAGCTGGTGTTCAGCCTTGTGAAACTTTGAGTCTTACTGGTTTACTTTTTTGTTTTATTTTCCCTTCTATAGAATGGTTAGTAACAATTCAGCTGCACATCTACAGTGGAGCCAGGTTATTGAAGGAAAAGTAGTGCTCTAGTCCTTATTGTGCACTAATTAGGAAGTGGAGACCTGGGTTCTCTTCTTGCTCCTGTTGAGGACTTCCTGATACTTCAGGAATATCACTTTATCCCTGCTTACATCTTCTGCTTCTGGGCTGATCGGGGTTGAGGAGGAGCAGGGCCATGCCCTGCGTGTGCACTGAGCTCAGAGAGTGTTTGTGCATTACACAGCAAAAGCAGCACTAAATCATTCACAAGTCCTTACACTGGGGGGGATTATGGTTTTAGCAAGTGCTGAGGTACAACAGCACCTTGCAAGTGCTTTGTTAAGATTTCTCCTAAGTAAATTCATAGCTCTGGTGCCATCAGTTTGGATATTCTGCTCCAGTAAGCAAAGGGGGCAGTCTGCTGGAGCACTCCTAATTACCATTTACTAGAGAACTGACAGTAAAAGGGGAAATATTTCCCAGTGTAGCTTTAAAAAGCATTTGTGATGTAAAAAATACTTCAAAGAAGGGAGCGTGTTAATGCTATTTTGAGAGAGTGGCATCTCGCTCCAGTTTAATTTCATTAGCCCTTAGCAGGCACTTTTCAGGGACATTGGTGTCACACCGGAGGCAGCTGGGTCCTCCAAACTAATGACTCGTTCTCAGAGCTGCTAAGCTGGGGAGGATGTCCTTCAAAAGGGGCTGAGAAAGGTGCTGCTCACCAGAACAAGTGAAGGAGGAAGGGCTCACTGTGGTAGCAGCGGGTCTTGCTTCATAAAGTTTTAAAAGGAACTAATTACTAACTTGAAATTGAAGCTACCTAGAAAAGAGAAAACAGGCACTCTTCCCTTGACTCCTTAAATGCCTTTAAAAAACTGCGGTTCCTGAGAAACCTTTTGAACAATTCTCTTGACGCCTCTCAAAGGTACTCCTTAGTACTGAGAATAAACCATGGGTTTATGGTTAGAAGGCTGATTCTGTGTTCATACTTGGGAAATCCTTCGCTGATTGAGCAAGACTGAGTCGCTGGAGCCCAGCTTTGCAGCCAGGGAACCAGGAGGAGACTTCAGACCCTGCTGTGATCAGCAGCTGAGCAGCGAAGCTCAGTGGTGCTGAAGTCCACAGAGTACTCAAGTTGTAGCCTCCGTTTTGAAAACATTACCCTCAACACCTGGATCAGCTCCTGTAAAGTGAAATTCTGTCACACAGAAGCCTTGCAAGAACTGACTAAAGTGTCTCTGTCTGGTGGAAGCAGGCATTCCCAAAATGTGGATCTTTGTGTTCTTTGAGCCAGGGCCATGGCCATCTCCATGTAACTGTAGACAAATCTGAACTATATAGAAATATATGATACATATATATTTATAGCTATAAAATAGATTTGGACTTTGGCACTTCAGTCTTGTGTGTTTTTGAAAATTTTTCCTAATGCGTTGATTAAGTAGATTAAAGTAGAAGAAATGGATGGGGGCGATTGTATGGATTGGTCATGAATGGGAGAGAACAAAATTACTGCCTCAGCAGTCAGCCAGAGAGTGCCTGGCTGTCGGGGCTGCCTCATGTGCAGGAGCCGAGGGCTGGCTTAACTTCTGGCCAGTGCACGTGGCGTGCTGGAGTTTCAGGAGTTCATACTGAGGTGTCCTGTTAAAATCCCCTCGTGTGAGTCGTTTCCCTTCCCGTCCCCTCTAGTTTTGCCAAATTGGTGAGGTCATTCCTGGCTTCTTCCCCACTGCTGCTGATGCTCGCTGGTGCCTCTGGCTCCTGTCCCGCTGGAGATCCTGCAGCCTTTCCCCAGAGCCTCAGCTTTGTAAAACCCGAGCAGGGCTGTGTAGAGATGAGATAAGGCACCGCTACTTAATTCCTGTTTAGACTATTAGCCACTTGTTCGACTCAAGTTACAAGCGTTAATTAAATCCTTGGTTCCCTGCCTAATTAGTGACAATGGTGGCTCGTTAGAAGATCACACTGCGTAAACCCCAAACCAGCAGTAAGGAGGGAAATTCCATTCTACAGGGAGTTCAGCTGAATCAAGATAATGTTTTCTGGCTGTCTGCAAGAGGCTGTGATCTGATGCATTAGGGGATCTCCTGGGAATCCTCGGTGTGATTATCTGACAAGCTGTTGGGTTCCAGGGCCCCTGTAAGCAAGGAAGTGTGTGAGCCTGTGGGTCTGAATGGAAATGAGCATCCCTGAGAAAAATGGCATGACGAGGCTTTAAAACCTCAGTGCGTCTGGGAAAGCTGCAGAAGCACGAGGGACTTGCTGGAATCATCTTGGGAGGGACATCAGCAGCCCCCAGCTCGGAGCTTGCAGGGAGGAGGATTTGGGATAGAAGGATGAATGGGGAGTAATCCAAGAGCAGGTACCTGTGCTAGCAGAACTGTAAAATCTGATGGGCTTATTGTCTTACTGGTGCTTGTGGGGCTCAGCATTTAAGACAGAAAGTGTCAGACTGATTGAAGCTTCTGTTCAGGCAGAATGCTGCTCTTCACTCATGACAGCACAGGCACAAAGAAATTACATTGTTTATATGTTTATTCTTATGGCACTTTACACTTAAAATTTCCACAAAAGTCACAAGGATGTCAGGGAGAGCAGCTCTGAGGAGTTAATTTCTGCAGAATGCTGAGCTTTCCTATAAATTACAGAATGTTTACTCCAATTTTTGCCACCATATCCTTCGGGACCCCCTTGGGTGTATTTCCTTGAAATCCCACCCTGCCCTGGATGTGCTGTCTCTTGAGGGAGGCGTGTGTTGTTCTGTGTAGTATTCTCTTGAAAAGCAAGTTGCTTTTCTACAGACTTTGAATACACAGAAGAGCTGATTAATTCATAGTTTAGATGAGACTGGGTTAAAAGGAAATTGAGCATTTTTGTTGTTTGTTTGCCTGGTTCCTGGTGTGTTACAAAGTGTCTATATTAGCAACGCTGCCAGGGGGTTAATTTGCACTAACAGCCTAATCATCTCCAACGACATCATTTTAGGTTTTCATACTGCTGCTTAGATCAGCAAGACTAGAGAAAGGAAGACTTGAGAAATAGCATGGGTCTTGGGAGAAAAGAGAAATGGGGGGAAGCACTTCAGACATAGCCCTCTGCATTTTCAGCTGTCATGCTGCTTAAAAGAATCTCTTCTTCATACAAGCTCTGGCTCTAAGATGTAACCCTTCATTTCCAAAGTGCCACAAGACCCAGCACTTTGTACAAGACAGACAGGCTCATTAAGGGGGAATATGTGGCACTTACCAAATTGTGGAGCTCGGTTCCTCAGCCTCCCTGATTAGTTGTTAACCAGAACACATAAATAGTTGTGCACCATGAATCACAACTTGGTTGTGCAGATAAGAGTGTCTTGACAGACCAGACCATAAAGTCATGCTTAGTCTTTTAATCACCCCCTGAGTGCTGGGCAGGGAAGTTCAGCCCTACAGGTGATCACTGAGGCAAAACTGTTGTAACTGACCTTCTTTATTTGGCATACTGGACATTGGTGGATCCTATTTTAAGGAAACTAAATTTTCCTGTGGATTGCATGGCTGCTTACTCAGGGCTATGAGCTTTGCTATAGCTTTTAGAAAATGAGGTGCTGTGATGGTAATTGCTGGAGTCACTGAGTCACTCGCTGTGCCTGGTCTCAGCAGGTTCTACGGATGCCACCAGTAGCAACAAAAATATTTTTCTGCTTGAGGTTATGTCTAGCTTAGAAAAAGCCCTGATTGCATTGAGAGCTCTTCCTGTGGAAAGGAAACACCAGCCCACAGCAGGAGCCTGTCACTTAGGAACGGGCCCAAATTTAGTCCTGTCGAAAGGAATGAGAATATTCACAGGCTTTAGGCTACTTTATTCCTCTGGATTCAAGACATCCATGAGAGGCCACATTAGCAGCAGCTTCTGATTTTCCCTTCCATAGCAGCCTGATTACAGTTTTCCAGTAGAAAGGAATGATTAAACCATTTTTTTGGTATGTACTCAGTCACTGTTGGTTGTATGATGACAACTGTGGACAATGTACCCTTGTAACATTGGCTTTTGAGACAAAAGATGATAAAAGGCTGGTGTTAAAGCTGTAATTAATTTGTCAGCTCAGGGCACTGTGAAGAGACCAGAGCTGGCCCGAGCAGAGGCTCAGGGCAAACACAAGAAAGAGCAGGCAGAGTGTCACAAGTCAGCTGTGGGGACAGGAGGGTCACAGCCTCACAGGAAATATCCCAGAAGTGTTCAAGGGGGTGGCTTTGGGTTCTTGAGACGGGACTTTGGTTTGTGGGTGGGTGCTGCTGTCCTCAGGATCCACGAGAGTGGTGATTCCAGCCCAAAGGAGCTCAGCCTCGCAGCAGAGTCTCTGGAGGGAAGCACCAGAACGTGGGGGTCTGGTCCCTCAGGATCTGAGCTGGGTGACACTGAGCTTCACAGGAATTCCCCAGTGACCCTCCTGGTGGAGTGTCAGTACCCTGAATCAAGTTGTTCAGAGCCCTGGAGAGGATATTGCAGGCGACAGTCCAGCCTGGACACAACACGTGAGGAAGATGTGTAATCTCCCTTTGCCAGACTCAAGGATACTGCTGAAGAATTTTCCCCTTATCTATCTGAGACAATGCTACTGTGATTTGTACTGGGCAGAAATACTGAGAGGGTTGAATGAAGATTTTATCAGCTGGTTGTAGATAGTGACAGCTGGTAAATGTTAATATCTTCTGAAAGATCTTTAAAGACATCTTGAATAGTTGTGCAGAAATTAATACGCCTCACCCCTCCTTGTGTTACTGAAGTGGGGCTGTGCTGTCATCTCCAGCCTGCATTCTTTAATTTTCCTAGAATCAGGTGATGGGCTCCCTGTCCATTGCTATGGTAACTGCTGGTTTATTTCTTACTCAAAGAAAACATTGACATAAACCCCAGCGAAACGTGTCCTTTTTATTCACTCTGCACACCTAATGGATGCCAGAGCTGTGCAAATATGTTATGGTTGTGCTGGGTGGAGAGCAATGAACTGCAAGGCTCCTGCCCTGGTGTGTAACTGGTGTCACCTTTCGGCACACGCCTGATTTTATGTCAGCTACTTCAACTCTGGTTTTGCTCCTGCCCATGTTTAATTAGATTTCAGATGCTTCAGGGTGGAAACAGTCCCTGGCTGTGGGTTGGTAAGTGCTTAGGGGGACTGGGATCTAACAGCAGATGAGGCATGCGAACTTTGTTTTTGCTCTTAAACAGCTCCATTTTGAAGTGGAATTGATCCCATGAACTTTTGGCAGTTGTTCAAAATCCCTCCCGACCTTTTTGTGAACACTAATGAAGGGAGTAGCGGTTCTTTCCCTGTGTTGGTACTTCTATTTTGCTGCCTTAAAACCCCAAATGTCTCATGAGAAGCTCTACAAAACTGCAGTAGGCTCAGTCCCCTCTGTGAGCCTCTGCTACCCAGTTCCTTCCGGGCTGCTGTTCCTCAGATCCTCTGTGAGGGATGCAGATGCAGAATAGAGTGTTAGCAGTTCCTCCCAGCATGGGCAGTTTGCTTGGAGTCCCCACACCCCTGTGACACCCCTGCCAGGGACAGCTGTGAGCTCTGGCTCTTCTTGAAAGGAAAAATTCTCCTGGAAAAAGTCTTTCTGCAAGTGTTTTCCAGGGTTTTCCCTGCTCCCTATTACAATTATCTGATAAATGCGGCAATTATCTTTTCATCTTCGGATGAAAAAAATTAAAAAGGAGTAATTAAAAATTCTAGTCATTATCTGCAAGAAGAGGCTTGCATGTTCTGTGTTACATTCTGTATGATTGTAGAGTGACTCAGATGGAACCTCATTAAACATCTCTACAGCCCTCTTAGGTTCATCTCTGTTAACTCTTACCGGGGTTTCCCAGGAGGAAATGGCTCGGTACCACCTTGCACTGAAATCCAGCAGAGTTTACTCTGACACCCACGTTATTGGAGTGCTGGCACTAAAGATGCTGTGCCTGGAGAGGAGTGTTTGCAGGGCCGAGGCTGTGAGCCCCAGTTCTGCACGAGGCTTTCCTGCATAGCTGGGTGTCCTCACGAGCAGGGACTCTCCAGATCAGGATTGTGCTGTGAAATGCTGTTCATCCTGCAGGTGGGATGTGCTGGCACTGCAGTGAGCACTGCTGGAAAGGGTTTAAGTGCTCACCTGTTCTATGGGATGGTGCTTTTGTGCTTCTGCAGGGTTATTTCAATCCTACAGTTTGCTGGGTTTTAAATATTGCTGATGATTCTGCTTTGGGGATGCTCCTTTTTCCATGACAATAGAACCAGGACCAGAAGGTGTCGTTTTGGGGATGTCCTGCACTGTACAGGACATGTGTTAGGTAAGAGGGCTCAATAGGAAGAGCCACTCCTGTTCTTATATCATAACAACTCTCTTGTTCTCATATCCCTAAATGAGGGTGAGTCATGGCCAGATCTCAGCTGGATGCAAGAGCAATTCCAGGGAATGGGAAATGGTCGAGAACTTATTGTTCTAGGAAGCTCTGCTTGCTCAGAAAGGCAATGATTGTCCTGTTGTGCTGCATAATTATATCTGCCTCCACACATCCCACTGCTGCTCGTTCCTGTAATGTGTTTTTATCTGAGTCCTGGCTATTCAAGGAGGAAATTTAACAGATTCACAGCAAAAGCAAGTGAAACATCCACGTGTCCTTCTCTGCTCAAAAAACCATCTAAAAAGATAAGGAATGATACTTTGATAGTTATTTGAATGGTGCTTAAGGGGCCTCCTGGACTGGTTATGTTGTTCTGGGGTTTGCCTTTTTACCAAATACTTGACTGATTCAGCATCAAGAAAGAAAAGGGGGGAAAAGGCACAAGGACTGTGGTGATGGAGTCGTTCCAAACGTAGGAAAAGTTGTATTGTATTAGTCAGTTGTACTGAAATTCACAATTGCTGGTCTGAAGTGTACTCAAGTGTTTGTTTAATGGATAACTGGTTTTACCTTTTATTTGTCTTTTCCAGAAACGTAAAAAGGAAAGAAAAATAAGAAACACAAAGTGAGTTTCACTCAATCTGAGCATGTTCTTAGTATCTGAAAAAAAAAATAAAAAAAATCAGCTATTCTCTGTTTTATATTAGAGCTTCATCATTCAGAGCAGAAAGAGCCATGTGTGGGAATTCATTTCAGATGGGTATTTTGGAGAAAATTGGAATCTGGATTGATTTTTATAGGAAATTCTTAAAATCTGGCAATTTATGCTTCTTAACATCTTTCCAGTGTGTTTCTAAGGCTTAAAGCACCCTTAGAGAAATGTTTCTTGTAAGATTCCAAGTGAGTGGTGCTGACCTGGTGGGTAAAGCTGATTGTTCTTAATAGTCAGACTTTTTTTTTTTTTTCTTTCCCATTTTCATTTCAATTAAGTAGTTTATTCTGACACAGGTAAATTGATGTAAGTGAATAAGTTGGTTGCACTAGAACTAGACATTTACATTCCATGAACCCAACTGTTTGACTAAGTCTTTCCTGCCTTTTAAGCAGCCTGATCAGCTTTTTGCTTTATCTGCACCTTCCACTCCTTACATTCTCACTGGGGAGAGGAATATGGAGACTGGAGCTGCAGTTCCTCTTGTCTGAGTAAAGCCAGTGTGAGAGTTGCCTTTGCTGTGGTAACGCTGGGGCTGGGTTGTGCAGCAGTAGTATCATCTGCCCAGCGTGTGCTGAGGGAGGGCAGGATCTTACCAAAGTTCAGTGTTGGTACATTAAATTTCCACGTGGTCAGGCTTGAAAATAAAAACGGTGGGAATGACTTTGACTTCTCTAAACTACTAAAGCAAATTGTCCCTCATCCTTTGCTGTAACGAAGGGAGTTCCACGTTCACTGCATGAATCCATGCAAAGCGCGTTCCCTCAGGGCGAGTGGTGCTCGTAGCCACTAAAGCAGCAGGCCCTGGGGTAGGAGGCTGTCCCAGAGCTCTGGGTGACACTGCAGTGTGTGGCTGCTCCGTTGATCCTGTCTCACACGGAGCAGCTTCCTGGGACTGCACCACTGAGCCTGCTCCCAGCAGATCTGGGGATCCCACATCTGGCACTCTTCCATGCCGGAGGCAAAAGGGTGAGCGAGGCGTCGTCTTTTCTGTTACTGTAGCACAAAGTTTAGGTCAGTTCCAGCCTGTGGCCACCTCAATACCAGGACTGCTGACAGCTGCTCGACTGCCTCCAGAAGAGCTCAGTTTACAGCCCTGTGCCCTCAGCACCAGGGACAGGAGCTGGAGGTGTGCAGGCAGCACTTTTCAGAGGCAACACATCTGTGACAGCCCAAGGACCTCCACAAGTGCTGGCTTGGGTCGCCTCATGCCGGCTAACCCTGGGTCCCCTGCCACCAGCAGCTCCTCAGCCTCTGCCCTGCTGTGCTGTGGATGCAGGACGTGTTCCTGCTGCCCCTGGGCTCTGTGGCTCAGTCAGGAGCTGCTGCCCAGCGTTGTTACTTTTGCATATCAAGAGGTCGCTTTTGGTGTTGGGGGAATTTATTTCCATTTAAGCACAGTCCCAGCAAAGTTTGATTTATACCTTTGCCTAAGTGTGTGCTTTGGTGTCCAACGCCCAGTGCATCCTTTTGTAGAGCCAAGTGGACTCTTGTTTTCTTGTCTGAGTTGGCTCTTCTTGCTTACTCTGGAGCTGTGCCAAAAACATGAATATTCATGACACTGTTAAACAAGATTTTTATTGAAAACAAAAAATGGATCTGAAGCTTTCATTTGTCATCCTGAACCCAGCTAGTGAAAGCCCTATGAACAGGCACATTTATCAGGAAGGTTTTCCTGGTGTTTTCTGGGGTTTTTTGCTTATGGAATGAAAATTTGTTAGAGACAAAGGGTATCTCACTGGGCAGTGAGCCTACTGTTAAGATATTTCTGTGTACAATGTGAATATAATAGAGATGAAATACAGAAATTAAAATGCATTATTTATATATTGTATCAGGTATATACTTTGACAAGTGTTGAGCCTCAAGGAAGGTTGTACAAGCAGAGGACAGATCTAACAGAGTTAACAAAAGGCAATGTTCCCTTTTTCCAGGGCTGGTGTTTGTGTTCCCATCCTGCCATCCTGGCTGCCTGCATGCAGAGGCCATGGCATTCCCAAGCCTTTCTTCTGGATGTGCATTCCCCAAGCTCAGAGCTGATTCTGAGTCCCTGTGCAATGGCTGAATAAGGGAGAAATGGATGGATGGATGGATGGATGGATGGATGGATGGATGGATGGATGGATGGATGGATGGATGGATGGATGGAGAAAGTGGGAAGATGAGCAATAAAAGAGGTTTCTCCTGCAGCCTCTGGCCTGTACAAGAAATTAAATAGGCTTAGCTTCTAGATGACACATGAACTGATTTGGCAGATCCTCCCTCATTCATTTTGCAGGGTGAAATTCTCCTGAGAGCTGTCTTATCTGTTTCACCCTGCAAAGCAGATCAGCTAGGATTTTTTCCTTCCATGCATGCTATCCAGACGAACAGTGTCCAGAGATTAGTAGGAATTACTTACTTGTTTATATTCTCATTCAATCCTGCTGAACAGCCCGGTGTGGTGCTTTGGCAGCCTGCTGCCCAGTATGTTAGGTTGGGTGGTGTTCATTTCTAAACTAACAGGAATGTTGTAAACCACCCAAAAGTTGTGTAAGCTGCAGCGAGATAAGGGGGGTTTTTCAGATATCTTAAAAAATTCTCCTCCTAGCTAGAGGAGGAAGGCAAGAGCTAATCCCACACAAATTGCTTGGGGAAAAAGGGGTATCAGTGAGTGCAAGGAGAGAGAGCATAAAAGGGCAGGAGATCACAGACCATTCACCAGTGAGTCCTGTTTCCCTCCACACTGAGGTTTATGCCACTAGGATATTAGGATACTAGGATATAGCCACTGTGCTTCCCCAGCTGCAGTGATGGCAGTGCAGTAGCCAGAGTTTGCCTCAGGACCACTGCAAGGGCTTGGGGCACCCCTGGAGAAGCTGTGGCCAAGGAGGGAGGACTTGCAAGCCCGGGGCTTGGAAAGCAGGGGGGCCCTCATGGTAGAGCTGAGGGAAAGAATTGCTATAACAACAGAGTATTTGCTCTTAAGGAGGGGAAAGTATGTAACACCATCAAAGGGGAACAGGGATTCAGAGGGAAACACATGTCTGAAACATACGGGTCAAGTTTATTTGAAAGGAAAATTTGTTTGCTTTTGATTCTTTATAACATTTCCCATAGAGACTAGCAAATATAGCTGCCACATTTTTTGGCAAAGGGTATCTTACCCTAAACTTGAAACACTTAAATACACATACTTACATAAATATGGTCTCTATTAGTTTCAGCTGTGGGACTTCTAATTCCTGCCTTTTGTAGGTTTTTTTTGTTTTGTTTTTTCCTATTGGCTGTATTTGAAGTTTTAAAAGAGCTTGGTAATAAAAAAATCATGTTACTGCTTTTTTAGAAAGAGATAGAAGGACAAGGTGATGAAGAGAAATCTTTTTCAGGGGTTATGGTGTCTGAGCAAAGGTCTGCAGGAGAAGGGACACTGGTGATGGCCTGTACTGTAAAACCTTCCTGTAGGGTGCAACAGGCCTGTAGTTATTGAAAATGGTTATTAAAACTGCTTGGCTCTTACAGAAAACATTTGGGTAGCAGTAACTCGGGAATCCTCTCTGGCTGTGCTTTCCAAAAAATATCCGTTAGCAGAGTTGAAATTTGAAGCAGGGATAGGATGAAGTCAAATCAGCCCCTGATCACTGAACCATTCTGGTCCCAGAGCCGTCCCTGGGCTGGAATAAAGCAATTTTTCCCTTTACTTTTTTTTTTTTTTTTAGTACTCCCAAACACCCACTACTCTCTTTGATTCAGTTCACTTTGTTTATTTTTAAATAAACATATGGCACACTCATCTCTCACACAGGCCAAGAGCTCTCATTGATGTCAGTGGGAGCTTCACCACCTTCAGGATGAGAGTGGGGATCAATAAAGGAGCTCCTGAGAGCTGGCCAGGCTTATGTTCCCCTCTCCTTAACGCAGAGTGGTTGAAAAAGCAAACAATCCAGTGAGACCTCATCAAACTAAGTGCATTTAAAACACCCATGGTGGGGGCTGTCGTCAAGGGATTGCAGTCAACAGAATTGATACAAGCCTTTCAGAGCCTTGGTGCCAAAGGTGGGCAAGCTCATAGCTCAGTGGGAGCCTCTGGCCTGCAGGGGCATGGCTGCAGCCTCCTGGGTTTCCTACCTCGGTGCTCACTGAAATAAGGGTTTGTATTTGTGTACAAACACGTGCATTTGTGTGAGGGGGGGTTAGCAGCACCAGAGAAGGCTCTGGATGAACGTACATAAAAACCTGATACCTGTTCTTTAAATGGGTCACTTTTGGATCACAGAATCACAGACTGGTTTGGGTTGGAAGGGACCCTAAAGATCTTCCAGCTCCAAGCCCTCTGCTGTGGGCAGGGACACCTTCCACTATCCCAGGTTGTTCAGAGTCCTGTCACTCTCAGCGTGTTGTCCAGCATGTGGGACTAGATTTAGGCTAAGATTAGGACTTATGGGTCAAAGCATTTGCCTTCCCCTCCATGCAGATGCTCCTCTTGCTTTTCTGTGCACATTGAAATACTTTCAACAGCTGAAACAAGAGACAGCAGTGACAAACACGGGGACAATGCCAAGGTTGTCTTGGCTTTGTTTCCTTCTCTGTCTAGCCCAAAAAGCAGGGAGGGAGAGGAGGAGCAGGGGCTTGGCTGTTGGTCACTTTGCTGAGGGTTTGCAGAGAGCAGACGTGTGCCCGTGAGGATGGGTGGCTGTGAGGTGCTGGGGACAGCTCTCAGGACTCCTGCACAGCTCTGCCCTGCCCCAGGTGCTGAACTGCCCAAAGCCCCCTGCTCTGACTGCTGGCAGTGCCGGCGTGTCAGCAGCTATTAAATGACTCTTCATCAAGGTAAACCAGGTGTGCACCCATGGCAGGGTCTGATTTTGTCTTTTGTTAGTTTTACAGGGCTATATCCATGGTTTTGGGTGACTGATAAGGCACTAAATATGCACAGATTGTGTTTTACACACATTGTGATAAAAATCTCTTCCACTGCTGGGCTTCTTTACCCAGGAGGAATATGTTCTTTAAATATTTCTTCACAGCTAAACTCAAGCTGAAAGATTTAGTCATCTGCCACAGAGGCAATCTTTGTGTGCAGATCTGGTTTTCTGTATTGAACTTGGTGGGTGCTGGACTTCGGTTCTACAAACCTAGAAATCTCATGAGCTCTGCGTCCCCAAAGGCTCAAGTATTTCTGTGCTAGAGGTATTTATTACACTGAGTGATGATAAACAATTTTCCTCCTAGGACTGAATCCACTCTTTGGGTTCCTTAGAGCTGGGTCTCATCTTCATTCACTTCAGTTCAGATACATCTTGGTGTCACACCAATCATCAAATTTCATGTTGTCAGTGTTGGGTTTTTGGCCTTTTAGCCAAGGACAGATTTAAGAAAAGTCATTCCTGCTAACACAAAGATACTAAGAGATTGAGCTGCCTCTAGGAGTGATGATAATGAGCCTTTTCTAGTCTGACTTCTCTCCAGATACACCTAGATTTTGCTTAGAAAATGTGATTTCCATTATAATTTAAAATCTGTCAGACTCCCTTCCCAGTCTTGCACTGACTGTGTTACACAGGAAACCTGAAGGATGGTCTTTTTTTAAGGATGGCCCAGGATAAAAATAGTATCTTTCTCACAGAAATGGGTGAAAGAGTTTTCACAGACCCTGCCAACAGTGTTCCTGGCTCAGAGCATTTCTATTTATCCTTCTTTTCTAAAAGCACTGAATTCACTTTCAAGTTTGAAAGCATTAAAAAAAAATAAATTGGAGATCCAGATTTGATGGTGCACTTGAAAGATCCAGCAGGCATTAAAGTTCCATCTCGTATTTGAGTTGTTCTCAGTATCAAGCACCAAGATGCCAAATTATGAGATCCTGGCAGTGCTCCCGTTTGCCTAGCAAAGCAATCCTATCATAATTAATGTGGCAAGGCTTCTCTGCGTAGGAAAATATTTATGGGATCTGCAGAGCCCACAAAATGAACCGTAATAAAAGAGCTCTGCCAAGTTTGGCTGTGCAGATTAAGGACATATGGTTGGTGTGGCTGCTGCCGGCACAAGCCTTTGAAGCCTGGTTCCTGCGCTGTCCCCTGCCATCCCTGCCACTGCCAGTCCCCCTCCCAGGTGGCAGGAGTTCTGAGTTCAGGTGAACAGCTGCAGCTCAAGTGAAAAGTGGCATCGAGCTGTGTTAGTGCCTCCCTGGCTCCTCTCTGTGTATTATATAAGCTCTTCACACAAATAGTTTGGAGCTTCTGATTATCCCAACTTCTTTTAGAAGTTCTGCAGCCAAACTGATGTACAAATCTGCTCTAAAAGTGGAATAATCCTGCTAAAATCACCATGGAAGAGAACAGAATTTAACCCAGTATATCCAGATTAAATAAATCCTGCTGGAAAGACAATTAAAACTTAAATTTTTGTGTTGATTACTTTGATGTTTTACTTTTAAAAATCTATCTTCAGGAGAAGTAATACTGTAGATTGTTTCAATTACTTATGTTTGTCCTCCTGCAGAACAGCTAGTGACAAGCTGGGTTAAAGGCTGCCCAAAATTACAAATGATTGTTTATTTTTAAAAACGGTGTTTACCTCACTGAAAAGACATTGGCATTTGGGAGTGGGAAATGATGGGAGATGTAAACAGAAACATCCTTCATTGTCAGGGCAGCTTTACTACAGAGGCATGTTCAATCAGCACTGGCTCCTTCTCATTAAGTGGTGTCACTTAATTACAGCTCCAGGTGAAACAAAATGATTTGCAATAACCATGTCAATTCAATTAGCATGATACAAATATAAGCCTTTGGGGTTTTTTTTCCCCTCATTGCATAATGCACGGCCGTGACCTCTTTAAATGTATTTACTTTTATTGACATTTTAATTGGCCGCCCACGCACGGTTCCTCTATGCAGTGATTTTCGTAGGAGCACGAGACAAATGACTGTGCCACTCACAGGAGTGAGAAACCACATCAAAAGACATCGTTGGCCCCTTCCTGCTGCTCTTCCCAAGGGGTAAAAGCATCCCTAAAAACCTGTGGTGTGAGTAGCAGAGGAAGAGGGACACTCAGGCTTATGGATTTTAGCATGACCTCGGAGGGCCAGAGGCACCCGGGGTTCTCCCTGGTCACTGCAGTGGCACAAACTGCAAAGCACACCCAGGGCAGCTCTCAAAGGATACTTCAGGCACGTTCATCTCCTTTTTAAAACCAGACATGCTTAAAGGGAATCTAGAACCAGAGCATCTCTTCCCTCATCTCGGACTTTTTCCCACATTGCAGTTTGTAGATAATTTTGCAAAGTCTTTTAGGGTCATAAATGATTTCACACCATATATATATATATATATACACACACATATATATATAATTGATTTTTTCCATTATTTAAACCGTTTTTTCCTGTTCTTACTCTGGACAGTGCAGGTTAGTTCCATTTGTCATTCTCTGTGGAGGATTCTTAGGTGCAGGTTCTTTTAATTAACTAATTATGGATCAGTTTTTCAGAAGGCCCTCTTTGAGGTGCCAGAAGAGAGGTTATAAGATATCCAACACAGAATGAGGGTCCATACCTTCTTAGAACTGGCTCCTGTGTGCTGTCCTCTTCTGCATGTTCAACTGCTGCAATACCTTTAAAAATGTGGATAAGTCTTAGTGTGATTTGTGAGTTCTTTCTTTTTTATGCTCAACAAAGGGTGCTCTAAGGGAAGGAGTTGTACATCTTGCAAAAGTGCTACTGAAACAACAGTAAAAGGCTCTGTAAGCTCAGAACTCAAACCTGCCTCTGTATCTTTACCAGGATGATGAAGAGAGATAGAAAATTAAGTCAGGTCTGTCTTTTTCTCACTTATTGAAAAAAATTACGTTCCTTCTGTGAGCAATAGAATTCTGTACTGTGCCCCAAATGGTCAGTGCTGTTCCTCTGCTTAGAACTAATTTTCACTTTGTCCAGAAGTCATTTGAAAAGCTCTTTTAAAAATTTTTTTAAGTAGGAAAATGCTCTGAAATGTTGCAAAAAACCCCTCAGTACAGAAGCAAGTGGAAATTCACAGCAGAAATGACAGATGTGGAAGAGACCAACCTGCACGTTACCACCAGTGCTTCTAATTATAGGCCAGCAAAAGAAAATTTCGAGCTGAATTTTGCCAACATTCAGCCTACAACAGTCAGTCTGTGATTAGTCATGTCATCAAAATATAAACAAAAATAATTCAATCGTCAAAGCAGAAATCCCATCTGCAGGGGGTGTAAACACTAAGATGAGAGAAATGCTGCCTTTTAGAAGGACAGAGCAGGATCGTGGGTGACTTTTGAATCCAGTAGAAAAGCTTCATCTACATGTATAATATATTATGTACAGTTTTTAATGTGGCTGAAAACCACAATGAGAACTTCATTTTATGGCAGCATCCTGGCAACCAAAGCGTTCGGCCTGTGAATCTGATGCTTTCAGACTGGCAAACTCTCAGCTAGAAATTAATGTGTCTAAAGACTAGTTTTGTTTCATAGAGCACAGATAATATGAAAATTTGATTAGTTCATACTCCATCAACATAAAAGATATGAGGTATGAATATTCTATTAACATCTTTGAACTGAACAAATGGCTTTGCCTGCTCGGTTGCAAGCACTGGATTTCACAATCACAGAAAACTCCTCTGTTTGTTACAAAGGGTGATACATAATGCCAGCTTCAAGTATTTATCATTTTGCAATACCACTGCTAGGACAGTTCATGGTCTACTACAGAAGCAAAAAAAAAAAAAAAAAATGCTGGAGTTATAAATGAGAACAGAAAATCTAAAAAAAAAATCTGAACTCTCTGGTTTATAATTTTCATGAATATAATGAGATATGGTTGAGCCATTTGAATAGATAAATGAGGGCTCTACCTTGTATGATGGAAGTACAGAAGGCATGAGGAGAGATTTTTCCTCTAAGCGTTTAAAAATGTCCGATTCTTGTGATAGAGGCTGATTTTTAGGTGAGGTGCAATCTAAACCCTCAGTATCTACAGTGGACTAAAAACGCTTTCTTGCTCCTTCTCGGAGGTAATGGTTTAATGTCATATTGTCTTGGGTACCTCAGATCTTTTATCTTCTCAAAATCCTTTCTGTAGCTGCAATTCTAGAAACAGTTCTGCTCTTGTCTCCGATCCTATTTCCATGAAATGCTATATGGCTCCCTCTTTCCAATAATGGAAAAACTCCATTGTTGTGGTGTTTATAGCTCTGGATTATTAGGAGCTGAGTTTGGCTGAAATTCTTGGCAAAATGATGTGTTCATTGAAGAGTACAACTTTGAGGCAGCCAAGGAAATTAATGTGTCAAATTTTAATTTAAGAAAGAGCTGAACAACCTGAAAATGAAACAAAGCCTTTCAATTTATGGAAAAAAAAAAAAAAAATCATTTCATCCAGTAACGCTTTTTCCTGCCTTCTGGTAAATAGCAATCCCCAAAACCATTTTATGTTGACAGTAATAATTTTACCTCTGTTAGTGGCTTAGTCTGACCAGCAACCCCCGAATCAATTACTCACAAGGTTCTATTTCCGAGCTTTTGCTTTTTAATATCCTTTAAAGATGCTGTGAGTTCTTTTGGTGATTTCAAGCATCCTCCTGGGGCAAGCAGCGTCTCTGCAGTTGTGTTCCCGCTGATCTCACACCGTAAGAGCCGCACGTGCCGAGGCTTTTTCCGGGTCACTTCTTGCTGCAGACAGCTTCGGAGTGCACTGGAAACCAACTGGCCTTGGATGAGAGAGACAAGATTTCCAAAATCTCCCTGAGAGGCAGCCAAGTCTGCTCCATTTCGTGTTTAATATGGAACGAGACTGAGGGTGAGGACACCTGTCCAGGGATGATGGGCAGGTGGAATGCAGCCCTGAAGTCACTGGCCAGCAGTGTGCCTGGATGGCCACTGGCAGCTGGGCTTGTACCAGCCATGGTGTGGCCAGCAGGCCCAGGACAGTGACTATCCATCCCCTGTGCCGGGCAGGTTCCAGGGGGTTTTGAAGCGTTCTTTCCTGTTTATGGGGCTGGTACCGTGCTCAGGACAGGGGACACAGCAGGAGTAGCTCTGGGTCAGCCCCACAGTCAGGTGTTTGTTCCATGGTCTCCACAGCAGCCAGGTCAGGATGTCATGGCCCAGCAGCAGAGCACTGAAGGACAGGTTGTGCCTCTGTAGCTGCTGTGCTACCACAGACCTGAAAGAGCTTTGGGGAGGCTTTTGTGAAAGGAGCACATCAGCAGTGGATGCAGGTCGGTGTGGTACATGCTGGATTAGATCAGGAGACTGGTCTGAACAGTGAAGTGATAACTGGGGTGCAGTGTTTGCTGAGGTCACCCTGGTTTTAAACCAGATGCTCATACAGCTCTTTAAAAGAAACCCCATTAGGGCCAAATTTTAAAGTCCATAGAAAGACTGGGGGAGATGAAGGAAGTGAGAGAGCTGGAGAGAAAATCAGTGGAAAACCCCCAGTATCTCAGCTCTGGATGAAGACACAGATATGGGAAGCAGGGTGTTTCATCACAGAAGTGCATGTTTTGGTAGAGAGTTAAATAGAATTTCTTTTGAAATCTCCTCCTTTGATTTCCAAGTTCTCTGCAGTCAAGGGGGTTTATATGACCAGCATTTTGGAGAAGAAGGATGAATAACAGAGAGGTTAAGAGGCCTGGTCCTGTTTCATCCAAGAAGTTGGTCCTTGATCCAAGAATAGCTTCCCATGCTGTGCCCTGTGCTGTGACACAGCACTGCTATGGAGAGGAGCTTTCTGTGCATCTGTGACCCATCCTGGAGCTGCAGAGAGCACTCAGCATCTCAGCACAGATAATCTAAACACAGAAGAGGTGGGGAAAGTCAAGTGACAAAACCTGCATGTTTGTAACCTCTCCCAGGAAAACAGCAAATCAGGTTTCTTCCTTAGGAGGTGGCACTAAATCCCTAAAAACCTGAGTGAATCAGTATCTCCAAGAACAAAGCAGCAATAGGTAGAAATCTCAGTAGTTGAAAAGTGTGTATCGTGGTTCAAACATTCTCTTTCTAGAAAGACAAAGAATCTCTAAACTTAGTGATCCTGGCTCATTCCAGTGAAGGCAGGGTGCAGAAATGCTCCGTGAGGCGTTGCCCCCCAGCCTTCTGCAGGCATTAGAGATTAAAATGTTCAGCAGGCAAGTGCAGGAACTGGTAAATAAAACCTTGTACCCAGCAGTGCTGGGTTTCTTTGCACTGCTTCTGTGGATGAGTTTTGTGTGAGGGTGGTACCATGCAATCAGTCTGTGAGAGAACTTTCTCGATCCTTATGCGTTAAAGAAATCCAGCTGCTGTTACTTCAACACAGTTATGCTGGCAAGACCTCTGCAAAATTTCTCTTTGAGTTTCAGGCCAATGTCATCTTTATTTATATATCTTACACGTGGATTTTCTTCTTTTGGAAGGCAGGACATGTCTCTGGTGTTTCGTGTTGTGGCCACGCTTGAGCCAGTGATACTGTCCCTTAATCACATTACCAAACAGGCACAAAGGAGAAGGAAAAACGTAATGCAGGCTTTTGGATGAGAGTCCTGAGATGGAGATAAAGCATTTCCTGGCTCCCTAATGGCTTTATTCCTTTTCAAGGGAAAAAATATGCTTTTATCAGCTTTGAAGGTCAGGTAGTAAAATACAGAGGTTAAGCAGTTTTGCTTTAATTTTGGATTCAGTGTTAAAAATTCCCATTCAAGGGCTGGATGGAGCAGCACACACAGTCACTTCTGCCTGTTTATGGCTCACAGCACTGGAGCACAACTCAAGAGATTAAATCACAGAATCACAAGATGGTTTGGCTTGGAAGGGACCTCAGCTCCTGTCGGCTGAGACCTCTCCTTTGAAAGCCAGAAGTTCAGGCCAAATTCTAAACCCACTCATAAGCAAGCAAAAACCTGAAAATACAGCAGGTTTGTTGCTTTCCACATTGGATTTCTGTCCACTTAGAACTGATCAAAAGCTATGAACAGATGTACTTGGATTAAACCTGTGAAATCTGAACTGGAGCTCCTCAGCCCTGCAGCTGCCTCCTGTGGGAAATACCCAGCAGCAGGGCTGGCAGAGCTCCCTGCCCTGTGGAGAGGGTCCAGTCCCTCAGTTCTCTCCTCTGCACTCAGAGAGGGAGGGAGGGAGTCACCTGCACCTGCCTGAAATTTGGAGTTCATCCTATTTTTCTGTCTTGGTGCTGAATTCCGTGTGGTGATGAACGGAGCTCGAGTCCCTTTATTCATCATGGGTTTCTCTGTGAATGGGACAGCACTAAACTCTTTAATGAGACTGAATCTACTGATGAGTGTGGTGATAGGGGCCATATAAAGTCACTGTTATGGCTGATCTGTTGTTGCTGCTTTGGAATTAGGCCAAGGATTAGAGACTGCAGTTGCTCTTCCTGGATTTGACACTGGCAGTAAAATAGCCTTTCTTACATTCATATTGGTTTTCCTGCTGCCTCTTATGCTCTGACTCTGCTGGCCATTCTGTTTGCTAAACCTTTTCCCACTAAGCTTTCTATCTGTTCCTCACCTCTTGAATGGACAGTGCAAAATCCATGGCTTGTAAGGACACCTAGTCAAGGGGCAGAGTATTTTAGAAGGGATTTCTCTGCTCCTTTTTAAAGCAGTCTGTGGTTCCCAGCACGCTTTGATTTCCCAACAAGCAAACTTAAGCAAGCTGGTGTTGTAATAAATGGCTTATCTTGCTCTGGGAGTGACACACAGGTTCCTTTGATTATCTTCCCTTTTTCTGGAGGTGTCTGAGCGTTGGCTCCTGGCTCTGTCTGGTTCAGGACTCTACTGTGCAATTAACCAGCTGACCTTCAAACAGTCCTTGTGCTGCAGGGAGGAGTCCACTCACTTTACACCTGACACATGTCTGTGTTTCTGCATCAGTTTAAAAAGAAAAGGACAAAAAAAAATTAAGGAGAGTTGAATAAAGAGAATAAACCAATACATAATAAACCAATCATGTGACCTCTCCCATTGCAATACATTTTGAAAATTCTGCTTATTGTAGCAGAGTTTATTATATATATAATAGCAGTTTATTTGGAAACTGAGAATTATCCTGGGTTTGTGCAATAAAGAGTCTGCAGTGGTTCTGCTGTGCCAGGGAGTAGTGAAAGCTCTGTAATGTGTAAGAGCTGAGGGAGCCAGGTGTGCTGGGTGATGAGGATAAGCAGAGCTGAAGACTGGGAGAAGTGGAAGAAACCAAAGTAGTTTTGACAATAAAAGTGGGCTATGTTCCTGCATTTGGGGTAGGGTAGTTGAAAGTTTCCTTTTTTTTTTCTTCTTGTCCTGGTTCATCTACATTTGTCTCTGCTCTCTGTGGAGAGGGTTTTTAGTTGGAAGCAGAATGGACTTTTTCCTGAAATTCCATAGATTTCTGTATCAGCCTCTAGTGTTTCCACCAAGATAATTCTGTATTAATGAGGTTAACTGAAAGTGCAGTTGTGCAAATTCAGGTTGTCTGCAGTGTTCCCCAAGGACTCTTTTAAAGCCGGGCTTTGCATCTCTCTGGCTATAAAACCACATCCTAAAAACTCAGGGCAGGTTTCTGTGTTGGTTTCCTCTCCTTGCTTGCAGCATTCAGCTGTTTGTGATAGCAGGGAGGGAAGAAAGAGGCAGCCCTTGGCGACTGAGCAGAAGAATATATACATTGTATATATTAAGAATATATACATTATATTAAGAAAATTCAAGAGTATTTGAATCTCATTAAGGCTGTGTAGTTCTGAATCTTTGGGTTTCCTCAGTAGGAGGAAACCTTGGCAATTCTGTTGACATTTGAAACAGCAAATCCTCCTTCCAGGGCAGTGTGTGGTATTTATTTCACTTCTGCAGTTCTACTTCACCTGCATCTGATTCCCATTCAGACCCTCGCAATCACGACACCCTTTGAGGATAATTTCTTTAACAATGGGTGTTTGGGTTTTCTTTGGACTAGAGCTATTTTACATGCTCAAGCACTGTCTGCCCAATGACAAGGTTCAGAAATGGATTTTTAAGATTCCATTCGGTGCTCTGGTGTATTTATATGGTGCTCCCTGTGTATTGAGGGAGACACAGGACACTGCTAAATACTGATCACTGACTTGGTAATGCTGTCCATAATCTTCTGGCTTACTACAGAAAGGGACAAAATCTCCTCCTAAGTTATTGTCTAAGCAGCAGTCGTGGCCCTGAGGAGCAGCTGCTGCAACTGCAAATAAAGCACCATTGAGAGTAATTAATGTTTTTTTATAGAAAGTTTTTTCCAGGAGGTTTCTTGCACTCCTGAGGTGGTGAGGGGATTGCTGTATTCACCCTTTTCCCGGTATTCCCTGTGCTATGCTTATTTTTATGCTCAGGTAGGAGAATGCCTCATCACCCATTGCTGTGCTGCAGAATAATGTGTCTCTCAAATGACCTCTCCAGCTGCTGCCCTGAACTGCCAAACAAATACAGCTTTTTACTGGCATCTAAATAGATGCTCCAATTGCGCCCATCTTTCTTCAATTCTCTCACCTTAACTGAGCTGTTATCTGAATGTCATTTAATGGCTTTTTATGTCGTTCATTGGTGGGTTCAGTGTGAGAAGAGAGTCAGTCCTGGGGCTTGCTTTAGGAGCACCTGGTCACTGTGGTTTCCTCAAGATCCTGCGGGAGGGGTGAGGAACACCTGGGGCTGATAACACCTAAAGCAGCCACTGTTCCCCTGTGGGCGTCGTGCAGGATCTCAGGGGCTTGTGATGGAGGCTGGAATTGAGGTTACAAAGGGTCCGAGCAGCAGCACAGCTGCTCCCTGTCCTGCTGGTTTGAGTCTCCTTGGACCATTTCCCAGCAGAGAGTGTGGATGTGTTCATTAGCAGTCTGCAAAGAGGTAAAAGGCAGTCACAAGGAAATGCATGAGGAAGGAATCTCCAGAGTCAGATCAGGAGTTGCCCAGGATTGGGCCAGTTAACTCATCATTTGTGTGAGAGTGTCTGTATGTTCAGTGAGCTGGCACTTCAACAAAATATCTGGTAGTTTCTTAGAAAATGCTGCTGGGAAGATGGAATTGTATATCTATAAAGGACTTTACCTTGAGAATTCTGACACTCTGAGGACATCAGGTGTACTAGTTAACAGCTCTGCACAAACTCCTTCATCACTAACTCCAATGTTAAAAAATAAACCCATGAAAGTCTGTCTCTGTTATGTGAGACCAAACTCTCTTCATGGATGTAATGCTGATATTTAGTTAGGGGAATGCAGAATGATTGACAGGACATTTTTAAGGACTTATTGTAAGGGTTTAGTACAGGCTTTAAGGGCAAAAGTTCTAACCATGATTTCTTTTGAAGATGCTCTTTAAAGACACAGAAAATCAACACCCGACATTTAGAGAAATGTGGCCGTTTCTGCCTCAAAGACTTGAAATGTCAGGAGTCCAACAAGGCCAGCACCACTCTCTGTTTTCTGATTTCATACAAATTGTCTTAAAGCACTGAGCCCTCAGCAAGGGGAGAGAGGCTCAGTGCAGGAGCTGCACCAATTCCTCGCTGTTCTGAGAGGGAGCTGTGAGCAGGATCAGCACTGGGGCTATGGAATATGCTACAATACCCTGTTGATGCAAAATGTGAAAGAAGAATCCCAAACTGATGAATTTCTGCTTGTCTTAGATGTGTCCAGAGGCTCTTGTGCTCTGTAAAACACCTCTGTTGCTGCAAAGGCTCTCACAATCCACTGGATGGCCACTGATGGCAGCCAGGTTCCATTTATACTCTCACACCCAGGCAGGGGGGATGTGAAATGTGCTGTGACTGGGAGAATAGCATTATATATCAACCTGGGCAACTTCCAAAAGGGACAAATGACTACTTCTGTAGCGCAATATCAGGCTTTGGGATTTTATTTTTAAGTATCAGAACGATACAGCAATCAGGTGGGGGGAAATCCTCCTCCCAGTGCCTTCTCATTTTGAATTTCAGACACTTTCCCCCACTTTTATAGCAGCACTATATCATATTTACAACATCTAGCATTTCAAGGTTAGGTGGCCAAGTGTTGAGTCAAGAAAAAATTGCCTTCCCAGGGATACTCAAATATTTCAGTTCATGTTTGGGAGACAGCACTGATGTGCTACTGGTTGATTTCATTTCAGAAGTGGACACCACAATGATTCATCTAGAGAGTCAAAGAGCTGGTCTCAACCTTAGGACTCACTTTCCAAACACAGTCCATGATCAGGTGTCTTGTGTGCAGGCAAGGAATTTATTTATCTACAATGCTGCTTCTGGAGGTTTTCAAGTTTGTTAAACCAGTGTGTTTCAAATACGAATGCTGCTGTGTTCTGGATGTGTCAGGGGGCTGAGTCTTCATCAGGATTTCCTGGGTGTGGTGTCACTGGGTTTTCCTGATTCACCTACATTGCTGTCATCATGCTCGCTGTAGGAATTAAAGCAAGAAACTGGGAGAGGTAAGAGAACATTGTATAAGTTCTTTTCCTGTGCAGTAGTTTCTGTGAGGAAAACAGGGTGAAAGTTCTTTTCTTGTGCAACAGTCTCTGTGAGGAAAACAGGGCACCCCTGGGCGTGTGTGCCCTGGAGAAGAGGAAAGATGGAACAGGAAGCCCAGACAGGTTGTAGAATTTATGTCCTTGGAGGATTTCAAATTCCAACAGCCCTGAGCAGCCTGCTCTGAGTCCACTGGTAACCCTGCTGTGAGGAGGGGACAGGATGAGGGTCCCTGACCTTGTAATGTTCTGTGCTGCTGGGGAAAGAATGGTAATGAGAAAGGGGACCTGGAGAAGGTTGAAGGGGAATGTGAGTGCAGATGTACAAAATCAATTAGAGAGCATAAAGCTAACTGGGATAAAATACGGATCACTTAAGGACTATCTATCTTAATGCATCATCTTTTCTTTTGCCAATTAATATAAAAAGTAGATCAGCAAGTTCAGTCCGACCAGTAATTACCAGGGACTTCTGCAAATACTTCTGACCCTCTCCTGCTTTCCATCTCTGATACAATGGCTGTTGGCTACCACATTTCCATCCTTTCTTTTAATCTCTGTCACTTCTTGTCAATAGAATTTAAAGTACCCATAAAGATTTCATGATCTCAGTGTCTTCTCCCCGGCATTCTGTGTTTCTAACTTTAAGCAGTTCTGTCTAAAACATTTCCAGCACATAAAAGTCTCGCTTTGCAGCAGAAAAATGAAAGGCTTTTGTCTCCCTGCAAAGCCCTGGATGTTTTGCAGAGAGGAATTCTCTTGATTCCCCATGGTTTGTGGTTTGGCCAAAGAGTAAAATTGGAGTTTATGCTGCTCTTGGTGGCTCGAGCTTGAGTTAAGCTCTGTAATTTACAGGTGTGCTCCAGTTCCTGGAGTCGTTGATGACAAGCTTGGGTGATTGGAATTACCTCTTTGGCTTTCACATTTTCCAGCAGTGATTTCAGGAAATTCAAAGGAGGCACAAACAAACGTGACAACTCTATTACTGTAAATAAACATGCTGCAAAAGACCCCTTGCATGTTTTATGCCTTTGGGATTAGTGTTCCTTCCCAGGGAGGGGTATTTTACCCCACGGTATTTACTGCTTCTTTTCCAATATAAAGCGTTGTTATGTTCGTTTCTGCTAATATTTATATATTCTCATTTGGAAGCAAGACATTTATCAAATAAAGGCATAGACACCTGGCCTGATTCTGTTATGATTAAAGCAAAAATTAGTCTAAATGATGTATTTTTAATAACAGAGAAATATTTGGAAGCAATTGAATAGACTTAAGAAATTATTCAGAAGAAAATTAATACTTTCAAGGGAAAAATAATATCTTAGATTTAAATCTCCAGGAGCTAGGAATTATTTTATATATAACCTATAGAATAGACCCATAAAACTGCTTTTCAGGTGACAATACATTTTCCAAGAGTATAGCAGAATTCAGAATGGGCTGGACTCTGCAAAAAATGATGATTTTCAAAGTTTTGTTAGGCATCATTATAGTAACTTCTGATAAAAAATTAAATGTATTCTTTTAAGCCTTAGCAGCACACCTATTCTTCACAGTCCTTGGCTCCAGCTATCAGAATGTTCCTTCCCTCACCTGTGAGATCAAAGATGAGCGTTCTTGAACGATAAAGATGCCAAACCCCACTTTCATTGCAGCACTCGGATCAGTGCAGATGCTGGACCTCTCTTGCATAAAGCTCTGAAAATGTCATTGATGGAGACAGTTGGTATCTTCTTGCACTCAGAGCTGGCAGTGTGGGACCTGCAAATTTACTTTTCAGTGTTTAACTCTCGAATTTTAAAGGGACTGAATGGTTTTACTGTTTGAAAACACTCTGTGCAAAAACAAATACCACAACATCTCATTAGCAAGAGTGGTTTCCCTTTACATTTCCATTGGAAGGTCAGCAGCCAACACGTGCTCATCACTGTCCTGTTTTCCTGCAAAGCTGTGCTGAATTCTGCCTTAAATTACCCCATCTTAGAAACGCTGTTCCTTTTTTATCAGTCGAAAAACCTTTACAAGCCTCCTAAGAGTCCTTGAAGCAGTTACCTCTGAACAATTACGCCGGATTGGTATAAATTTTCCATATTGTTTTTATTGCCTCTCTGAAGCAATATGGGATTTTATATTCCTACTTTTTCATAAGGTCTGGTTCTCCTGACAGATGCTTGCTTACATCTCCCAGGAACTCTAATGAGAGCCAGGCATATGTCTGCTTTCCAGCCTAGACCTCCTTATGCTCATATTGCATTTATTCTTTTTTCTCCTCAAACCTGCCATGAAGTTAAAGAAGAGAACTGGGGCGGTTCCATCCCGAGCTGTGCCTTCCCTTCACTGCTCCTTTCCTGAGGTCTCGTCTTCAGTGAACTGCAAATTAGTGACACCACTCTGCACTTGTGTTTTCATTCCTGAAAGAGTGTTTGTGAACATTTTAGAATGTGAAATAATGACAATAGGCTGCGATTGCACTCAGGGATTGGATGTGGAATTCATCTCTTGTAGTCAGCAGTGGAAAGCTGCTGTTTTTAGAGGTTTCCATGTACCTGCTGCTCTCTGCTTGCTTTGCCTCTCTACTCCCATCCAAGCATTAAGCAGCCTTTGAGGAGATTTTACTGTGTGAATGGTGAGAGCTCAAAGACCCATAAACTCACAGAATGTCCTGAGTTGGAAGGGACTCTCAAGGATCATGCAGTCCAGCCCTGGCCCTGCACAGACACCCCAAGAATCCCACCCTGGGCATCCCTGGCAGCGCTGTCCAAACGCTCCTGCAGCTCTGGCAGCCTCGGGGCCGTGCCCATTCCCTGGGAGCCTGGGCAGTGCCCTGAGAGCTTTCCCTGCACCCTGAATCAGCAGTCACTCGTGTGAGCAGGTTTTGCAGCGTGCATGCACAGTAACAGCTGTGTCAGGAGGTACTTCCAGGGGTAATTTCTGTGCATGTAGCAAATCCAGGGCGTTGTGGACCTTGTGCTGCTCACAGGTGAGGACACAGCAAACAGGGGTTCCCTCTGCATCTCCCGTGCACACCTGGGCAGGTGAGACAGAGCACTTTTATCTCTGCCATGCTATAGCACCCTGTGCCTTTTGGACTTGTCTCCTTGATGTGCAGGTAGAAATTTCTCCTCCTGCCAGTTTCTCTGGTGTTTTGATTGTGACTGGAGCCTCTGGGCGTGTAATAGTCCAGAACATAAACCCTCTCTATGAGAGCTGGGAAAAACTCTGCTGTGCTGGAGCTGATGCACAGGAGAAGTTCAGTGGCTGTGCCGGCAGCATGTGCTGGAGCTCATTTGGTACGTGGGTGTCTCATGAGACCTGGCTCTGCAGTTTAATCCTACCTTTATCTCTCTTCTAAGTGCTTCTGATATTATAGGAGTTGCGAGAAATCTAATTAGCTAATGCTCCTACACGGTGTTCAGATCCTCAGATAAAAGCCTGCCTACAGGCCCGCAGAAGGTGCCAAGAAAGAGTTTGTAAACTTTTGTGATGCAAGGTGTCTGAGATTCAGATCGTCTGTGATGATGGGGTGACTTCCAGTTTTCATTCTTAGGCATTTCCTTATTAAAAGGAGTAAATAGCTGCTAATTAATGGGGGCTGTTCATTTTGCTGTCTTAAAAACCTTTCTGTGGGCTGCCGAGGACGTCAAGAACTGCTTCTAAGTCAGGTATGTTTAAAGAAAAGTATGTACTAAGCTATTCAAGGCTGGCTTTGAGTATCAATTCAAAAATATCATGCTAAAAAATCCCTTGTAATAAAGAAAAGGTAGGAGAAAATCATTGCTTATTTTTCACTTCTGTGCATCTGAGTTCAAATCCTGTCTCAGCACTAAAGCAAACAATATTTTGCTGCTCAGCAGCAGGGAGGTTCTTCATTTTCTGTGGTTGGAGCTGACTTCTCCAAAGCCTTGACACAGCCCTGTTGAGAAGCTTGACTGCTTGGCTGCAGTGCTCACTCCCATTAATTCAAAAAATCATTAAGAAACTGGATGGAAAATGCAAAGCTTCTGTGCTTCTTAAATCCCCTAATCCTATTTTGGAGACTTAAATGGTGAATAGGCTTCAGCCTGGGGGTGTGTAAGGGTGTGAATTTCACTCTGTGTGAGTTAAAGTCCCATCAGGAACAAAACAGGCTGGGCTTATTCTCCTGCAGATCTGTACCATTCGTTGAGCTTATCCCATCCTGGAATGGACAGGGGAAATGCCTGCTTGCTAAAGCTTTTCTGGAAATGCTGCATCATCCAACCATATCCACAAGATATTTGATGTTGACACACTAGAAACGTTCTTATAAAAGGTGCCACAGGTGCCATGAAGGACTGACAGCTTCGTAAATTGAACAACTTGAAGAATAAGAGCAAAAATTAGCATGTCAGTATCCAGCTGTAACCAAAACCAGCAGGTAAATATTCTGGACAGATAAAGCTATCAGAAAGCTCAGCTTTCGCTCTTCGTTTGTGTGTGGGATTGCACAGTCAGTCTGGGAAATGCCTCCTACCTGGAATTCTTTTATCTGTTCACATGGCTGTGGAGTGTGATGAAGGAGAACTTTAATCAATATATCTCATGCAGGCATTTAATGCTGAACTGGAGTTGCCTAAACTCGGTCATTTACTTGTTCTTTGATCTTTGCTTGGGGAGTCCAATAACAGGAGATCCTTCCTGCTGTCAGTGGAGAGACTCCCAACTCAAATGTACAGAGCAGTCACTTGGTAACATTAAGTTTCATGGTGTCCACCAGAGCAGACGGGAGGAAATCAAGTGCAATGCATTCTGATCCTTTATTTGCAATTTAGACATTGTGACCTTGGGCAAGTCAACCTTTCTGAGCTCCCTGCCCTCTACAGAGCAGTGTCAGCATGGCTTGGATGATTTACAACAGTGCTCTTCCTGCCTGCAAGTGCTACACCTTTGATAATCATCTGGAATAATATTAATATGGATCATATGTGAATTAGAGCCTTAGCAGTGAAAAGTCAGCATCAGCACCAGGAATTGCCTGTACTCCAACCCCTCTCCTTTTTATTTATATGCATGGGATTTATCAAGCACCTTCAGGTAAGACAGGAATGCTGAAATGCACAAATGCCTCTTAATCCACCCTCCAGCTCTGCTTGCATTGCTGCTTCCTGCTGAATAGAAAAAATTGAGGTGTCTGTGGATGTTCTGTACATGCTGCATGCTCCTGATTTTCCCTTGTTCCACGCTATTTATACAATCACAAAGCATTTGATGAGAATATGCCAGTCTTACGCCAGGGCAATGGACATTCCATTACTCGATCTCTGCAGACATTGTTGAAAACTCGAGGTGTAAAATCTGATTCATTACCCAGATCCTGGAAGGGAACAGGACATTAATCGTACCTTGGCTTGTTAAATTTGGTCGCTCATTGCCTTCTCCATTTATTTAATTACATTATTCAGAGGATCTGCACATGTCCTTTCAGACAGTGATATGTGGAATCTGGAGCTGATGCAAGACAGGTTTTGCTGTCAAAACACTCACAGGGTAGAATTTTTTCCTACTTTGCAGTTCACGTGTTTGCTGAGTCAAATGATTCTGCAGACGGCGCCCCATTTCCCACAGACACAAATGGTATAAACACAAGCTCCTGGTGGGAATCAGCAAACTGGTTCCATGTTAAGAGTTTCTTGAGGAATCTGATACTATCAGTAGAAGAGGGGGAGGATATCACTTTTCTATATTTTATTACAGCCAATGGGGAAAAAAAAGCCAAAAATTGTAACAGAAGAGCTAATTTAAGAGACACTGATGTGTTCTGCAGTTCTCAGTGGTTTGATGTTGTATCAGGCTGTTTGTTGCAAAACATTCCTGTTTCAGAGCATTCCAGAGACCCCCAGTTCTCTCCCTGGTGCCTGGGTTTTCAATCAGCCACTCCATAAGTGTGAAACAACAAACCAGAAAGCTCTTCCCTTTGGAGCTGTTGACATGTGAGTCTGAAATCAAAATAGACTCAATGGAAATTAAGCTGTTTGGGCAGTATTTTAAGCAGGCAGACCCGCTGCATGAGTGTTTTCAAGAGGAAGAGCTCTCTTGCATGTCATGACCTTTCACTGGATTTATTTTTTTCCAGGTTGTTCAGTTTTAGACTTAGCTTGATACTGGGGCGAGCATGGAAGGAAACATAAATTTTTACTGAGCATAAGTCCACTGCATTTCTTGTCCAGGACCTGGCATCAAAGATGTTCAAATGTAAAGGTAATCTCAGTGCCTGAGGCTGCTCTGTGGTTTTTGTACTTTGAGTGCTTATCACTGCTCTGCCCTAAAGCTCCTGACTAATACTGCCTGAAAGGCTGAGGCAGGGCTCTGAGGCAGGAGGGGACTGCCTCTGAGTGGGAAATTCAGACAGAAAACTGCCTGAAGCACAGGGGAATCTTAGAGCAAAGGTTCAAAGGCCTGAGAGGTACTAGAGGGAGGGTTTCAATCGATACACACTCTGTAAGATGTGTGTTTTTTAGGCTGGGCTCTGCTCCTGTGTCTGTGCAGTGGCAACAGCTAAACCCAGTCTGACACCCCTCACAGGTATTTAATGTGCCTGCAAACAGCTCGGTGCAATTTGTAGAATTGTAAGGCAGCAGCTGCCTTGCCTTTTAACATCAGTGTTGCTCTAAACACTTACAATTTCCTCAGGAGTTTCAATCTCATTTATTATTTTAATAGGAGTGTCCTCTGCTGCAGTTGAGGGGTGGCAGGAGGATTGCGACTTCCCGTTATGAAATGATGTTTTGAGCCCTTATATTTACAGAGGAAATTTCCCCAAGCATTTGAAGGATAAACTCAAAACAGGAGAACCTGCGGACTTCTTTTTATTTCCTTCCATCCCATGAGATTAGGGATCCCAGGTCACTGTGTTTTGAACAGTTGAAATTAGCAGTTTTATTAAAAAAAGTCTTGTGTTTTTTGGGTACATCTATTTTAGACCACCCCCTGTGAAACACTTTACAAGAACATGTGCACTCATGCCATGATTTCAATTTTATTAGAAAAATAACAATACCAGAAGAAAATCTCTTGCCTAAGGCATATTCCATATGTCACTGCTCAGTGCTTCATTTTTCAGGCCTGCAAGAGACAAATGCACTTATTCCATTAATAAAGCCAGTGACTTAAAGTGCAGCCCTACCCTGGAAAAAAAGAGAAATGTGAGGTTCTAAGTTCGTTTTCCATCAATAGCTCCTACATTGCATTTGTTCAGATTACAAATGAAAAGGTGGTGTTATTTTTCAGCTGTGAGCCCGTAGGCCTCAGCCTTGTCTGTGAAAGCCCTTTCATTGCCGTATGGAAATCACAGTACAGCAGCACAGATCAGCTTCACTCTGCCTCTGCAAGGTGACTTCACGTTTTTATAAGGTTCATGTTATTTACTGCAGCCACGAAGCCTCTTTTTGCATGTATATAGAGGGCAAATCCTCCTAATTGAAATATGCTCTGAGTACTCAGCCAGGGGAATACAAATACAATCTCAGCTTTTCTTCCCTCGTTCGCCTCCACTTGTAGAAGTTTTAATACAAACATAGAAACGTAATTTTGCTCCTTTAAACCCCTCTCTTGTGCAGTAATGATTTCATAACCTCCCAGTTCTCAACTCTCTGCCTTATCATTAAAAGTAAATCTCCCCTCTCCCCGCTGGCGTGATGGATTTATTGCCTCCCATTCCCCTCGGCGTTACCGCGGCTCAGCTCGAGCTCCTTGTTTTCACCAGGAGCTTTGGACGAGCGTGGGGAGCCAGGAGAGGATCCGACGTGCACTGGGAGAGATGGATCCATCCCGGGGCCTTAGGCTGTGGGAATAGCAGAGGTAGAAGTGAAAAATAAAAAATAGGTCATGGCTCCTCCAAAGGCCACCCTTGCAAACGGGGGCCGGGAGGTTCCAGCTCGGAGGGCTCCGTTAAAAGCCCCAAATAAGCACCTATTTTCAGATAAATTCCAGAGTATTCAAGAGTTGTTAGGGGCTATTGTGCAAAGTTATCATTTTGAGGGATAACTCGAAAGAAGGAGTAAAAGCAGGTGGTAAGGGGCGGTGTTTGTTTTCTGCATCACTTGCAGTAAAATCTTTTTTTAAAAATTGCTGATATAATGGGATTAGGAGAGCAGAGGTTCTTAAAAATTAGTAAAATTGGATTGAGGGAGCAGGCTGGTAGTGAAAGACTAAATTAGATGACAGCTAAAAGCACACTTCAGTAGCTGGGTTTGGACTGGCTGGTGGAGGCAGTCCTTCAGTGCAGCCCTGGGTCTCAGATACCTCTGGTCAAAGCTAGGGCAGGTGTCTGAAACTGTCACACCCAACTGAAATTCTTAATCCAGTGTTCACTTTGAGAGATTTTTTCAGGTAAATTCCACTCCTGCTTTTCAATAACAGCAGTTACACATTTTGCTATTTTTTATATGCTGAAAGGGTGGCCTTAAAATTTCCTAATAAGGTGTAAAATGTCCTTGTAGCCTATGACATAAAATGAAGTCACAGATGATCCTGTACACTGGGACACTGCTGTGGGTGGCTCAGGATTACACCATAGTGATGTGGGGTTATTACAAGACTGGCCCACGTTCTGCATATTAACTCAAGGCAGCTCTGCTCCATGCAGTGCAGCTCTGCTGTTAGTATTTATTCAATGTAATGCTTCTTTGTGTTGAGAATCAGCCCTGACTCTCCCTGTCAATGACAGAAACAACAGGTCTCTGGGACTGGGATAAATTTTCAGTTCCATGTGCAAATAGGTAATACCTGGATTTTGAGTAGTTTGATCCAAACCAAATCAGGGCTCTTCCAGCAGCTTATGATGTGAATTTTTCCCTTTCTTCTCCCTTTACCAAACCCTTCTGGGGTATAAACTCTGTAATAATGCATTAGTATGACAGCACAGCAGAGCTCCTAGCTTTTCTCTCAAGGCTCCTGTTTCTGCTAACAGTAATGATATGGTGCAGGCTCTGATCTTGTTTGGGTTGCCTTATCACCTCTGTGTTAGCTGAAAAAGTGCCCACAGTGACAGGGCTGCATTTGCATTAAGCTCAGCACTGTGAGCATTAGGGCAGAGCATGGGTGGGTGCTCCAGTCCCATTGTGTGATGCTTTCTGACACAGGGGGTCCTGCTGAGAGCTCCTCAGCATCCCCAGCTCAGGTGGGCTGGAGCAGGGGATGCAGGCCTGCTGATCAATGCGGAGAGGGGGCTATAATTCTGAGGGAGCTTGAGGTACTGAAGGCCTGACCTGGTTTTCAAGCACAGCAAGGTAGACTCAGTACTGGCCCTGAGTTATGTCTACATGAAACTTGTGTCGCTGGGAGAAGACTTAGTACCTGATGACCAGTCTTTTCCCCTTTAATGGCAGAGACATGAGCTGTGTCAGCCCTAAAGGACACAAGATTGAGAACATCAGTGTCTTGCTTGAGGGAAATGTGTGTGGAATTTAGTAGAAAGATCTGTGAGACTCAGTAATTTGTCTCTCCTCCTGGTATGCTCCGAGTGTGAAAGTGGCTGCTGCTCACAAGAAAAATAAATGTATAATTGCACCATCAGCTGATGAAATCAAAGTGGAATTGCTGGCAGCCTTCTTCCTGCCCTCCCTATGTTTTTCTAGCATTAACATTCCAGCTTTGTCACCTTTGATCAGGGGAAGATAAATCCTTCCTTTTGTAAGGAGCAGAAACACTTTCCCTCGGTACATAGAATAATGGCCTCTTCTGTAGATTATTCATATTCCTCTCTTTGTACTTGTCATTCCTCTATATCCTTGGTTGTTGTATACCCCATAACTCTTGGTCGTTTTATCTAACACCTTTCAAATAAGGAAGTGGATGGCTTAGGAGGCAGGGAGAGCTTTGCTAAGGCATTAAATGGCTTGGCACATTTAATGTGCAGGTCCTGTAACACCACCCTCAGTGGCTGCCGACAGCCTCATCAGCTCCCTGCTGGATGGGGAGCAGTGCTGAGCATCCCTCACAGCGACAGCCCTGGAACTACTACAGCAAGAGGGGCCTGTAAACCAAGTGTTTCTCACCTGCTGCCTTGCAGAGAAGCAGAGAAAGGGAGCTGCTTTTGGCCCAAACCAGAACGTGCAGCAGCCTGGGCAGCCCTGAGCACCTCAGAGGAAGCGGCACTAGAAGGGAGTGGCAGGAGAATGTATAATCCTGTGTATAATCCTACATACAATCCTATATTAGTGCTCTTTTTGTTTGGCTGTTTGAGCCGTTCTGACACACTCCTGACATTCCCAACCTTGTCTCCACGGCCTAAACTCCTGTCCCTTGAGCTGGGTTTAGCTGTGAGCAGAAATTGCACGTGGGGTTGGAGGAGCTCAGGGCGCGAGGCCGAGGCTCTGCAGTGGGGCTGCAGGGGATGCTCCCTGGGCTCCCCTGTCCATGCCCGTTCTTGTTCTCCAGCTTTTCCCTTGGAATGCTCTCAGTGTGATACAGGCGGTGTTGGGAGAAGCTGCTTCAGCACTTTCAGGGAGCAAATCCTTTGTTGCTGCTGGAGCCTGTGCAGCCCTGAATCAGGTGCTTGTGTTGGGCCCTGTCATTTGCTATTTAGCTCTGCTGAGTTTCTGCCGCATCAAGCTGAAACAAAATTATTTTCATCCCTGCAGTTAGTAGCTGGATGTAGTTGGATGAATTGAAATGACTTTTGGGGAGAGTCATCGAGGGGGAAAAAAGAGGCTCCCCAGGAGATGATGAAGGGAATGTGACTTAGGCTGATGTGGAATCCTCACAAAGAGGAAGCGGTGAACACAATGAGAGCTACAAATGTATTGATCTGTTTTATCTTGTAGGTGTTTTATGTTGTTTTAGGTATATCATGACCTTAATATCTGCATCCAGGAACAAGATGTTGCCTCTGGCTTTCACTGACAGCTGGTTTTCTTTTGATACATCCCAGAATCTTCCTGCTGATTCCTGCAGTATGTCAAAGGAGCTCAGCAGTCTGTTGCCCTCTCAAGACTTCACTCTGTTCACTGTGGCTTCAAGAGTCCTCCATTCTCTTGAAGTACAAGTACAGCCTCAAAAAAAGAATTCAAAAAAAGAGTCCTTAAATGTGCTGTTGGAACAGCTGATGATAACCCATGGGAGCTGCTGCTCGTGATCGTGTCCAGCAGTGGCTGTCGAGATAATATTGATGATCTAAATGGGCCTGGCAAACTAAAGATGTAAAACCTGGCCCAGAAGGCTCGTGGTTTCCAATGTGCAGACATCTGCCCCTCACTCTTAAGGCAGCCCCATCTCCACGAGAAGCCTTTCAACCTTTTCAAAAGGGCAAACAGTGCCTTGTTTAAAAAAGTGTCAAGTGATGTGCTTATTTTGGTTACAGCTCTTTTCTCTTTCTTGCTCGTGAGTTTCTCTAGGAAAAGCCCTTTCTTTGATAGGCTGTAATTAGTAAAGGTAAAGCCCACCAGCTTTTGAGTAATTTCTTAATGATTGGAAAAGATTGGAAAAGTGTGTCTGTCTCTCTACTCAGTCACTTTCCAAAAAAAAAAAATAAAAAAAAAAATCAATTAATATATATCAGAAGAAGCTGCAGGAGGTTGGAGTAGTTTTCTACAGCAGTTGAGCTCCCTGAGCCACATCCCACCCATGATTTTGTAGTGTTGCTTTCTGCTGAGCCACAGGAGCTCCCATCACATGCCCTGCTCATGATGGTGCCCACGAGGCAGGCCAGGCAGTGACCCCATGGAAACCCATGTGGGCTGCATGGATCTGATCCAAGGCCCCTGAGGTCAGCAGGAGCATTTCTGCTGATTTACTGAAGGCTCAGGCGCTTCAGATCTGTGCCTAAATACACAAACTACCAGCAACTGCCTCAGGGCACCGGGATTTGTGCTTTTGCTGGATAAATTCAAAGCATGAAAGAGCCCCGTTTGGAGGCTGTGGTACAGATCACTGCCAGCATTTACTGGATTAAGACTCAATTCTGTGATAAAAGCTATCAGTTCTGTCTGCCCTATCCCCCACACCATCGCTGTAGCATTGCTGCCACACTCCTGCATGCAGATTGCAGCACAAGGTGTGCTGGTTCTGACACAAAATCAGGATCAGCAGCAGCATTAACGTGCCATAAAGTGACCATAAACAAGTGTGAGGGTTGTGATGAGCAGAGTAAGAACCGTACCAGGTACGGGAGTGGTGGTACAAGGGCTGTTGAAGGACACTTGTGGCCATAATTCCTGCTCTGCAGTTACCTGAGCAGTCTTCCCTCTTCGTTGATCGCAGTTTTGGTACTTGTCTATGCCCAAAAGTTGCCCCTGGTTGGTGCTGCTCAGTGCTTCAGAGGGAGGGCGAGGGGGCAGGGCTGAATGGATGGAGCCCACGTTAGTGCAGCACCCACGGAGCCAGCACACCCCTGCTGGGGTAAAAGGCTGGTGGTACCAGGGCTGTGGTAAAACCTCCATCCTCGAGGCGTGTAAGGCAGACTAATTAGATTACAAACGAGCCAGAGCTGCATCCTGGGGCTGAACCACCTGATAATCAGTGCTTGCTTTAGCTGCTTGGACAGGAACCCAGATCAGGTACATTTGAAACAATTGCTTGAGTGAAAGGCTCCTCTCTTTCTCACTGTTTTAAGGACATTTGCCCCTACCTCTTTCCAGCAGCTGATCTCAGCAGAAGTATTTCCCTAAGGGAAAAGGAAACACAACCCTCGTAGTAGCTTCAAGGCTGATGGCAAAACTGTATTCATATCAGCTGCTGGAGGGGGAGTGAGGATGGGATTAAAAACAGAAAGGGACTGCATGGGAAGATTACTTCAGAAAGTCACTTGGGGTCTAAGTAATAATCCTAATAACCACTGCAAACAGTAAGTATTTTCCTCAGCACTGCTGTTGCTCTGCCAGCTGGGGGAATGTCACAAATATGCAGCTTAGAGTTTTTTTTTGGTAATAATAGAAACTGGATGTAGCAGGGAAATATAATCTCAAAGCATTTACTTATCTGAAAAGTGTCTCTGGTCCTGTAAAATAGATCCATGGAGGCACTGAGCTTGTATTTAGCATGTGCAGCTGAATCTGTGCTCTGGATTCACCCTGGTGGGATTTTTGTTTACACAACACCCATCTCTGTCTCTTCTGCCTTTCTCAGCAGGCATGTGTTGGTGTGAGAAAGATGCTTATTCCAGCTCACTTTGTGACAGCAAAGCAGACAGCAGGGTCTCCAGTGTCTCCCCATGTGATGAATTCATAAATGAGTGTTCACCCAGACACTGATCCCACAGCAAAGGCTTTCCAGGGATTTTACCTGGATGTGATTATGCATCAACTTCTTTCATTCCTTGCAGAGTTTCTGAGATGGATCTGTCACTCCTACCCATTCGTTTGTTTGAGTTTCAGATTAGAAAAGAGCTTTGCTACTCACTCACCCTTTAAGGAAATGGAAAGGGTGAATAAGTCATTGGAGAACTGCAAACTCAGACTGTCCCCGTGTCAGCTAAGGTCAAGCATCTCGAGTGCTTGGGATGAGAACTGAGGCTTTAAAGCACTGCTGCAAACACCTCTCAGGCACTGTAAGACTTTGGTCTTCTCTGTAATTCCCTTGCATTTCTTGTGAACCCAGGTTATTTGCTGATTCCATGAGTAACAGGTACAGGGCAGTGAAAAGAGCCTGAACATATTGGCCTTGTTCCCTGTCTCAAATTACATGTGAGAATATAATCAGCAAACCCTCTGATTAATGTGCACATTGAAAATTCTGAGAAGGAGAACTTTCTGTGCCATCCTGGGACAGTGTTTATCAGGAGGGGAACTCTATCCTTCCTGATAGGAATGGGGTTTTCTATTCAAGTGTTGCAAAAAGGGAAAAGAAGGGATTCGTGTTATTGAAAAAAACTTACTCTTCTGCTTTCAGTTTTCCTTCTTCCTCATTTCTTAATAACTGTGAGAATTCATTCCCAATGGCTCTGGGAGCTGAGGCTTAAAAACCCTGGAAATACCTAACCCTGCAATACTTCATGTAAAATTGTGGGATTTGGTGACAACCGCTGCGTCCAAAGGAGTTCTTGGGGCTGTGGGTTGGGGAGTGAAGAAAGGAAGGTGTGTGTTGAACTGGAGCTATTTGGTGCCTGATTTTGCTTTCTCCTACCTCAGCCCATCTTGTCTCCTGCCTTGCTGCTGCTTGGATAATTTGAGCTCAGTATCAGTGGTTCTGCCGCCTGAGTGGCCCCAGAAAAGCAATCGGCCAAGGCAGAGGGAAGGAGAACTTGAGGCAGCACTGCAAGAGCTCCCTTAGGTCCTGAGCCTGCCCCGGGTCTGGATGCTCCCCAGAGCAGTGGGGCTGAGAGCCCCTGGGCTGCAGTGGGTGCTTCTCTGGAAGCAGGAGCAGCTGAGCTCAATGACAGCTGCTGGGAACGTCAGGAGTTTACAGTGTTTGTCTTTGCTGCAGGCAGAATGTTAGCAGGTTGTAAATTCAGATTAGGTTTCCTCGAAGCTTGGGAGACAAATCCAGATCCTCTGTGTTGTGTAGTTCCATCCTGCTTTTATTGATAGATTTTTTTGGATTCCCCCTGCCTTTCCTAACCCCTTAAGTAGTGCTATTAAAATTCGGTGCTGGAAAAAGCAGTTTTGCCATGAGATCTATTAGGAGGGTCAGTGACTGACTGTGCCTTGAGCAGGGTTATCCAAACTTCACAGAAAGCACCTCTTCTTGCTTTTCTTTTAAAACTCACTGATGGGATACCTGAATCCTCAAGAGGACTGGTAATGTTAACACAGAGTTAACCACAGATATCAAAGCACTGGAAGATCCCAAAATACACTGGATTTCTTTTTTGGAAAAAACAAAGTCTAAAATACAGCTGACAGCATCCACCTCGTGCCTTGCAGCTGAGCCCTTCAAAGCTTCCTAAGGGATTCCTATTCCTATTGAAATAGAAGACAGCTGATTTTCCAGGGGTCTCAGGGAATTTCAGTTATGTAAGAAACACTACAAAAGATCAGCCCTTGAGCTGTTTTAGATCCCAGGACTCCTCACTGGCAATGGGGAGAATTTGTATAATATTGATGGACACTGAAGTCACCAAAATGTGCAGTTTTGGGGAAGCTGAATTTAGTCCAATTTGCCTGATAGAGGAGGTTTCAGAAATAGTGAAATCTGCCTCAGCTGCTCCCTATATTCAAGAAGCTTAAGCATTCTGGTTTGGAGGTTCTTAAAGGATTTTATTACTGCATTTTCAAAGTGAAATATTTCCATTTGTTCTGACATGTTATTTTTTTCCAAAGTCATTTCAAATAGACCAACATTCTGGTCTATGGGAAGTGAAAGGAAAATTGTAAGGAGCGAAGAGCAAGAACTGCATACCTGGAGTTCAGCTGTTCTGACATTTTAAAGGCTGTTTACTCTTTTTCTGCAAAAGTGGTTTCCTGAGGGCCTTTTTTGGATACACCATGAGAGAGAAGTGCCTGAAGGAGAGAGGGTGCTCTCAACATCAGGGTCTTTGCTTTTACTGATGATTCTTGCGTGGATGGCCCTTTGGAGTAGCTTCTGAGTGGGGACCAAATCCGCTATTAGCAGTAATTTATTACCTAATCACTTTAGTACCTAAATTCTGCAGTTGAGACAGGGCTCTCCTTTCCTGTTTACCTGGGCTCGTGGCTTGTAAAGGAAAATTTCTGTAGGAAGAGGTGGCCACAGAGAGCACTGGTGGACATCTGCTTGCTAGAGTGGGGTGGATCAGACAGGGATCCTGTGTGGAGCCCAGCAGGAAGCTGGAGCTGATTCCTGATCCCCATATTCCCTAAGCTGAGCCACAGCTACTCAATCACACTTACTCTGTCCGTGTGTTTTGCAAATTAAAGGATCACGTTTGAAAGCTGACACAGCTAACCAGGCCATCCTCTGTTCCACTTCTGGCTTCCCAGCTTTTAATGAGTAATGTTCTGCAGGCAGATGTGTTGTCCCGTTCCTTCAGAGCTGCAGTGAGATCTAGCAACTCATTTCATACAGAAAGATGAAAGGAAAAATATTTACTTAATAAAACAAATCTTGTTTAATTGCTGTGGTCAGTCTCTTGCCTGGGTTTTATGGGTTCCTGCAGCTGGCTTTAATCTCCTGATTTACTCTGGGAACAAAGGAGGAGTGAACGTAAATCGTGGCAGGAAGAAGCTGAAATGGAGTTTTGAGACTTACTGTAACGTGCAGTCCAGAAACAAGCCACCAGGAGAGCTTCCTTGGGTTTCAGGAGAGTCACCATAAAGGAATTTCTTACAGTGTGACCTTTACAGCCGGGAAAGTCAAGGGCTTCTGTTGGTCTGGGCAACTAAGGGAGGGTTAGCAAAGAGTGTGGAGAAGCACCGAGGCTCCGGAGAAGACTGACCAAAAGGGGTCAGCATTTGTTAAGCTGAAACTCCAACCTGACAGCTGCGAGGAGCCGAGGATTTACCGCGGAGGATGGAGCAGGAGCATCCTGTGGGGAGGCAGCGGTGCCCTGGCCCGGCTGGCGTGGCCACGGACCGCCTCGGACAGGAGTCCGGCCCCGCTCACGCCGAGCTGCAGCTGCCCCTGATGTTTGTGTTTGGAGGCCTTGGGAGGGAGAAGGCTCCGGCACAGCAGCGTGGGCAGCAGATGTGAGCTGAGGAGACTGCTCCAGGACTGCTCCCTGCCCTGCAGCCAGGCTGCTCCCAGGTCAAAGGACACAAGGGAAGAGCGTGGCATTTTTCGGGTGCACAGGAGGTGCAGGGCTGGGAATAACCCACGGAAAACAAACAGCCTAACAGGAAACAGAAGGTGTAGAGTCTGGAAAAATATTCCAGATATGGTGAAGCTCACTGATGATAGGAATTTAGTATTGGTTTAGCTGTCCTTTCCTTAGTGCAGCCCTGCCTGCCCAAGCTGCTGTGTAAAGCTTTGCTGGAGTGCAGTTTGTCCCCAGGTGAGAGGTACCTGCTGCTGCTGAGGGTAGGGCCCTGTTCCCCCCTCCAGCCATCACTTCTGCATTCCCAGGCACTGCTGCTTCCCTGATCTTGCACTGAGCCACAGCTCAACCATCCTCTGATGGATGCTGCCAGTTCAGCGTGCCCATGAGCCAGCTGGCATTAGTGCCGGGCTTAGGGGAGCCAGGGACCTGCACAGCTTCCCGTGCTGTCAGCCTGCCTGGAGCCTCAGAGCCTTCCTCTGCAGGTCCTTGTCTGTACACAGCACACCCAGGCAAAGCAGCTCCGCTGGGATCCGCATTCTGAGTGTGAATTCCTCTGGAATAAGAGGGGTGATGCTCTCTAGCATTAGCACACATCAGCAAAATCGTACACGGGAAGAGCTGTTGGGAGTGCTCAGCAGCCTGCCCTCTCTATAGCACTGCTGTAGGTAGCAGAACCCTTCCATGGCCATCGCAGTTTTGCAAGATTACAATTTAAATTTAAATAGGAAGCTATAATTTGAGCTCCTTAAATCGTAAGTCACATCTTCAGCTCTGGCTGTTGCTGATTCAGTTGCCTTTTGGTTGCTGTCTTTAATAGTTGTACAGTATTATGTCTAAATACTGCTGACATTTCTTGTAATTTGAGGACAGTGAAATGGAATAGTTGGATTTTCATCTACAGTTGATCAAAATGCAATAATTAGAAGCATCATTTCTAGGTTTGACATGTTAGGAAGGTGAGGTGCTAAATGGAAATCTTTGTATATAACTGACAGCTTCAAGTTGAAAATTAAGTATTTGCTTGGAAATTGCACATTTGCTGTGTGATTGTGTGGGTAAATAATTGCTTTTACTTGGTCTCGACACAAATTAAGTAATGATTCCTAGGTAAGCTGCTGGAGACTCTCTGTAATGGCTTTGAGATGCTGCTTGCTCTGCATGCCAGCAAAATCTTTTAATTCTCCATTTGAGAGATTTAAAGAGACAGTTATTTTGAGACAAAGCTGAGGCAGAGATTCCCGTGCTATGAATTAAAACCCCAGAAGTTCAAGCAAGAAAATCTTCCAGTGCTCTGGCTGCCACGTGTTCAGAGAGCTTGGAACCCCATCCAGACGGAGGCAGTCCTTTACCCGGTGAGGGCTGGAGCTGACCTCTGGTGTTCTGTGCTCTTCCTAAGGATGGGCTGTGCTCCATCTTCCCATTCAAGCTTTGCTTCTGTCAGGAGATCAAAAGCCGTGTGGAACTTCCAGCACACAGACAATCACCCTCAAACAAAGGAGCTGCTGCCCTCAGGTTTTGTGCTTACTTAGTTTTGGGCAATTTAGTGACACTCCCAGATGGTTGTTTAGAATAATGTTGGAGGGGAAGATTTTGGCTCTGCTTTGGGTGGAAGTCCACGCTGACAAGTTATGGCTGGTGGATGCTTGCAGGTCACTGGGCTGTGAGAAAAGCCCCTGTGTGAGGACAACTTGTGGATAAGCAGAAATAGCAAAGAGCTTCCCAACTGCACTGGGGAACCCCACACTGAGGAAACTTGGAGAACAGCCGTTTGTCCTCTCCATTTATTGTCACCCTACCCTCCAACCTTAAGTAAATGTGTTAAATGTGTAAATACTGTGAGATGAGGAGGGTAAATACAGGAAACTGTCAAGTCATTTGGCCTCCAGGTCCTTGGTCTTGGGATTTATTGAGGTAGTATAACTTACAAATTTTTATGTACGAAGTTGGCGCTATTGATTTAAAAAAATGAACATTTAATCACAAGCATACAACAAGGTCAACAAATCTTTGGTAAGTAATTAAATAGACTTTTCCTTGCTAGCACTCAAACACCAAGTAAATAAAAATTGAAGTGATGAAAATATTTGTAGCATCTGTGTACAGATTGCATTTGGAAGTGTGCGGGGCTCAGTTCTGTCTGACTTAATTCCGATTCCTCCATTGACCTTGTTATGTAAAACTCAATGCCCTTTTTAGAGGGAGAGTTGCAAATTGTGCTTCTGCATATTTATTTCGGAAGTTCAATCTTCTGGGTGTTCATACCCTAATTCCAGTCCTAAGTGCAATCACAACATTGATTTTTCTCACTAAACATAACCTACTTTACCCTGGGATGGAATTTTTTTTTAATGGGCTTTATATAATGGCATATGTGAAAACCACTCAACTTAATGCCCCATCCTGTAGTTAATTAACAAAATGGCATTGTAGCCGTGGTCTCTCGTCCTCTGGCAGTGTGTATGACCACTAACCTTGGCCATACACGATGTCCATCCTAATTAACAGGAGCCCAGGTATTGACTGTGTCAAGCTTCATGGTGGAAAGACCAATTTGCAGCTGCTGACAGCGTTGTAATTCTGTTGAAAATCCAAACATGGGAACCTCATTTTGAGTGGTGTTTTGTCATTTCAGAGCCTGTCTCAAGGAAAGCTGAACAAAGTATAAACTTTGATGAGTTTTTAACTTCTCTCCAGTTGCTAAATTGCAGTGTCCTAAAATACATCCAAACATCTCCTAAAATACAGATTGCCATAGACATGCTGCTGGATTTACACAGCTTCAAGATTGGCAGGAGTGTTCTATAAATACTGAAACATTTATTTATTGTTCATTTATTTGAACTGCAATATACTGGAAAACTTAATGGGACCTAAAGCTTTAATGAACCTTCAGCAACAAATTTGGTTCTTCCTTTGCCTTTCCTGTTTTTGTTTCTGAGTAATTCAGCTGAAGGCACTAGAGATTCATCAGGCTACTTTTACAAGAGCAAGGCAGGAGTCTGTAAAGCTCTGTGGTGTTTCATGTTGCAAATGAGAGAATTAATCATTTATGCTTTTATACTGAGAAGAAAAAAAAAACCTTTTCTTTTTCAATGCCTTAAATTAATTGTGTTTTGTTGGAAAACTGCAAGAAGACAAGTACTCTCAGTCATTCCTAAGAGCAGCTTTTGAGTGTTTTATTGGCTGAAGATGCAAAAAGACCAGTTTTTTAAAGAAACGTAGTGCCAAGTCCTCATAAATGTCAACAAGATACCAACATCTTGCTAGAGGATGATTTCTGCTCAGTAATGAACATTTTGTGTTGTAAAAGTGTTTTAGAAAGCTGTGATTTTAAATTTAGCCTCTGTGCTGTGGTGAGGCCAGTCCCTGCTGGGAGAGGCTGTGGTGGCCACGCTGGTGGTGTGGAGTCCAGCAGCCCTTTCCCTTCTTCATCTGAGGGTGACTCCCAGCCACTCACAGGGCTGGGAACCCCTGAGTGCATCCTCCTCCCCACACACTCATCATCCCTTTGTCCCTCACTCTCTTCAGAAGAGAAAGGCTGCATAACTTTATCTTCCCCATTCGTGATACAGCTGAGGATCAGCAGTTAAACATTCCGCACCCAAATAACGCCTTTGCTGGGAATTCTTTGTAAAAATGCTCTTTAATTAGCAAGTGTTCTGTAATTAACCTTCCACGAAGTTGTTGCTGATGTTATTAGCATCAGTAGATAAATACAGTTGGCTTTTCCACAGGGCATAACAACTAAGAGTGGCAGAAATCTGCATCCTGTAAGAACATCTCTGGGTTACAAGGTCTTGTCTTAACCAACAGCTCTGTTCTCTCCAGGCTGGAGATTTCAAACAGAAATGTCCTTGGGAATCTGTAATAAAGAGGAAATTGTCAGGCAGAGGAGCAGCAGTCCACTGATACCCAGAATAAGATAATCTAGAATGAAAACGGGTTACTGAAAATCCTCCTGTGGAGCGTGCTCTGTGCAGTGATGAGGCACAACTTTGTCTTGATACAGACAAACGTTCCAGACTCTCCTGTGTCGGGACAAGCTTCTCTTTGGAAAAAAAAATAATTGCCTGAACAGAGAAAAGAACCTCGAGTGCAGGTTTTCCTACAGGTTCAGTTTGAATCCTAACTCCAGCCTGCTGCTGGCAGAACAGAAGGCCGTGCCCAAAAAATGTGATGTTGCCATAGGTCTGCATTCGTGCTATCACTCTCTTATTTACTGATGGATTAGAAGTGCATCTAATGCTTACCTTGAAACCCATCTACTGAGATTCCCATGCCTGAGCTGCATTCAAAGATCCCAGTCCTGAATGAGTCTTGTAAACCTTTTATGACTGCTCTTTCCAACAGGGCAAAGGTGAAGAAAGGAGTGAACATTCTGGGTGCAAAGACAAGTGACCCCCGGCAGTGGGACGTGCAACAAGAGGTGGGCAATGGTGGGAAGCACTCGACCACCACAGTTATTTGTCAGAGGATAGCCCCAAGTTCAAGGAACAGGTATGAGACCTCGTCTTCTTCGGCACATTAAACTCATTTATGTCCATGATACCATTCAGTGCTTGAAAGACTTAAGGGTTGTATTACCACTGCTCACAGCTATTAAAGCTGTAGCCTGGAAATCTGGAGCCACTCATGTTAACTGTGGTACCATCTGCTGATCTACAACGGGTAATAAAATTCAGCAGTTCAAATGAAACAAATTAATAGAATAGACCTACGTTGGGGGTGGAGGGTGGTGTCATTTTGGCAGGAATATGAATATTCTTAATTTCAAAGGGTTTTACCGAACCTTTAGTTTTTTGGGTTGATAGTTTTGACCTTGTTTCTCTGAATGTATCACAGCCACTGTGGCTGGTTCATCAAGCAAGCAGTGAATTCTTCTGCAGTGAGCCACTGTACAGGGTAATTCAAACCTCCCAGTGTCTCGTGTGCAATACAGAAGAATTCACTTTGGCAAGCAGTTGCTTCTTCCTGAGCTGGAGGTTCCTTTGACCTGCTGGTGAGTGTCTGAGGCAAAGCCCTGTGGGCAGCACTGGGATGAACTGGGCTGCCAGTGCCTGCCTCCCTGTTTGCTGTGTTTTTAGGAACTTGGTCTGGCTGTGCCACAGCACAAAACCAGGGCTTTCTCCATAAGCAGGACTGTCTTCCATGGTGCACAGTAAAGTTGTGTCTTTTCAGTGGAAATTATTTTGCTCCTCCCAGGCTTCGTCTTAATGAATTCTCCCAGCACTGCTGTACATTAGTCCATGCAGAGAATTTCCCACTGTAGAGATCCAAACAGTGCTTCCCCAGCACTGTGATTATTGTTAGCCCCAAACCTGGGCTCTTTGAAGAGCACCATGAAATCTTTGGTGGATGCTGGGTTGGTTATTGCTTTGTACAACTCCTTCAGGCACAGAGAACCTGAGCAGATTTTAACTTTTGTATTCTGTGCCCAAATACTGGACATGTGTAAAGTTTAGAAATTCCTCTTGCATGAGCAGCTCCTGATGAGCTGATTGTCTGATTCAGTGTATTTCCACTTGGTGACTGCTCTCTCCCTGTCTTTATCTCAATCCTGAGCCTTTAATTCTATTATTTCTCCCTGTCCAGCTGAGGAGGGGAAAGATGGAGCTGCTTTAGTGGGCACCTGGCATCCAACCAGAGTCAACCCATTTTGGGACTGGTAAAGGGAAAGGAAAAATATATTATTTGAGGCTGCCAGGAGTAAAAACTAAACCAGTTTGAAAGGGAGGACACAGCTTTAGAACAGCATGTAGCTCTGAGCAGATTTGCAACTGCAGAACCATAATAGTCAGGTTATCAAACCCCACATTAAATCTCCTCAATCCAATTTGCATGAAGTCTAATTAACCCATAAAAATATTTCTGGCACTAATTATGCAAATAAAACCCAGTGTTTTGATTAATGCCTCTCTCATTTGTGTATGTAAATAGTTGCTGTCTTCTGAAAGCGTGATGAGCCTTGGTTTGAGTGAAATGTTGGTGTACAGGGAAGAGCTGGGTAGGGACGCCTGGGGGTGTGTATGGAGATCCTGGAGGGAAAGCACACGGTGTAGTGGGCATTACTGAGGTTCTGAGTGTCACTTGGAGCCCTCTGCACGGAGCACTAGTACTCTATTAAGCTAATTTAATTTGGTGGAGAACTGCACGTCCCTAATGGGATCTTCCTGTGCTGCCACCAGCTCTTCCAGGCTGGTTCAGCAGTGCAGTCCGTGGAGGGGATGTGCAGTTCTGTGCTGAGGTCAGTGTGGGTGTGAGGTGCAGTTCTGGAGTTCCAGCACCAGCACTGGCTCATCCTCCCTGCAGCAAACTCAGCCAGCTCAGAGGTATGTTGGTTAATTTGTGTAGTAGAAGGAGCTTTCCACTGTGTGTGCTCAGGAACCTCCCTGCTGCACCATGGAGAACCATTGCCCTCTTTCCCCTTCATACCCCTAGAAACACGTGCCCAGACTCAATAAAAGTACTCATTTTTGTTTCCATGTTGCTTTTCCTTTCTTACACATTTCTCTGTCGTTAGTGTATGGATATAATCACACTGTAAGCACTTTGAAACAAGCAGTGTGAGTCTGTGTGCAACAGCACCTAACACCCTTTCACATTGTATAAATAATAGAACACAAGAGGTATTTTAGATACATCACATCAGTAATTGTTTACCATTACCTTTTGAGAATTTAAGTGGGTCATGCTTCTTTACTTTTTTAAGAAATACTTCGTGGTGCTGAAGCCAGGAGCCAGATCTTAGCTCAGATTTATTCAAAAAGGCTTTGTAACTATAGCAAGTAACTGCAAACAGCTTGAAATCAGCAATGTTTGTGTGCCTCATAATGCAATTTCTGCTGAGATTCAAGTAGCTATTGATGAGGATAACAACAGTGTTGATTAGTGAAAACAAGCCTTAGACAACTGCTTGCTTGCTTGTTTCCCTTTGTTGTTTCTGCTTCTGGAAGTTTGATGTGTGTGCTTGGGGTAGACAAAAGGCTATTTTTGGTTACTACTGGAACCGGTTCCATATCTCAGGATTGCCTCTGTTTGGTTGCAGCCTAAGGCTCGTGTGGGTGGTTTCTGAGGTACCACACTGACCTGAGAGCAGCCCCAGCAGAAGGGCTCCTGTCTGCTGTGTCGTTTATTCTGGGTTTGCACCACAGGGGAGGAGAGCTGTCCCAAGGCAGAGCAAGGGCTATTTCTGTCATTTGTTTGGGGTTTTCTTCTAATATAGCAAACCTCTACCTGCTGGCTTGCTGTCAGCTGTGGGGATGAGAAAGGTGAAGGGTGGGAGCAAGGAGGGTAAGGGGAATTTCTTAGGCTGGCTTCTCTGCCAAAGCCAAAGCACCAGAGCATCCTGTAACTGCAGTCTCAGGAACTCAGAACTGGCTCTGATCTAGGCCTAACTCCTCTTGCTCCTGCAAACCTGGAGTGCCCTGGAACAAGCTGCCCTCAGTCTGCTCTCGGGCTGACATTTCTGGCCCTGGACTGGCACTTTGTATGTGGGGGAATGGAGTCACCCAGCGCTTTGGGTTTCTGTCAGCCGGGCAGAGCATCTGAGTGCGGGGAACAGAGAGATTTAGAAAAGAACTGACATAATGGAAAACTGCTGTGATGTAGCACTTTATCCTCTTGGCCTTGAACCTTTGGAGAGGCCTGTGGGCTTACGGCTCTGCAGCCATCTGTCTGATAAAGAGGCAGGCTCGGGAAGAGTGCTTCCAGATGTTGTGTTTGTCTTTCAGGCCGGGTCACAATGACTTCTTCCCTCTCGCCACATGTGCGCACGTTCTGTTGGATTGGGGCTGTTGTGGCTGTCTGTTCACACTGTCTGGGCATCACTGGAAACAGTAATGATATTAGGAGGCTGTGTTTTGTATCATCAGGATGTGGAGGAAAGCAACAAAGCCACTGCAGATCCCTCCCCTGTCTGGTAGCACCATATGCTGCCGAGGGATGTCGGTGAAATGAATTCTCTTGTGATTGAAAAATAAAAGGAAAGTGTGTATGTACAATGTGAGTCAGGCTTGAAAAAGTGTGAGCCATGTGGAGTGTGTCTGCCTGTACCAGAACACAGCCAGTCTGCACCCAGCATGGGAACAGACAAGAGTAGTCACACATTATGAGCAGGGTAGGTGTTATTAATTATTTCAGAATCTGGGTCATCCTGCCCTGGCAGTTTTGGGTCAGAGTGGCTTGCAGAGCTCAGCAGAGTGGCAGTGGTGTCTGCTGACCTCAAAACCTTGCAGCCTGAGCAGAGAGCACGATTCCCACAAGGATTCAGAGGTTTAGCGCTTGTGGGTCAGGATTTTTTCATGCCAGTTGTTTATCCTTTTGACTGATAATCAAGGCAGGAGCAGAGCTGAGATGGCACATGCCACTGCTGTAGGTGCTTGGGAAGTTGTACACATCTTCAGGAGGTCACACCTGTGTGTGCAGGGACTGAGCTGTACAAACTGTGGAGATATTTTGGGAGGAAGACACCAGCAATGGATGTCTTAGACCATTAAACCCTGAAACAGAAACAATTTCCATTCATTTATGGGAAATGAACGTCTGAGCAGGCATTATATGTAGATATATGAGCCGAAGGAGAGCTCAGGAGAATCTCCATTCTTCATTGGATGTGGGGAGAAACACCGTGACAAAGGATGAGGAGAAGGCTCAGGTACTAAATGCCCTCAGTGGGGCCAAATGAAGCCTCCATAATTCAAGGAAAAATTGGGAAAAGGGCCCAGGGGTTTTGGTTGGCAGCTGGCTGAACATGAGCCAGTGGAGTGCTCAGGTAGGGCAAGAGGAGATGCCTCAAATTGCACCATGGGAGGTTTAGATTGGACATGAGGAAAAAATTCACCACTGAAAGGTTGTCAGGCACTGGAGCAGGCTGCCCAGGGAAGGTGTCCCAGGAGGTATTTGAAAGACAAGTGGATGTGGTGCTTGGGGATGTGGTTTGGTGCAGACTTGGCCGTGCTGGGTGAATGGTTGGACTCAGTGACCTTAATTAAAAGTCTCCCATCCTCACCAAGTCCGTGATTCTGGCCTTTTGTTTGGAGCATTGTGCAAATTTCAGTGCAGCCCTTTAGGTTGCTGGCAAATTACTGGTGCAGCCCTGGGAGCTTCCAGAGTGAGTCATTCTTGTGCTGTGCATCTGTCTGCTCCCAGTGGCACTGGGGAATGTGTGTGTGGTGTCCATAGCTGCATCAGGAGTTAGAGCTGAGCCTTTCCCTGCTGCCGTAAAGATCCCTTCCCTCCCTGCTTTCTCATCTGATTTCCCAAATAACTTCTCTTTGCCTGCTGTCCTTGTCCTGTGAGGTTTCTCTTTGTTAGGATGCCCACTCCAGGTCAGGTGAGGGCACAGATGTCTCCAGTGTGCAGCAGAGGTGCCGGAGCCATGCTGGACATCTGCACATACGGATGAGGCTCAGCCAGCTGTGCCGAGGAGCAGTAGCTTTTCTAGGGCACAGAGGACTGGGGTTGGGAGGTGGCTTCCCAAAGGAGCCTTTCATGTGGCTCCTGTTTCGCTGCTTTGAATGTCAGGAGTGTTTATTGAAGCCCTGAGCCCGGAGGGAGGATACGAAGGATGTCTCTGGTGTCTCTCAGGAATAGCTGCTGCGGGAAGGAGGCGGCTGCTCCATTGTCTCTGGCTGCTGCAGTGTCTCAGGGGGTGTCTGCACAGACTGTCTTGGGAGGGAATATTTGTTTCTAGAGCTGCCTGTGCCCTGTGTGGCTGTGGGATCAGGGCAGCCTGTTGAACCTCGTGCATCCTGAGTGGCTCTGGGTTACTGGGCAGCCCTCACTCACCTTACGGAGAAGTGAATTCCATGGGAGCCCTCGTGGACAAGGACCCTTACAGAGCCCAAAGGACCCCTTCTCACTCCTTGCAGGACTGCAAGTTCAGAAAGATACCATTAGAGATAACTAGCAATTGTGATGGCAGCAGCACAGGTCTGGGTGGTGCTCCTGCAGCAGCTGCCCCGTGCAGGGCCGGAGCGCTGGCCCTGCCAAAACCCGGCAGCACCGTCAGAGCAGCCCCTGCATCCAGCACAAACCGTGCTCTGCTGCTCAGCAGCAGCAATCCCTCCTCTCCAACAGCCTGACTGAGAAAACAAACTGCCTCTGCACGAGTGGTGGGCAGGATAATAACGGAGAAGTATTTTCTTCCTGATCAGGTATTTCGCAACATTCTCTCTTCTGTTGGAAATTCAAAGCAGGGGGTTGTGATCTCATGTGAGGTTTTTGAAGGCCAGTTGTTAGGTGCTGTTGAAAGGAATTTTCTTGTTGGATTTCGACAGAACCTCTGTTAGACTTAGTCCTCACCATTCAAAAATTACATTAATCTTTATAGATAACTTAAAATAGTATTAGCCAAGGAGTAAGGCATGCCCATGAGTTTTTTTTATCTAAGAGAAGAAATTAGAGATGAGTAGAAAGTAGAAATTAGAGACGAGATTAAAAAATGCATTAAAGAGATCTACCCATGATCTCTACAGAACTTTCAGTTGCAATAATTATTCTTTTTTTTATTTTTTATCGCCTTTGGAGTTCCTGTGTCTGTTGGGAAGCAAAAGGTATGGAACTCCAAGAGAAAGGTCATTCTTCACATATTTCTTGCCCAAATGAAAGCATTAAATTTGTTTGCACAGCAAATATGTATAGTTTGGAAAAGCTTTTTACATGCTTATCAAAACCAAGTGCTGGAGGCTCAGTCAAAGCCTGCAGTAACCCAGCCTTGCTGAGAAAGCTGCAGCCAGTGCCTTCCCTGCTTTCCAGGCAGGTTGGATATATTGTTTTATTTCATTAGAATGTAAATAGAGAAGAGCCCACACAAACAGAATAGATGTGCAATCATGGAATAATGGGACAACAGCTTTCCAGTCATTCCAGATTGATGGACAGGTTCAGTAATAACTGCTAACTCCTGATGTCCAGGGTGAGAGGATTTTCTGGCTCTCTGACAAGGTAATCATTTCTCAAGAGCGACCTGCAAACACACAGTCTGCTTTTCAGCTTTCACTTAGGCTTGGGAACGTGTTTTGAAGCACTCCTGGAATATGCAGGAGGAAAGGCTGCCCATCCCACTGGCATCCTCTGCCCCACACTGCTGCCTTCTGGCCCCTTGCACACAGCAATCCCCATTGTAATAACCTGTAATTCACAGTGAAGTTATCCACCAGAATCTTCTCCTGATGCAGCATATTCGTGGGCTGACACTTCTGCTCCTTTTCTCTTTGCACTTTAAATCTCCTTTGGGGCAAGGTCAGCTCTTACTTTTGTGTGCCACTGTTTGGATGGTTTAGCAGCTATTGTAATGGAGCCTTCCTTGTGATTTGGAGGCAGTGGAAGATAAGAGACAAAAGATGCAGAACTGGGGAGGAGGAGTCTGTGCGTGTGTATTTTTTCTCATCCTGCCTTTGAAGCAGAAACATCTGCTGAAAGCCACAAACAGCTGAGTTCAGCAGTACCACATCACGCTGCCAAGCAACTCTGCTTCCCTCTGTAACTTTCACAGCAGAGGAAATAAATCAGTCAGGCAATAAAGAATGGAGCAAATTTAGGAAAAAGTGCCAAAAGCCAAACCTTTCAAGAATAAAGTGAATAAGAACTTTGTTAGTATTCGGCGAAGCAAATTGAAATATGTTTCTTAAACATGTAAACCCTCTGTGCCATTGCTGCTTGAGGAATTTTGTAATAACAAAACTCCTCTGAGCTAAAGACACTTAAAACTGGTGGGGAGAAACCTCTAGAAAGCTGGCTACAATATAATAAAAGACAATTAGATCATTTAAAATATTTTTTCCATCCAGTGTCTCTGTCAGATCAGTCACAGCTGACCAACTAACAGTGGTGAAGTATCACCATGGATCTGAAACCTTTACATTCCTTACACAAAACACCATATATTAGACAGCTGAACCATTTGTTTCTGCACTGGCTTACTGAGATTTACTCTTCCAGTCAAAGTTACTTTGGTTTGATGTGTTAACTGCCTATTTAAAGTACAGATTAAAAAAAAAAAATCTCTATTTCTTGTTACATAGTAATGTGGACTGCTCTGTGAAACAGGTGGAAAATTATAACATAAATGTTAAGTCTTTGGTGTAAATCTTACAAGTTAAGCAAGGCTGTTAAGAAAACCAGTTGGTAAGTGCTGACGGGGAGGATTTGGGGATGTGCTGCTGGTGCTCTCCTGCTCCCCGCTGGCAGCAGAGCCGTCCCTGCAGCCCCCATTCCTGCCTGCCCTTCTGCTTCAGATCATTAAGTTGTGTTCCCAGCTGCTTCCTTGTACACCTGCAGCAGGGGATGGTCAAACATGGCACAGTTTGATCTGTCAGGTGGGGTTGGTGCATCACTCCAGGTGTGTTTGCTGCTCTGAGGCTCTCACATCTCAGGCCTCAAGAAAACCTTGCTCCTCTCCAGTTATCTCTGTAGAAAAGTGTTGGGAATTGCTGGGCTCTTGTCCTGCCGCTCTCCAGAGCTTTTTTGTGTTCCATGCACTCCTGTCTGTCTCCATCCACCTGCTGTCCCTCTGCTGGAGCAGGCAGGAGGTTCATTGATTGTGCAGCAGGGTCCCAGCACATGACAAACATAATAACAAATTATCACATCCCTTATCTGGTTAGTTCCCTATCTCTGCCTGCAAACACTTGAATGGATCCTTTGTAGGCTGACACAGAGATAATGGGAATTTGTTGCATAACTGGGAGCAGGCCCCATGAGCAGTGCCTCAGAGTGCAGGAAGCAGCAGCATTACTGCTCTGCAAACACTCCCAGCCTGGGAGCACTGTTAGCAGAACAACAGTTCATGGAATTCAAGCTGGACAGAACACAACTCAGCAAAACCCAGGGCTTCTCACATTCTCTGAGGATGGATTCCATTCAGCTTCGCCCTGCACGTTTTACACAGTAAAGCAGGGATAATACATGACCTTTTACAAGCTTAGGAAGTAAAAATCTCTGCCTGTTATAGAAAAAGCAACTCCTGTAGTTTAAAGAGCTGTCTTGTATCAGAGATCATTGCTGTTCTCCACACAACTCACCCTTGAAAGAGGAGTTATTCTATTGGCTTCTGTAAGTCATCATTTGCAGATCATAATTTATCTGCAGCTCAGGCTGCAGGGAGACCTCTGGTATTTCACGTTCTGGGAATGACAGAAGATCTCGGGTTTTTTCACTGTCACTTCATGGTGAATACCAGCAAATACTGACATTTTAAAAGGCAGCCTTTTATTTTCAGAGCTGTGCAGCCACAGTCCCTTAAGTGTAAATCAGTGTTGGATTTGTGTTGCACTGTGTCAAGGGCTTGTACAAATCACCTGCTCTGAGCTGGGGTTTGTTCATGGATTGGTGGCTTGGAGGGGACATAGGAAGTGTTTGGAGGATTCTCTACATTTCCTGAAAGCTTAGCAAGGTAGAGCCTGGCTGCTCTTTTGAAAGGTGGTAAATGTCTGTGAATGCCCCAAAAAAGGTCAAATCCTGGCTAAATAAGTCCCTGGACTCCTGTTTCTTTGAGTAGATGTTATGGAGCATTAAGATCTGTAAGCACATCCTTCTGTAGTGCTTTCAAAATTAGGGATGAAAAAACAAATGGGAGTAGCAGTGTTAAACAAGAGTTGCTAATGGTTTTTGATGCACTTTTTCCTTAAGCAAGGCAATCCAATACTTTTTCTTGGAAAAATCTGTGATGTGTCCCTGTTGCTTGGGAGGCTCAGGATGAGGAGTGTCAAGGACTAGATTGAATCAGTCCATGTCCACTGGAACAACGTAGAGGGGTTTGTCCCACAGTCATTCACAAAAAACTCCTACAGCTTTGTTGTTACTGCTTTACCAACATGCCAGTAATTTCATGGAGAAGTGAGTTTATTAAAGAAAACCAAGATGTTTGTTGTAGAGAGGCTTTTGGATCGATGAGTGCTGAATTCCTGATGGCTTGCCAGGAATTTCAGTCCCAGTTAAGTTTCCAGGGAAGAAACCTCAGCTTCATTGAAGCAATGGCAGAATTTCCTTTGCAGACTGAATTTCACCCCAAGTTTAGAACAAATTTTGACTCTTCTCTCCTTTCTGTTCTCTGATGTACAGCTCAGAAAACCAGGTAATCTCTTTCCCATCCAGGGCTGTGACAACAGCTTCCACCCTCCCCTCCCATGTGTACACCTTCATACATGATGGTAATTATTACAAAAAGGAGTTTGAAGTAGCACCCCATTGATTTTTGGCTTCCATGCTACAGATTAATGGACTGAGCTCGCACTCTTTGTAATCACACTGGTAGAAATTCAATAATGACTGCCAGAGTACTCAAGTGACCTCAGACACTGAATTCATCCCTATTTCAACTATTTTTAATGAGACTGGCATGTTTAGCAGTGCCATCACATGGTTTGGAAAGCAAGGTGCCCTGTCAACCAAAGCATCACTGATGGGCCAGCTAAGGAGAATTTCAGTGTTTGCATCTGTTCTCTTACCCAGAGTAGGTCACAGTGTCTGTGTGGCATGGAATTCATTCACTGGAATGTACTGAGCAAAAGAAATCTGTGATGTGTGTGATCTGGATGCAGTACTCCACTAGAACAAGATTTCAGCCAAATCAGAGCTCAGCAAGTACCACTGACAATCCCCAAAGTAGCAGAGTCTCTCTGCTTAGTTTAGCAATTGTTCACTTAGGTTTGGAGGCTTTAACTGCATGTGATTATCATTTCCTGTGGCATTTTTGTCATGTCTGAGAAAGTGCAGGAGCATGGTGAGGCTCTCCACTTGGAGATGCTATTTGTCAATTTTTATCTTGAGAAATGTCCAGAGATTTAATGGGACTGGGAAGGAATATTTAAAAGCTGAATCTCTTCCTTGCTGTGTATGTTTGGCTGTCTGTATGTGGGCAGTTCCACAGTTTGGTTATGCCTGCTGTGATTTCCTCACCAGCTGTAAAACCCCGGTACATTACAGATAAACATTGTTTAAATGCAGGGTAAATTCCCAACAGAACTCCTGGAAAAGTTAACCTGGAAATGTCACAGTAAGTGCAGGGGACGTGACCACTCAGAACTGGCCAGAAACTCCCGGAACCACCCAAGAAGGGGATTGTTACCATCTTCTGTTAATCAAAGCTGTGTTAATTATTTTGACAGGCAGCCTCTCCTGTTCTCTGCAGTATTTGTGGGGCTGGTAGAGTTGCTGAGGTGAGATGAAACACAGAGTCATCAAACATGATATAATTACCACGTCCCTCAGTGATGCAAATCAGCAGAGATTTGTTGTGGTTCACTGTGGATCACACATTAATTCATCGTGTGGGTTTATTAAACAAAAAATATCCCACAAGATACCCAGAGTCACAGAGCAGCCTGCATTTAGAGCAAACCCAGGACACTCGAGGGCAAGTGGCTTTTACGTGTTGTGCATAAATAGGCTCTGACTTTTTAAATGTTGGAAAAGTATGAACTCTTCATCACCATCTGCTCCCAGAGGATTCCTGATTTCACTGGCTTTGCTTTGACCTCGACAACTGGTTTTGAAGAGATGTGTCTGTAATTGGCAACAGGAGTTAAGACCCAGCTCTCAGGACAAAGAAATAACCAGGTTCTGAATTTGGAGCCTGATTCATCGTTCAGTGAGGTCTAGGGAAGAATGTCCATTAGCTTTAACATTTCTGTGTTTGTGTGAATATATATCTTTAATTTAGGTCACACACTCTTGACTCTGGAGCAAGAACACAGCGGGGATGTGCATGAGCAAGAGAGTCCTTCCAGGCCCCAGAGTTGGGGCACCACCCACACGTGGGATGGAGAGATGCTTTAACCCCCAAAGTGCACTAAATCATTTCTATTCTATTATTTGCCATCTTTCCTGTGTTTCCAGTTTTCAGTCCCCTGTGTACATGTGAGAGACAGAGCAGAGTTTCAATTTCAGTGACACTCTCAAGATAAACCCCAGCTTATGTGGAGTAAGCAGCTGACTGAAGTATTTATCAGGCTCTATTATAGCTGTTCCTGCCTGCTGGAAAATTATTCACAAATACACAAGCATGACTTCATTTTGCCAGGAAGCAAGACCATTAATCCTGCCTACTTTGAAGCCACGTCTTTTGTGGACTGTGGTGGGTAACTTATCTGTTCAGATTACTTAGATTGTTGGAGACTTCATCCCTTTGTAATGTTAATGACTGCTGAATAGCTCAGCCCTCCATGAGAATTTTTTCTTATATTTAAGACTATTTTTCTTTTCCATCTTAAGTTTTTTCTTGTATTTTCTTACATTTGACTGTGCTTAGTTCTAAATTCTTGCATTTCTTATTTTATTATGTATTTAAATTTTTTTTATATAATAAATCCTCTCAAAGGGGGATTTGGTTTCTAAGGAGTTAATTGCTGCGTGCTATTTTACTCATGAGCCAATTGAATCAGATAATTTGCTGTTTCCTGAGTAATGTCAGAGAGTGTACAGAAAGATCTTTTGTTCCACTGAAGATGTTAAAGAGGGTTGGAGGATTCCTTTCTCTGCAAATCCTTTACATGAAAGATTTACAGTATGTACGCTCCAAGATTTGGAAATGCTGCTATTTAAGCATCTACACGTGTAATTAGTCACTAATTGTTAGCAGCTCGTACTCTCTTTAGCTTTTTTATTAGACCTGTTCCAGATATCGCTGAGATCAGATTCAGGAGAGTGCATAAACCCTTCAGTTTTATAGCTGCTGCTGGTTTTTCACCTTAAGCAGGGAAAGATGGAATTTTCCAAGGCACTGGGGTGCCAGGGTTTGCACCCCTGAAGTTCAAGAGCTTTTTGGTGATTGTAGCCCCCAGCTCCTTTCTGTAGGACCCCAGCCTGGTCTGTGCTCCCCTGGGGACAGCTCCACCTCCCTTCCCAGCAGCAGCTCCCTCATTCCACACGTACAGAGCACAACTGCACCCCTTGGAGGAACCTCTTTGCTTCCACCTTCTCCGTGGGTCAGTGTTGCTGGTTTTCTTACTGGACACTGGCAGCCAAAATCCTGCTGGAGACACCCTGGGAGGACAGGATGAGCACGAGTGATTGTGGGGATCAAGGATGAGGAGCAGCAGCTCTGGAGCTCTGGTTATGGAGTGATTGTGGGGATCAAGGATGAGGAGCAGCAGCTCTGGAGCTCTGGTTATGGAGTGATTTTGGGGATCAAGGATGAGGAGCAGCAGCTCTGGAGCTCTGGTTATGGAGTGATTTTGGGGATCAAGGATGAGGAGCAGCAGCTCTGGAGCTCTGGTTATGGAGTGATTTTGGGGATCAAGGATGAGGAGCAGCAGCTCTGGAGCTCTGGTTATGGAGTGATTTTGGGGATCAAGGATGAGGAGCAGCAGCTCTGGAGCTCTGGTTGTGGAGTGATTGTGTTGGATCACGAGGAGCAGCAGCTCTGGAGCTCTCGATATGGAGCTCACAGGAGCCTTGGCTGCAGCCTGCCCCTGTTGCTCACAGTGCAAACACACACTGAACGCTGAGGGCAGAGCTGGGGCTCCCCATCCCAAGGCTTTTCTGAGCTCACCCGTGCCCTGGTGATTCCCTCAGAGGCCGTGCAGGTTAGCACTGAACTCTGCACTGGGCCACCAGAGCTGGTGTTCTTTGGCTCAGCAGCGAGGATCTGAAGAAAAACAAGAAGCAGGGGGCTAATTAGCTGGGTCACCAAGTGCTCAGGCTTGGCAGGGGTGCTGGGAGCAGAAGGACTTTGTGAGGAGGATGGAAAGTGAAGAGATGCTTGTCTGGACCAAACCTCTCCTGAGCCTTTAAAAGTTTTCTGTCTCTCATTAAAATCAAGTGTAGATGATGTGGGCATTCCACTTTCTGTCTTCTGTGTCTCTGTACTGCTCTTTTTAAAATCTTAATGCTTCTGACTCCAATAGCCAAAACATCTCAATTATTGTCACACTCCAAGTAGCTCAATGATAATAGTTCTCTACAGGGAAAAAAGTAGTTTAAGTGAAAGAAAGAGATTATTAGATGCAGGAAAAATATGTCAGCAGTCATTCTCTCTTTGCTAAGTAGATGTAACTTAAATTTTAAAAGAAAGTGTTGAAATTACTGCTCTTCAAAGGGAATCCAAAACTATAATGGTTGTTCTTTTTTTAAGGAAAGTCACATTTCTCCTGGGGCTAATGCCATAAGGTTCTTTGTTTGTACTGAGAACAGCAGAGTGCTAAACAAAGAATAAAGATTGATGTTATTAGAGGGAGATCTGTGCACTTATAATTTCATGGTTTATAGTCTACCGTTCCTGGTGTTGGCTCCCTTCCATGCATTTCTACTCACCGGGCTATAGAAGCAGAGTTTCCACGTTGCCATCAGTCAGTGACAGCATTTTGACATTTGTCCAAGGTTATGTAGACATCTAACCCCAAATTTGTTTCTGTTGATACCTGAAAACTTAGCTCTGCAAGTCTGGAACTTGCAGGCTTTCCCAGAGTTTCCTAAAGGTGTATAAAGTTAACCTTCAAGGTCTTTGTAGGGCTGGTGTCCCTCTAGTCTCTTCTCTAAACCAGTTTCCACATTCATCAGTCTTTTTGCTGTGAGACCTACTGATGTGGGTAGAAATGACCTCCCTAACGTGTCCCTCTCCGAAGATATATACTGGAGATAATGGCCGTTATTCCTCTACTTGACATTCCAGGTTAAAAATACCCAAAGCACTCAGCTCAGTTCTCCCTCCAGTTCCAGTCAATTTCTGGGAAGGACATTGATTTGATTAATTACCCGTTTGCAGCAGCAGTGTGCTGGAAGTTTCTCGGCTGACCTCTGGATCATGGAATTGCTGCTGCCTGGGAACTCTCCATGGCACGCAGAGCTTTGGCCTGGGCCAGTTTGGGGCCGTTGTGTCAGAAGGGGGAAATGGTTGATCTCGTGAATCCATGACATTCTCTTCAGCCCTGTGCACTCTCTCCTAAGTGCTGTTTCTCTCCAACGATGCCCAGAAAGCTGCCCATGCTCTGGGACTGCTGGGCTGGAGGAGAGCTGGGTGATGTGTCATGGGGTGCCTCAGCCATGCCCTGTTGTCCTCATGGGCCACCCAGGCTCGTGTGATGCAGCCCTTCTTCGTTCAGCTTAAACTTCTGCTAACACTGGTTAAGCCCCCAAAGATAAGAGCTCTTGTGTGGGGTGGTTGCAGTCTCTGCACTTCACTGCCAAGGCTGTGGCAAGCCAGGGAAGGCTGTGCTGCTGATTCTGAGTGTGTGCAGGCTTCAGTTCTCTCCTCCCCACCTTAATCTTGTTGCCTAAAAGTGTCCTTTACGAGGAGAGAGCCCCAGTGCTGCAGGACTGGCTGATGTGCTGGGGACCTGCCTGCACAAACTGCATTGCCCAGGTGCTCACTTGTCCTTTGAACGTGAAAAGACAGCCAGGTGGAGCCTGGGGTATTTTATTTCTTGGTACAAAGCAAACATTTAAAAAGCACCGAGTTTCAGGTCCTTGCTGGTAATGGAAAGTGCTATTTTCAAAAGTGCCATTTGACATTTAGAAGATTAACTGGTATTGACTTCCTGTGTGAGTTGGGCTCCTGAGCATCTGAGTCACTTTTGGAAACCTGAGCTGGCCATCTGTTTCACTTAGGCTTTGCGGTGCCAAGCGAGGCAATGCATAAATACTTTGATGACTATAGTTGGTAGTACCTAAATTTAAAAAAGCAGTTATTTCAACAGCCTGACACCTATTGGAATTTTCAGAACTTCTGGGGCCTCGAATTCCCAGTGCCTGGGAGAAAGCAGATGCATTTGAAAGCAATCAGAGTTTGAAAGGAACTTGTGTTCTTGAAAACCCCAGAGCTACCCCAGCGCTTTTGAGTGTGGCAGCAAGGTACTTCCAGAAATTTCAATGAGAGTCTGGCAGCAGATGTTGAACTTGAAAGCAAAGTATATTTCTTAAAATGGAGCCAAAAAATGAGATGCAAAATGATAATATATAACATAGGGACCTCCTAGTGCAAATTTGTGTACAGATTGAGAGGGAGAAAGTAAGAGAGAAAATGCAGGGCCCTGCTCCACGTGGGGCTGCCTTATGGAACTGCAGGGAAGGGTGGGGTTGAGCTGAACAGGGGCTGCTAGTTTTTGGTTAAAGATGGCACTGCAGTTTTTTTACTCCATTATAAATAACTGTGTGTTGATTGTTTTTAAGGAATTCAGAACAATGGCTCGTGTTCGAGTTTTTTCCTGCAACTGGGTCGGGAGTGTAGAACAGCATTAGTTTTATGATTTCTTAGCTTTAATGTGAATTAAACAGTCATTGGACTTTCTGGATGAGGTGGGTCTCGACTGGTTAACATGAGAGTAGATGCAAATAATTTTTAAAATATTTGATTCCTACTATACAACTCACTGATTTCCTTTATACCAATGTCAGAGCACTCAAAGCCTCCCTCACACAGTAGGCAGAGCTCTGCAAATTCCTCAGGACTCAATTTGAACGTGGGTGTATTGTTTGTGTCCTCATTTCTCCCATGAACTCCTGCATGACCTTGGGCAAGTCACTTCATTTATCTGTCCCCCAGCTCCGATAACACGAAATAGGTTAATAGTTCTGTACTCCCCAGAGCTATGCATAAAAACTCTGTCTGAAAGCAGCAGGAGAAATGTATTAGTATTGTTGCTGATGTTATGGATCTATTTAAGCAACATGTCCTTATGGACTTGTGCATCATATGAGGAGCCCCTCTGAAGGCAGCAGGACTGTTTACACATGGAAAGTGGTTTGCTGGCCAGTGGCCAGAAAACAGGGATGAACCCATAACCAGTAGATATCCCCCAGGGCATTGAGCAGCAGGAATGATGGTTCAGAGCCGTGTTAGGAGGGTGGTGAGATATAGAAATAATTGTCGTCAGGATTTAGGCATTCAGGAGGCACAGTCTGCTTTGCATGTAAACAAAATGTAGGTCTTGAGGGAGTCTGTGTCTTGGCTAAATCTGCTCATGTATAAATCCTCTTTTTTAGGCTTTATATTTTGTAATCATTGTAATTTAAATTCAGCTACAATCCACAGGATTTGCACATTTTACCACTATTAAGGAAGTCAATAGGAGCTGTGCATCCCACTCCCCGTAGCTGCCCTTCAATAATTAACTCCTTCCCCTCTCCTAAATCTGACATTAGGGACAGCAGCAGCACTTGAGACAGCCTTTGAGAGCATTCAGCCTGAGAATCTGCATGTGAAGGACGATTGATTCAGCTGTTGTGTGTTTGTCTCTCCTGTCTGCCTGGCTTTCCTGGGCTGCTGAGCTGCTGCCCTGTGGTTGCTGGGTGAGCCACAGCTCCAGCCATGAGCAGAAGGTTGGCCCATGCCCTGGTGATTCCCATGCCAGGGGATCAGGCTGCCAGCAGCACGGCCCCTGAACCCTTTGGTTTCCTTCTGATGTTTGTTTGGCATCCTTCCCATCACACACATTGCGTGGAATTAACCAACTGCATGTGCTCTGCCAGCTAAACAGATTCCTCACCAATTCACTGCTGAGACAAACTGATGCTGGGACAGGAATCCCCATTCCCCCAGAACAATACTCCATTCTGCTGTCACCCCTTTTGTCCTTCCTTCAAGTGTTTCCATTTCCCGTGGAGAAGGTTGTGAGTGTTTTGTAGCAAAGAGCTTTCCAGGAGTGACAAATGCTGCTTTGCCCACTGGAGATGTTCCACGGAGCAGGACAGAGAGAAAACGCCCAGCTCTGCCCACCAGCCATGGCTGAGTGTTCTCCCTGAAGTTAAACATGGAGGATTCAAACCTGCTGGAGAGGGGGTGCTGAACATCACCTCAATCATGCCTGCTAGGTATTGTAACTGAAAGAAAGGGATCCTCAACATCTGTGTTACATGTGGAGCATTTTATTAACTCAGAGAGGAACTTGGGGTTGGCTTTTTTTTTCCCTGGAGGCAACAGTAAAATTTGACAGGTGATTTTGTAGATGAAGACAGTAAGCAGCTGTTGAAAATGATAATGTCTGAGTGGTTTTGTTGTTTCTATGAAAACTTAGTTACACTCATTTCAGATTAATTTTTCATTGTCTTCTGTAAATGAGAATTGCTTACACGGCTGCTTCAAATGGGACTTTGATTGCTTTCCATCTACTGCCAAAACCCTAAAAGACAAAAAAAATCAAATGCATAAACCCACTTATGAGCAAAGATACAATAAATTCGTGCTATAGTGCATTTTAATTCGATAAATTAAAGTTTTGCTGTGCAGCAGTTTGTGTTCATGTGTGAGAGAGGCGGATACATCAGCCACTTAAATTCAGCACTGTGTTAAACAGCAATAAAAGCAATTCTGGCTGCTATTGGGAGCTTTTGGTGTGGTATTATGGAATTTCCCAAAAGTCTGAGAATCAGTGTGGGAGAAATGAAATTAAATGTACTCATGGAAAAGGAAGTGCAAGTGCAGTCTTGCAGCAAAGCCACCAGAGAGGGATGGAGAAGGCAGAGCTTCAGTTCACCCACAGATTTCCTGTGCTCACTTTTTTTGGGAGTGTGGAAGGAAGGGGCTGCCCTTGAAATCCAGGCACAGCACTGAGGGCTGGGTCCAGTTTGTAGCTTCTTGGTGGGATCTGGAGCAACTCATTTTTCAGTTTATCAATGGAACTAATAGACATCCTTTCACACTTCTTGTTTGTTTTGTCTGAGTGTGGTCACAAAGTCTCCTGTTAGGTGAAAACCATCTTTGTAATGCAGAACACCACCTAGGACAGCGTTGTGTCAGTACCCAAAAGAAAGAAGGCAAAATAGGTACAAAACGTGTAAGCCATGATTCAGCCCTGCTTTGAAGTACCTCCGAGGGATTTCAAGCTTGCACTGACTCCCTTTGTGTGGGTGATTTCACCCAGGATGGATCTTTGTTTGGGTCTGGGGAAGTGGTCAGGATCTGTTGTTTGTGAGTTCACTGAATGATAGGGCAGGTGTGAGTGAAGGTCATCTGCCTGTTTGTTAGATCACACACTTAATAACACTCGAGTCCTGTGCTGACCTTTTGCAGAATTTTGTTTTGGCACAAATGTCAGGAAATGAAAATACCGATAAATAAATACAGTGCCAGGATTTAAACTGTAACTTCAGCTTGCTGGGGAGCAGCTATTTGGCCCACCTTCACTTGGTTTTGAAACCTTGTGCATCAGCCAGTCCCTTCATATCAATACCTCTGAAGATGTTTCTAATGCACATCATTTGCCTTTGCAAGGCTTCACACCACAAAGAGCATTGTTCACAGGGGGAAATCACTGCCTCTTTAACAAATGGAGACTCCAAAGTTCAGGGCAGAGCCGTTTTTTATAACTTCTTCACCCGAGGAAGTTCAGCTCAGATGTGCCAATACATTTTTTAAGGAGCTCCTGTTTTTCTTCCATTGAGCCAGTTCTTCTGACAGGCTTAATAGGAGGCCAGGGAAGACAAACGACTGCTGTGAGATGATACAGTCACTCCATGACCCC